>NC_081573.1:10711125-10856620 GCF_022355385.1 Mustela nigripes | reverse complement strand
AGGCCTTAACCCACTGAGCCACCCAGGCGCCCCCTCAGCCTGAGCTTCTTGAGGTGGCGCAGTGTCCTGGCTTGCTGGGAGTGATCCCACACCCTGAATTGCTCACCTTGCCTGGAGTCCACAGGGTGGAGGCAAGCTGTGCCCTGTGTCCTCGCTTTTGCAGGGGAGGGGCTGGGGACAGTGTGCCTGAGGCTGAGGTCCCTCCCCCGTGGGGCCCACAGGCTGGGGGTGGTTACTGAAGGGACTGCCTTGGAGACTCCCTTGCCAGAGGGCTCATCTCGTTGTGGGCAGGAAGGCTTCACCTAGGAAGGGGCTGTCCGCTGCAGGAGGTGCAGGCCCCTGGCTGGATGGAGTTGCGGGGGACTGTGGGGCCAAGGCCCTGGGGGCAGACTGAGGCATGGGGTGCGGCAGCGAGATGAGACGAGAGCCGTCCTGGTCACGGTTCTAACCGGAAGGGTGCGGAGCGGACCGGGACAGTAGGCTGGTTCCAGGCTGGGTGAAGGCTCTGGGTGGTCTTGTGTGTGCTGTGCCGGGCAGCCCCACACTCCTGCATCGGTCCCTCAGCTCTAGCTCTCGCGTCCCCAGGGGCCCCTGCCGAAGATGCTGAGGGGCTCCCTGGCCTCTCTTCCCAGCAGCCCCGCGTGGGTCCTGACTGGCCGCGTCGGGGACGCATGGTGGAGGAGGTGACTTCACATTCGGTATGCCTGCCGTATCCCAGCTCAGCCTTGTGCTTGGGATTTTCCGGTGAGAAAGAGGCACTGAGCATTGTCACCCCAGGGAGAACGGCATTCCTTGGGAGCTCAGGAGCCCCGAGCCCCAAGCCAGCGTGTCTCGGTCTGCAGGCTGCCGGCCCCTCAGTAGCTGGGGGCAGTTGTGGGCCTGAGGCCCCTTCCCTAGGGAAGGCTTGGTCTCAGGGCCCCTTGGATGCCGGGTGGGGGGCGGGGGGGGGCGGGGGGCTTGGCAGGCCCCAGAAGGCCTGTTGTCTTAAGGTCGTTCCAGCTCACTCTGTCCCCGCAAGTCGGAGCCTCTCCACCTGGTGTCTTCCCGCCTCAGGTGCCTTGGGTGACTCCCCCCGTGACAAGGAGGCATCTTGAGACATGTGGCAGAGGGGGTCCCACGGCCTATCTTCCGACTGTCGTCAAGGCCTGAGTCATTCTGCACGTGCCCTCGGCCTAGCCCCATGTGTGTTCACGTGCGGTGGCAGCAAGTCTGGGATCAGTCCTCCCTGTCGGCCGCCCGGTGCTGTGTTCGCGTCTCCTGCCACCATGTTCTGTGTGGGTCGCCACTGGCCTGCTCCTCCCTGAGCTGACCCCTGCTGCTGGGCTGTGACCCCATTGGAAGCCTGCAGCTGCGGGGGGGCAGACACCCGGTCACCTAGGTGGTGCCTCTCCCGCCGCTCCGTGCACACGAGACTGAAAAGAGCCCAGGGGTCTCCTTTCCATATAACATGTACCTGCCCAGGGCATTTGTGAAACCCCAAGAATTTTCTCATTTTCATCCCTGGATTTGGGTGTTTTGGGGAGTGGTGTGCAGACTGAGTGGACGTGGATGCTGTTGTTCACGCTGGCTGCTGCTTTAGAAGCACGGCCTGTCCATCCCGTGCTCCTCTCCAGCCGCTGGCTTTGCCAGTCAGAGTGCTGGAGTGGAGAGGCTGGGCCACCTGCCCAGAGTGGGGGGTGGGGGGACTAGACAGCTGGGGTGGGGGCAGCTGGTGGGGCGGACAGCGGGCGTCTGCTGCACTATCCCCTGGGGAGGGCAGCCCTTCCTCACCTGCTGCCTGGGCCCCTTTGACGGCCCGGTGTGGCCGTCCAAGTGCGAGTGGTCAGAGGCCTGGGGCCGTGCGGCGCTGGGGTGGGAGAGCCATGCAGGCCTGTCCTGGGGGTTTGGCTGCAGGTATTCGGAATGGGCAGCAGTCCAAAATGACTGCGTAAATAGAAATGACACTGTGATTCTGAGGCAGGAGCTTCCCCCAACACGGAAGAAGTGCGCTGGTGTCCTGGCAGTCCCGTAGTGGGGGACAGGGTTCTGACCTCCCTCTGCTGAGTTCTGGCTCTCATGGTCCCAGTGCGCCTTAGTCATTCCGGAGGGCTCACCAGGAATGCTCTGTCCAGCCCGGGATGATGGCAGCCCTTAAACCCCCCCAAACCTCCCCAGAAAAGCCACGTGGCAGAACCCAGATCCCTTGGGCCACGCTAATAACAGCACACCTTAGGTATGTGGGTGCCTTTGTGACCCCAAAATACAGTTGGTTGGGGACAGACCAATGGCCACAGGCCTGCCTGGTGTTGGCACTGTGCTGGAGGGAAGGAGAGCAAGGAGGAGCCCCAGGTAGCCCTCCGTCCGGGACTCCCTGGAAAGCTTGGGAGGTGGTCCCCCTGAGGCCAGCAGTTGAGATTGGACTTGTTCTGTCCAGACTGGGAGCAGAGTCACAGGAAGGTCTGGGGCTGGCGTGACCTGGGGCCCACCCGTGGGCTCTGCTGCCAGTCAGGGAGAACGTTCTGCCCACAGCAGGACCCACTCAGCAAAACCTTTCGGGAGGGAACTCAAGACCAAGTGGGACCCTGTCTTTGACCAAAGGGGGGAAGGAAGGAGGAGGTACAGATGAAAATGGGGACTGCAGAGCCAGGAACCTGCAGCAGTGTCCCATACTGTCAGCTACGACGTGAGAACATCAGAGGAGGGAGCTCGGAGAACCTCGCCCCTTGGGAGTTGGGGAACCTTGTCCCCCCAGAGTAGGGGAACCTCACCGCTTGGGAGTCGGGTAACCCTTCCACACAGAAACAAACAACAGGAACAAACTGAGCTTAACACAAGTGCTCCCAACCCTGGAGCTGTCAGAATAAAAGAGAAAAGGAGCAGGTAACATCTCCCCAGATAGGGGGTCAGAGAGGTGAGAGCCCATGGGAGAAGCGCATACTCAGAACAGCTCAGAAGCAAGGGTGCGGGGCTCAGCGGAAAACAGGAGCAGAGTTGTTTCAGAAGGCGTCTGATTCCTTCAGAAAACTGAAGGAGAAAACTCAAGAGGGAATTCAAAGAACATACTCCTTGAGAAAAGTTGGAGGTAAAAAGGAGGGATGTTTAAAAATCAAAAAGAAATGAAGAAAGGTTAAAATGGAGTTAAAAAAAGGTCAGAACCCCAGCGTGTGGATGGGGAGGTCCTTGCAGAAATCCAAAGTAAAGAAAGAGTAAACAGTGAACACAACAAGCCAATGGACCTTTCTGAATTTTAAAAGTTAGGTCTTGAAAGAGCAAATCACACATCCCAAGAACGTCACCAAAACGAACAAGCCGTGTTCTTTCAGAGTGACTGGATGGTGAGGAAAGAAGGAAATCTTGGGGGCATTTAGGGGCAGGGCTTTATGCCAGAAGACAGTGGGGCCACATTTCTGATTCACAGGAGAAGGAAAGGCGAGCCAGGGGTCTCATCAAAACTGACCTACAGGTTGGAAGGGCACAGCAGGAGCTGCAGTCGTCCTGGGCCCTTCCAAGGGATCTTAGCAGGCGAGCTGAATTGCTGCTGGCTGGAGAGAGGCAGGCAGTGAGCAGGGTTGGGTCTCAGGAGAGCTGTGGGAGGTTTGTTAGGTCAGGAGTAGCGCACACAAAGCTGTGTTTTTGTTTTCAAGAAATTGTCATCGGTGGTATTAAGGTGGTTATCTCAGCGCTACCTTGGGGTCAGCAAATGAATAATTACAGGCTGTTCGCATTCTCTTCTCCCTTTTGAAGGGGGATGCAGACATCACCGCGAAAAGACTCAAGAAAAACCTGTAGGTCCAGATTTGTCTGGGAAGAAGTCAGTGTGAATGAACTCAGCGGAATTTTTCTGTAAGAAAAAAAAAAGCAGTGACCGCTCCCAGCTGTGAGTCTGGAAGTACTTTTGCATCAGATGAAACAGGGCCTCCTGGAGAAACAGCGATTGCTGGTGCAGGCAGGACATGGGGTTGCGCCAGGAGTGTCCCACGGGGCTGGGGAGCAGGGAAGCTGCCAGGGCCCACCAGGATCCTGCCTGAAGGACGCTATGCTTCTTGGAGACCCCCCCCCCCCCAAAATCCGTGTAAATGCAAGCATTATTCCCGATGCTCAGAAAGGGGAGGCTGGAGAATGATAGAGAACCAGTTCATTATCTCGGAAACTAGACCCCATGGTGAAGCGAGCGTGGACACTGCCATGGCCACGTGCAGCCGACCTTGGGGACGGGGAGCCTGTGTGGGAAGCCTTCAGCTGCCCCTGCCACCGAGCAGCTCTCGGCCATTAGTGCCGAGCGCCAAGGAACGAGGCATTGGGGCTGTCATATGGCCCTGGAGCAAGGGCAGGGTCTTGCCTTTGGGCCCAGCTGCTCTCCGGCAGCAGGGAGGGGGTCTGAGGCACCCCCTGAACCCCATGCAGTGGGCAGAAGTGGGGGGACTGGAGCGAGGCTTTCCAGGTCGATTTTGTGCTGTAAAGACCTGAGCTCTGTGGTGCCGCCCTTACCGGATGTAGACACTTTGAAGCTGGTGAGGTAGTGCCTACCTCGGCACATCGTGGCGCCTCCTTGTATGGGTGTGTGTTACCCCAGGTCCATGTGTGATTGCTCTGGGCCCAGCCTGTGCCTGGTGTGTGACTGACTGGCTGCCATGAGGAGCCCAGGGTCTGGGAGGGAGGGAGCGGGGAAGCAGTGTTTCTGATGCATGCTTGGAAGGGAAGCTGTGGGCGCACTCGTGGAGGAGTCCCAGCTGAGGCCCAGGCCCCACTTGCTGGGTTGGGGAGCGAGAGCCCTTGCTGCAGGTGCACGGGGGTCAGTCTCTGAGCTGTGAGATCCGGCTTTCACTTTCCCTGGGACATTGCTCAAAGCCATGTGTGGTGCAGACGTCGGACAGGATTTGAGTCCTCACCACACAGCCGGCCAGACCAGGGCCCCAGGCTCCTCTGTCGACTGCATGGGTCAGACAGGGGCTCTGGTATGTGGGGGCCACATTCCCAGGTGCCAGGGCAGGTGGGATCTCGTGCTAGCCTGTGATCCCATGAACCAGCCCTGTTCCTCCTTCCTCTTCGCCTGTACCAGGATAGTCTTCCTGGAGCCCAGGTGTGATGCCCTCACTCCCGGGCTTGCCTTTGCTCCTGGGCCAGGGTCTGGGCACCCTCCCCCTGCCAGTGGCGCTCTCCCTGGACTCTCCTTGTCCCTGCCTGGCACTTTGGGCTTTAGGTATCATTGCCTAGGCTTCCATCCTTGTTGAATCCCTGTGGACAGTTTATTTCCCAGCCACTTCTGGAGTCGCTGCAGTGTTCCACGCCTTGTTCCCGGTGTGGGGGAGGCAGCTGGGAAGGAAAAGTCTTGAGGGTGGATAATGGAAGATATGAATGTGCAGTGAAATACCGGGGAGCGAGCCATGCTCTGAGGAAAATAGGGTGGGCGAGGGGGTGGAGAGACGGGGCATCTGCCGAGAGCCAGGTTTGTGCAGTGGGTTTCGAGGTGACCCGGCCTAGCTGCCCTCCTGTGCCACAGGGCACCCCGAGAAGGCGTGCAGGTGAGTGAGCTGCGAGGCTTTGCACATGCTCCGTGGCAGGTGGCACAGCCGACGGGCCCTGTGTCGAGCCGGGGCTTCTCTGACTCCCCTCCCACCCTCTTGCCTTATAGTGGACATCCTCATCATGGATGACGATGACGTCCCCAGCTGGCCCCCGACCAAGCTGTCCCCGCCCCAGTCCGCGCCCCCGGCTGGCCCCCCGCCCCGGCCGCGGCCACCGGCGCCCTACATCTGTAACGAGTGCGGCAAGAGCTTCAGCCACTGGTCCAAGCTGACGCGGCACCAGCGCACGCACACGGGTGAGCGGCCCAACGCCTGCGCCGACTGCGGCAAGACCTTCTCGCAGAGCTCGCACCTGGTGCAGCACCGGCGCATCCACACGGGCGAGAAGCCATACGCCTGCTCCGAGTGCGGCAAGCGCTTCAGCTGGAGCTCCAACCTCATGCAGCACCAGCGCATCCATACAGGCGAGAAGCCCTATGCCTGCCCCGATTGCGGCCGCAGCTTCACGCAGAGCAAGAGCCTGGCCAAGCACCGGCGCTCGCACAGCGGCCTCAAGCCCTTCGTGTGCCCGCGCTGCGGCCGCGGCTTCAGCCAGCCCAAGAGCCTGGCGCGCCACCTACGGCTGCACCCCGAGCTGTCGGGCCCTGGCGTGGCGGCCAAGGTGCTGGCGGCCAGCGTGCGCCGGGCCAAGGCGCCTGAGGAGGCGGCGGCGGCGGACGGCGAGATCGCCATCCCGGTGGGCGACGGCGAGGGCATCATCGTGGTGGGCGCGCCGGGCGAGGGGGCCGCGGCGGCTGCAGCCATGGCGGGCGCGGGGGCCAAAGCGCCGGGGCCCCGCTCGCGGCGCGCCCCGGCCCCCAAGCCGTATGTGTGCGTGGAGTGCGGGAAGGGCTTCGGGCACGGGGCGGGGCTTATGGCCCACCAGCGCGCCCAGCACGGGGATGGGCTCGGGGCGGCGGGGGGCGAGGAGCCCGCGCACATCTGCGTGGAGTGCGGCGAAGGCTTCGTGCAGGGCGCAGCGCTGCGCAGACACAAGAAGGTGCACGCCGTGGGCGCGCCGTCGGTCTGCAGCCGCTGCGGACAGAGCTACTACCGGGCGGGTGGGGAGGACGGCGACGACGACGACGAGGAGGCTGCTGGCGGGCGCTGCAGCGAGTGCCGTGGCGGGGAGGGCCGGTAGGGGCGGAGGCCCGGGGGGGCAGGGCCCCTCGGGCTTGGCGGGGACGCTGGCACAGGACCCGGAGACCAGAGAGAGGCGGACAGAGGGGCGCCACCGGCTGCGGGGTCTCCTCTCCCCGTCTCCGCCCCTGCGGTTCGCGTGGAGCCACGGGCGGCCCGGGGTGCTAGGGCCCTCCCGCCCCCGCCCTGCACCCTGCCCCGGCCTGGCCCGCCCCTCTGGTTCTCCGCGAGCCCGGGAGGGACCGTGCGTGAGAACTGGAGACGGAGGGACGCCACTGGAGGACTGGTGCCCCGCCCCTCTTTCCCTTGCCCGGCTGCCCCCGGGCGCTTGTGAGGAGCCTTCCAGGTCAGAAGGGCCACGCCCGGGGAAGGGAAAGAGGGTCCTTTTCCCTTTAGAGTTTTCTTTTAATCACACCCGCCTCCTGACTGCATCCTGCCGTTATTTTGATTCTGCCCTGCGGGTCCTGTTGTTTTTCTTGGCCCTTGTCCTTCCTCCCCTCCCCGGGTTTGGGCCGGGAGGAGTGCTGGAGCGGGACTAGCCCCTGGTCCCCGCGTCCCTGCGGAGCTGGGGTCCGGTCTGTTCCCTCGTCTGGACACGGCGGCAGGAGGGGTGCTGGGCAATAAATGGCACTATCCGATTGTCCCTGCTCTGCGTGGTTCTTGAGTTGGGAGGGAGAAGGGCAAGAGTGGGAATGGAGGCCCTGTACGCCAGTGGGCGGGTGGAGAGCAGCAGCCTGGGCAGCTGCGGAGTTGGTTCCCTCCAGGGAACCGACTGGGGTGCAGACTGGTCTGTCTGTCCTCCTGAAGAGTGACCCGACTTCATCACCTGCAGTGGGCCTTGGGCTTTCCAGACGGGAGCTCATCAGTCTGGGGAGGAACTGGGCCTGCCCACTGCAGCTTACAGGAGGACCCCACGGCCTCAGTGGAGGTTAGGCTGTGGCAGGTAGCTTTTCTCTATAGGCAGATGTGCCTATGTTCCTGACGGTGGCTTCCTACCCCCGCACCCGAAGCCCCTTCCTGCATCCAGCTGCTTGGAAAACGTGGTCTTCCCCTGCTCACGTCTGGTAAAGTGTGTGTGCATTGGGGGGGTAGTCACAGTGTCACATCTCACTGCTGTGAGGGCTGGAAGCGTCCCTGGCCAGGCCACTACTCTGCAGGGACAGAGCTATACTGTGGAGGAGGAAGAGGGACTTTGTTTTGTTGTTGTAGTTTGTTTGTTTGAGTTTCTTAATTTTTTAAATTTCTTTTCAGTGTACCAGAATCCATTGTTTAGGGAGTATAGCTCAGGGGTAGAGCATTTGCCTGCAGAATTCATTGTTTATACACCACACCCAGTGCTCCCTGCAATCCGTGCCCCCCTTAATACCCACCACCAGGCTCACCCAACTTCCCACCCCCTGCCCCTCCAAAACCCTCAGATTGTTTCTCAGAGTCCACAGTCTCTCATGGTTCATCTCCCCCTCCGATTTCCCTCCCTTCTCCAGAAGAGGGACTTTGGTGGGTAGTTGTCTCCCTACAGGGGTCTGAGTGGGGCTGGGGGGGGGGGTGAAGACACGGATATTGATGGTTTGGGGTACTTCTGTGTGCCAGGCACTGTGCTTGGTGCCTGACGGACACAGCCCTAGAGAACCCTTGCAGCTGTCCTGTGAGGTGAGACCTGCCAGGGGGTCGTTCATCAGGATAGGGCCCGCCCTCATGCTGATTCCAGTCTCCTGGGACCTACAGCTGGAGTCTGGGTACCCATGTCCCTGGGTTTGTGGGAGGCTGCAGCAGGCTGTCCTAGGGAAGAAAGGGCCCTGCCCAGGGGTTTTTCATCATGCTTGAATGGCCATGGTTGGACCGACTCCATGTTCCTTTTACCTCTGGGGGAGGAGGAGTTTACTGGCATTGGGGAGTTGAGGGCAGAGGTGAGATTTCTGGTGTGAGTCTGGAATCTGGCACTTGGTGGTTCCCTGTCCGTGAGCAGCTCACACTCCCTGCTCCTCTGGGGCCTCGGGTCCTCATCTGGAGGATGAGGGGTTCAAAACCAAGGTCATGGATGGCCACCTAGGGGGTGGAAGCCTGACTTCTGGGAGGAACTTTTGGACTCTGGTTGTGATTGTAGGTCGGAAAAGCATGGTCTCAAGTGGTGTTACCTTGCTGGGAAGTTGGTTAATGTGATTCAGTTTCATGTGAAATCTCAGATTGCTTTTAAAGGGGGAAGGGGTGATGCTCTTGTTGGTGGGAGAGGGCACACGTAAGCAAAGAAAACATTGCTTAATGCCCCTGGGCCCCCTCTGTGAAGCGCTGACCTTGGGGCGGGAGTGGAAGGGTGAGGAGCTGCAGGAGCCCGAGAGCGGCAGGTGGAAGGAAGCAGGTGGACCTTACCCTCTCAGCCTGCCTCTTCTACTCCCGAACCCAGGCAGCCTGGCAGGAGCGGACACCTAGGATGAGACGGATTGTGTGACAGTTTCCACTCTGCCACGTGTAGGCTGTGTGACCCTGGGCAAGTGAACTCTGACCCTCGGGTTCCTCTGCAGATAGGTTGCCTGTCCCACTGGAAGGGCTCCCTGGGGGCATCTGTGTGTGTCTTGGGCTGACCCACTGACAGTTCATCCCTTCCCCAGAGAGCTTAGTGCGGTGGCAGGGAGCCCAGGTTCATGTGCGGGCTCTGCCTGGGAGTGCTACTCTCTCTTCTCCAGGGCCCTGCTTGCTTTGTTTCATGCAGCCCGTGCACTTAGACAAACGTGCCTTAGTCACCAGTATGACCACTGTCATCCTCCCGGTGCTTTCCAGGAAGACGAGTCCCAGACTCTGGAGGGACACCTTACTGACCCACGACGTCCCAATGACACAGGCTCCTAATTTATTCCCTAATTATTCACAGCATGTTTGCTGTGCGCCCGGCACCCTTCTTAGCCCTGCCATCCGAGATGCCTGTTCTGTGTTTGTCCATCCCAAGAGACCGTGTTGCTCACTCATGTCACCATATTTCTTTGTTCCGCGCACACATTCTGTCTGAGGCGTGAGCCCAGTGGAGGTACGCCTGTGGAGAGCTGACGGCTGCACAGAGTCGGTGAGGCCCTCTCGCCATCGGCACTGTCAACATTTGGGGCTGGGCCCTTTCTTGGCGGAGGGGTCCGTCCCGTGGATTATAGGGTGTTGAGCGGCATCCCACCCAACCGATGCCAGCAGCACCCTGCCCCTGCATCTGGTTGAATCCAGACATTGCCAGATGTCTCTGCCTCCTGTGGCTCTGGGAGGTCCCACAGTCCTCAGCAGCTTTTTCCTCTCACAGAATAAACATTCCCTTCTCTCCTGCGGCTGACCCGGCCTCTCCTGCCTGTCGTGCTTGACGTCTTTGCTTCAGGTCACGGTGCTGCCTGGTTTCCCTGCGAGCTGCAAGCTTAGATTCCTGGGGCCGGGTGTGGACAGGGTGGAAACGAGGGATTCCCCAGCCCGCACGAGCCCTATGTTCCCTCCCCTGATTTTCCAGAAGAGATCAGATTTAGGATTTTTTTAAAAATGGGAAGCCCTTCAGTTTTTTAAATGTTAGCAGCTAATTAAAAAAAAAAAAATAAAGCAAAAAACAAAACGCAGTGTGACTGGGCTTCCAGTTCCCAGTCCTGTCTTCAGCATCCACTCAAGAGAATTAAGTTCTCACCGAACACAAAACAACCCCCTGAACAAAGCGAAGGGAACCGTGAGAGGTGGAGGCTGTGCACACTTCAACTATCTCACCGTTTGTCACGTTTCCCCTCAAAGCTGGCAACAAGAAATTTCTCTATAGGGGGAATTAAGGTTTTGGGGTCCCCTGTCAGTACCCTTTGTCTCCTTGATCTTGAGCCAGAATTTTAAGTTGGAACATACCACATACAAACACCCAGATTTCTGGCTCCTCCTGGGAGTTCTGGTACCCCAGGTCTTCGTGCTGCACAGAGACTAGTTGGCAGGGTGTGTGTGTGTGTGTGTTGGGGGGGGCGTGATGGTCCTTTGTACACCCCACACCCAGGGGACGGCCCTCTCTCGTGCCTGGTCTTCACAGTGTACAGACCCAACACGTCTCGGTTTCCTCTGGGGCTCATAGACTTGGTTCTGGAGGTCAGAGGTTTCGACTCTGGCTCAACATTCTGCGTTGCCACAGGGGGAGGCCGAGGAGGCCACGATGCCTGGGACCCCGCTTCCTGAGCTTTTCTGGTGAGTCTGATGGATGCCCGAGAGGGGAAACTTTCTGCCCCAGAATCATCTCAGACTGTCTCCACTGGGAAGGAATACGTGCTCGTGTTGGGGTCTGCTCTCCTGGAGCCTTGGTGGACACGCGGATGTGGAGAGGACCCTGCCGGTCAGGCGGGGGCCTGGGGCCTGTCTTCTCGGGCATCTTGAGTGCGTTCCACATGGTACAGGTTCTGCAGCCGCTCACCCAGGGCAAAGACGACGAAGTTGGCACGTGAATTTGGGCTGCTTTCCAATCCCAGGAGCCTGGAGTGATGGTGGTAGTAAGAGTCACGCTTGCTATGATGTATTTAGTGCCCACTTGGGGGCAAGGTTGACCTCCTGTCCCTCACAGCTCATCCTCACAGAGGCCGTGGGGTTAACATTCATTCCTCCCGGGATGCCTGGGTGGCTCAGTTGGTTGGACGACTGCCTTCGGCTCAGGTCATGATCCTGGAGTCCCGGGATCGAGTCCCGCATTGGACTCCCAGCTCCATGGGGAGTCTGCTTCTCTCTCTGAACTTCTCCTTGTTCATGCTCTCTCTCACTGTCTCTCTCTCAAGTAAATAAATAAAATCTTTAAAAAAAAAAAAAAACATTCATTCCTCCCCATGGTCTGTAAGGCAGTGGACCTGAGATCCGAACCCAAAGCCCCAGACTTCCAAGTCCTACTGTGTCAACGCTTCCTTCCTTACTCGTGTTTACTGAGCGCGTCCTACTTGTCTGGGGCCCTGCCAAGTAAGCGCTGGGGACACACTGCTGAATGTGCTGACCCTTGAGCACATTGTGTGTGTGGGGGTGGGGAGCAACAGGCAGGCAAGGATTGGGGTGGGGAGGAGGAGTGGGTGGTCGTCTGGGGAGGGGAGGTCTCAAAGAGTGAAGTCAGACAGTCACGGGGTGACTCCATCTGGCTCACTTCCCACTGTGAATGTGATCGTCTGGGAGCCCGGGTCCCATGTATGCCCACACCGGGACTGTTAAATGCGCAGTTATTAAGTTGAGCACAGATGGTGACCTGTGGTTCAACAACAGACCACACGAGAACTGAAATAGAGAAGTTTTCTACTTACGGGTCCCAGAGGAAGTGCAGCACATGCCCCAAGCGGCCACGTAGGGAGGTCAAGGCAGAGTGCAGACAGAGGCCGGACCTGGACACATGCCGTTATTGTGGTCTGGAGTTCCCGGGTCAGGGCTGGACTGGCCACTTCAAACCAAAAGAGTGGGGTTTTGGTGAGCCCCACGGGGGTCTTAACTAAGGAGTGTGTGAGGGATGTAAGTGCTGGGAGGCAGGGGAGACTTGCTCATAGGGTGGTTGGGGGGGTCACCAGGAACTTGCCTTTGCTTCTGACTCCAGGCCCTGTGCTCCAGGGAGGGGCGGGTGTCTGGCGCAGACTCCTACCCGCCAGCAGGCACACAGAAGGGATGCCGAGGCAGAATGTCCTGGAGTAGCTTAGCTCAGGGCTGGACACCACCCTTCCCAAAGTGTGCCCTGGGGAAGGTGGGTTCCAGGGAACGTTAACAAGGTGCTGGGAGAAGACAGGATCCTGTGTTCATGGAATTTAGGAAAATGTTGGATTTGAACTTTGTTTTTTCCTGTTTTTTTTTTTTTTTTTTTTTTTTTTTTAAGATTTATCTATCTTAGAGAGAGAGAGATGGGGTAGGGGCTGAGGGAGAGGGAGTCAAGCAGACTCCCCAAAGAGCAGAGATCCTACGGGTCTCGATCCCAGGACCTTGAGATCATGACCTGAGCAAAACCAAGTGTTGGCTCAACTGACTGAGCCACCCAGGTGCCCCAATATTTGAATTTTCTAACATAGCACGGTGCTGGGCACACAGGAGGAGCTATGTCAAGATTTTGTTCACAGAATGAATCCGGAAACAAATTTTTGTCTGTTTCCCTTCAGGAGCCTTTAATGGCAGAGGCGGGGCTGGAGGGCACATTGTTAATATACAGTGCTTTCTGAACATGTTTGATCACAAAACCTTCCACTGACCGAGCATCTTGGGGGCTGGTGTGCTCCAGCCCATCCTTTGAGGGGGAGCATTGTGTGTAGGTGTATGGGTGTGTACCCACGTGCACATGTGTGTGTCCTTGTGTCTGTATCTCTGCATGTCTGTCACCGAACAAACGTATGTCTGTGCGTCTGTGCATGTGTGTCTCTAGTGTGTGTGTGTGTGTTTATATGTCTGTGTGTCACACATGCGCTCATTGTTCTCTTCCACTTGCCTTCTAAGGAAGCTAGAGGTACAGAGGGTCTTATTTCTGGCCCCATCGATTTTGCCTCCTCTCTGCCTTAATAGACGAAGTCTGTCCTCAAGCCCGGCTCGGCCAGAGCCTTCAGCACCATGGACAGAGCCCCATTGCCGAGTGGAGGGTGTCGGAACCCTCCTATCCCCTTCCTGAGCTCCCCAGCTGGCTCACCAGGAGGTGTCCTCCCCAGTTTCAGATGAGGAGAGCATCAGGGGAGGTGATTTCTCCCAGACCCTCCCAGCTTGTAAGTGGTAGAGCTTAATAGTGAAATTGAGTACCCATGCTCCTATTGCTGTACACTTCATGCCACATCTGTGAAATCTGTGTGGTCCCCAGCTAGCATAACAGTAAATGTATTTTGATGGAAAAGGTCATTCTGGCCCCTGGGGGGCTATGCCTAAGGAATTTGGGTCAGGAACTGATGTGTTTGATCACAAATAAGATCTTTTTTTAAAGATTTTATTTATTTGAGAGATAGCAAGAGAGCACGCAAGCAGGGAGGAGAAGCACGCAAGCAGGCTTCCTGCTGAGCAGAGACCCCAGTGCGGGGCTCGACCCCAAGACCCTGAGATTGTGACCTGAGCTGAAGGCAGACACTTAACCCACTGAGCCACCCAGGCACCCACAAATAAGATCTTAAAAATAATAGATAATTGGAGGGAAATTACCAAGTCTCTTTTATACCAATGCCCAGATTCCTCATTTCTCTTCCTATGTTTTTCTTTGAGATACTCAATGAATATATAAATGTTTTTAAAACTATTTTTATCAGATGGGAGCCCATCAGGTGTACTGTTCTGGTGCTTGCCTGTGTATGTGCGTATGTGTATGTGGTGTCTGTGTATCTGTGTATCTACTCTAATGATCTGTGTGTCTGTGTTTCTATCATCAGTCTTGTGTGTCTTTGTATCTGTCGATCTGTGTATGCGTGTGTCTGTCACCTCTCCACAACCAGCTACCTGCCTACCTACCTGTGGATCCAGGATTATTTCAGAGAAGCTCATACACATAATCTCATTCCTTTCCGTATTTTTACATTTCGTTGTGGACATAACATTTTATTATGTAGTAGCCCAGTGAGACTGTCACTTGTCTTCTGCTGTGATGACAACGCTCCAGCAAAACCCACCTGCTCCTCTCCTGGCATCCAGGAGCTGCATGAGGGGAATGTGTGTTTGAGTTCTGACAGATACGACCTCTCCCAGAGGTTAGACTGATGGATGGTGTCCCCAACAGCATACGATGTGACTCGAGCTGCCTGCCCTCCCCGTGAGGGTGATGTGATTTGGGGTGCTGCTGGGGTCCAGAGCAGACCACCAAGAAAGAATTCTTGAGACGTCTTTGGTGCCAAAAAAAAAAAAATGTGGTTTTATTTAAAGCATGGGGACATTGGGGCGCCTGGGTGGCTCAGTGGGTTAAGCCGCTGCCTTCGGCTCAGGTCATGATCTCAGGGTCCTGGGATCCAGTCCCACATCGGACTCTCTGCTCAGCAGGGAGCCTGCTTCCTCCTCTCTCTCTCTCTACCTGCCTCTCTGCCTACTTGTGATCTCTCTCTGTCAAATGAATAAATAAAATCTTTAAAAAAAATAAAAAAAATAAAATAAAGCATGGGGACAGGACTGGTGGCAGAAAAGAGCTGCGAGGGGGGTGATACTTGGGAGCTGGGGGAGGTAAGGAAAAAGGGAGGTGTCCAAAAGGACTTAGATATGCTAAAGAAGACTCACCAGATAGACAGGGCCTGGCGATTGTCAAATTAAGGTGGTTTTTCCCTCTCAAAGGCGAGGAGACAGCTGGGAGTTTCCCGGAGGAGCTCATCTGCTGCGGGTCTCAAGTATTTATCAGCGGGCTGCAGGTTATGAGGAAATTCCCTTCCGCCTTTGTTTCCCACATCACAAAGGAGGGGAGGGTGGTGCTAGGGCTGCAGGAAATGGAGTCTGTGGGTCTCTGGCAGTTAGGCTAGTGATAAGAGGGCTTTTTCCTTGTAAATCACTGAGGCATTTGTAAACTGGTGGAGACTCTGATTTCTATCAATTCACTGTCTGGTCTGTTTGTGTTCCCTTCCCGTAGTTTTAGGGCAGGCAGGAGTGCCTGAGGAATGTCACACGTACCCCAGGGCAGGGGGGTTGTGGTATGTCAGTGTGCGCCTGGCCCTCATTGGCCTTCCGCTCCCTCATTAAGGGAGCACATGAGCCAGGAGGCTTTGAGTTGGCCTTCACCTTGGGACATCCGGTCTCACATGCACCCACGGTGTGCCCAGCACTTCACAGGTAACATCTTGGCCAGTGTTCGCAGTAACACTAGGAGGCAGGGGCTCCTTTCTCCATCCGACGGAGAAGCAGCCTCAGAGAGGGGAGGTGACATATCCTAAAATTTACCAGGAGACATGGTAACCCCCGTGTCAGTTGCTGGATGCTGCCACACATAGACCCAGCAAGATTTTGCTATTGATAAGTGAAGCCGCTGGCCCAATATCTGGTAGATTCATTACCATTTCCCATGGGATGGAAATACTGCCTGGAACTCCGTCCACTGTGTCAGATAACTGCAGCCCAGCCCCTTGTCCTGGGCCTCAAGGCTCCTCCCTCTCCTCAGCTGCATTTGTTTTTGTTTTTAAGATTTTATTTGATAGAGCGTGCATAAGCAGGGGGCGCAGCAGGCAGAGGCAGAAGGAGAAGTAGGCTCCCCACTGATCCCAGGACCCCAGGATTATGACCTGAGCCGAAGGCAGACCCTTCACTGACTGAGCCACCCAGGCGCTCCTCCTTAGCTGCATTTGATGTGGGAAACAAAGGCAGAAGGAAAAAAAATTTTCCTTACTATCTACTGCTCATGGACAAGGCCTTGAAATAGGCAGAGTGACATTCCTCTAGAAACTGGCTCCTGGTTAACACTTTGCTGAGGACAAAAGGCAACCTTAACCCAGCCCCCAGGGTCCTGTAAGTCTACTTTGACACATAAAAATTCCTTTAGAAATTTCCTGTCTCTCTAAACCTTCCAAGCTACGTGTTGGCAATCATCCCCTGAGTGTATGGCCCACCGATACACATCTGGAGGGTCTCACGACTCAGGTTTTTTAAGAGGGTAATAAAATGACCTTTTCCCAACAACTGCTAGCCCCCTCAAGGTCCTGGAAACCTTGTTTCCAAAATTCCTTAGAGACTTAAGCTAGTCCTAACCCCCTTCCAACTTGCAGGTATATAATGGAATTTTGGGCAGGCTCCCCGCCCAGCAGAGAGCCCCATGCGGGACTCGATCCCAGGACCCCCGAGATCACAACCTGAGCTGAAGGCAAAGGCTTAACCCACTGAGCAGGCAGCCCCTATTTTTTAATTTTTAAAAAAGATTTAGGGTGGGGTGCCTGGGTGGCTCTGGGTTAAAGCCTCTGCTCAGGTCGTGATCCCAGGGTCCTGAGATCGAGCCCTGCATCAGGCTATCTGTTTGGCGGGAGCCTGCTTCCTCCTCTCTGTCTGCCTGCCTCTCTGCCTACTTGTGATCTGTCAGTCAAATAAATAAATAAAATTATATATATAAAAAAGATTTAGAGTAAGAATGTGAGTTGGGGTTAGGGAGGCAGAGGGAGAGGGAGAAAGAAAATGTCAAGCAGACTTTCCATGGAGTGTGGAAACCTATGTAGGACTCCATCTCACGACCCAGTGAACATGACCTTGAGATGGTGACCCTGTGGTGGTGACCCTGAGATCATGACCTGATCTGAAATCCAGAGTCAGAAGCTTAATTGGCTGAGCCACCCAGGAGCCCCTATGTCACACCATTTCAATGCATCGGTCTGAGTTAGACCTTGTGTTGTTGGTTTATTGAGGCAAAATGCACATAATGCAAAACCAACTATTTTTCTAAAACTTGGTAAGATTGTTAAATGAAAAAATTAACCAAGTAACAAAATATCCTAAACTATATTAATTTTACTTTATAAAAAGTATCAATAATGTCATCATAACCTCACAAAACATGATCACCTCCCAAAGGCTCCACCTACTAATACCATCCCATTGGGAGTAGAGTTTCAACGTCTGAATCTGGGGGGAGGGGGCACATTCAGTCCATAACAGTTAGGGAAGATTCTTTCTTCTTCATTCTTCCTCCTCCTTCTTCCTTCCTCCTCCTCCTTCTTCGTTCCTCCTCCTCCTTCCTTCTTTCTTCCTCCTCCTCCTTGTTCTTTAAGACCTCTGCAGCCAGATTCTCTTATTCTTTAAAAGAATAGACCATTTTGGGGGCAGTTCTGGGTCACAGCATTTGTGGAAGGTGCAGAGATGCCCCGCTGCCCGCCGGACCCACCCGCGCACGGCCTCTCCCGCTCTCAGCACCCCCTGCCGGCGCGCGGCATCTGCTACCGCGGAAGGACCTCCGTCCAGACCTGTGGGTGACATTCGGGTCATTCTTGGTGTTGCCTCTTCCACCGGTCTGCAGGGACATGTGACATATCTGTCACTCCGGCATCACCCCGCGTAGCCTCACTGCCCAGACCACACCTGTTCGTCCCGCCCCACCCCCGACAGCCGACCACCATCTACGTCTCCATGTCTCACGTTTCCAGACGCCACACAGTTGGAGTCACACAGCGCGCACCTTCCAGGCCCGCTGCCGTCACCAGGCAGGGCGTGCCCGCGTGTCCTCCCTGCCCCTGCTGGTGGCTCCGTGCCAACCTGTGCCCGGACACTCGGCTGTGCGGACGGAAGGCGGTGCTCCTGTGCGCTCAACCCCCCGAGGAGCTCACCCCCACCAGGCGCTCACCGCCCCCCCCAGGCGCCCACCCCTTGGGGTACATTGGCTGCTTCCGAGGTTCTGGCCGATGTGATAATGCAGGCGCCGCCCCTGGTGTCATCCGTCGCCTGCAGAGGAAGCCAGAAGCTCACGGCCTGTGCCGGGGGTGCTGTGGTGGCCGGCCGCGGGGCTACAGGGGAGCCGCTGAGGGTGCCCCCCGGGAGCGGTCCCTTCCGCGCGCGGTGGTCCTGGTAGAGCGGCGTCGGGAGTGTCTGCGGCATTTTCGTGGTCGCGGCGGGGGCAGGCGGTGCCCCTGGCGGCTGAGTGGGTAGAAGCCAGGGACGCGGCTGAGCATCTTCGAGGGCCCGGGACGCTGCCTCCCCCACAGCGAGGCCTACCGTGCTGAGGATGCCGAGGTCCGCGCACCGCGGTGCGGGCGGCCCCACCCCCCGGCTCACTGGGGGTGAGGGGGAAGCTCTGCCGCCCTCTAGCGGTGTGGGCGGTCCCTCCCGCCGGCTCGCTAGCGGTGAGGGGGAATCTCTGCCGCCCTCTAGCGGTGTGGGCGGTCTCTCCCGCCGGGCTCGCTAGTGGTGACGGGGGAGCTCTGCCGCCATCTAGCGGACATTGGCGGAGGGTGGCGGGCACTGCGGAGCCGCAGAACGGCCGGCGGGGAGGGTGTCCCACCCAAAGCCAGGCCGAGTCGACGCTTTGCATCGATGCTTCAGGCCACCCTCAGGGACAACTCCGTGGGTGGCTGTTCCCAGGTTCAGTTCTGCAATGCCGGGAGGCTGTGGGGAGTCAGTGCCGGGTACAAGTGGGCACGAGGAGTTTTTTGGAGGATGAACTGTTCTGTATATTTTGGCGATGGCTCTCCAGTTGCTTTTCAAAACTCAGAGCACGACACTCACCAGAGGGAGATTGCTGCTCTATGTAAATCATACCCCCAAACCAACCTAAAACAATACAGATGAGGTGGAGGAAATGCAGCCTTCTCAGGCTCCAAGGTCAGCATCACCCCATGCTCCTGCGAACAGGACTGATGGTATGATGTACCGATGGACGTTTGCCCCCTGTACCTGCCACCCACTTCCCCTCCCCATGTCACAGGAGTGCAGTAAGCTCCCAGAGAGCGGACACCTTGTTGGTCTTATGTGCAGCTGGATTGCCAGCCCTGGCCAAGCGACCATCACACAGGCGCTGGGCATTTCTAAGAAGAATCAGCATCTCGTCTCCTCCTTTTGGAACTTGAAATCAAATGAGAAATCAAGAATTAGATATAAATCAAAATGTCACCTCTATTCTCCGTTGGTCTGATGGCCTGTATTTGCACATTTCAAAAAAGATTTTATTTGAGAGAGAGAGAGAGCAAGGGCAGGGGGAAGGAGCAGAGGGAGAGGGAGAAACAGGCTCCCTGCTCCATGTGGGGCTCCATTGCAGGACCCTGAGATCATGACCTGAGCCCAAGGCAGACCCTTCACTGACTGAACCACCCAAGCGCCCCTGTATTTGCAGATTCCTAACACTTTTCCTCGATCAGAGTCCAAGGAGGCTTGCTGCATGGAGGAGGAGAGAATGCACGTGTCTGAAGGATAGGCTGCTTGGAAGGAATACCCAGAGGGGCAACGCCACATAGGCCTGGTGTCTTCCTTCTGGCCTTGCCAACAAGGTAACTTCTCTACCCTTGAAGATGGCTGGGTGGGGGAAGGGTGGGGAACAAGACATTAACCTCAAAAGTGAGTTGAGAGTGGCTTCCCCCTGGAGTATAGAATTGGACAGATGATAAGGTGGCCCCATGATCTCTTCATCCCTTCATGCCCTTGCGGGGGCCTCTTCCCCTGCAGCGGGAGCATGACTCATGACTTCCATTCAAACAGGATACGGCAAAGTTGGTGGGACCTCACTTGCGTGGTTACAGGAAATTTTTAGTCTGTCTTGTAGGGAGACTCTCTAGCTTCAAAGAAGGAATCTGCCACAGCAGGGGGCAGTGCGACAAGTAGCCAGGAATGCCCCCTGACACCAAGAGCCTCTGTCTGGTCGCCTACTAAGAAGTGAATGCCTCCAGGAACCACCTGAATTTGGAAGAGCTCCTCCCCGGTTGAATCTCTGATGAGACCATGACCCCACCGAGCACATTCATCATGTCTTCGTGAGATCCCGAGGCAGAGGACCCAGTTAAGCCATGCCCAGACTCCTGACCCACAGACACTGTGAGGTAAGGTGTTTCCAGCTGCTAAGTCTGTGACCCATACTGTGAACAGCCGTAGATGACATAAGTAGGTATTTAATCATGTATCTGTGGGATGAGTGTTCTGGCTTTGTGAGCTTTCCAGGAATTCAGCTTCCCAAAATGCCCATAAGAAGTGGGTGCTGTTTTCCTTATTTTCCAAGAGATGGGAACAAAGGCTAACGGAGGCTGGCATTTGTCTCGGGTCATCAGAATAATTTAGGAGAGCCAGGATGCCAACACAGGTCTGAATTAAAAACTCATTGCCTTTTCTTGTGGATCTTCCTTTTCGGGCAGCGATTTTCTGAAGTGGGACCTAGGAACCGTCCAGGGGAGAGAGGAACAGACAGTGGTCAAGAGACTCCATGAAACACAGAAGGCAGGCGATAGGTATTTTTAGGTCTATGTAAGGTGGTATTTTTTTTCTTTAATTTGACAGAGATTATAAGTAGACAGAGAGGCAGGCAGAGAGAGAGGAAGGGAAGCAGGCGCCCTGCTGAGCAGAGAGCCTGATGCAGAGCTCGATCCCAGCACCCTGGGATCATGAATTGAGCCGAAAGCAGAGGCTTTAACCCAGTGAGCTGCCCAGGCGCCCAAGGTGGTATTTCTTTTTAAAAGACTGGAACAGTATGCTTTATTAGCATTTGACCCCAACATCAGTGGGGCTGCCTCACCGGCTCTGTAGGCCAGCCGGTCCCATGTCCCGAGTGGGAGAGCCGGTGCTCTTAAGACTGGGACGTCTCTAATTAGGAGGCATAACTGTGACATCACTCCCCCATTCCCATCACACAGACCAGGCCCCGTGGGTCCAAGGCACAAGCATTATGTAATGTGAATATTTCCAGAACACGCATTTAAACACTGTTCCTGGAGAGACATCAGAGATGGAAGATAACACTAGCAACAGAAGCCCAAGGAAACTTCGAGGCTGGCCTTTCTCCTCTGCTTGGTCTGAATTTCCATCAGCCGCATCACAGGGCTGAGAGGCAGCAGGCAGAGCCCTTGTAACCTGAGCCCACAGGGAACAGCCTTAAACGTTTCCAGGTTTGCGGAAACAATGCATGAATTCTAAGACCAATAAGTTAATGTGTGGATTGTTCATTGTGTAGAATCTGGCACACAGGAAGGTCCGTGTTAGCTACCATTGTCATAGACCAGAGCCATAAACGGAAGGACTGATGGAAAGGACACACTGGTGAGAACACAAGAATTTCCCACTTTCCTAGGAAGAGACTGCTCTGTAGCCATGGTAACAAGCAGCTACCGAGCCAGGGGTAAACCCGTTAAATGGGTCCAAGACAGCTTGCCCCAGGGAACATTTTTGACAGGCCAACGAAGGACTCCCCTCAGCTTCTGAGGACTCAGCCGGTCAGGAGGGGTTCACTCTGATGAGCACACCTGTGCATGCCACGCAGTCTTACCTGAGGAACTGCAGGTCACAACTCCCCACAGAGACTCACCCATCCCTGAACTCCATGCTTCCCCCAAACCCCAGCCTACGGAAGATCAGCCTGCGCTTCTCTGAGACCGTGGTAGACCAGTTCTGCAGGACGCTAAGCATTTCATTCGTTTATGTCGAGAGAGTGATGCTCACACCACCCTTTGCCTTTCAGATTGTGCTTTAATTTTTTCTAACACCAACAGGCTTGTATCAGCCACATCTGGGGGCCTCTCTTAGGACCTAAGTCCTCCCACTCTTCCCCTGGATCATATCCCCACTGCTCAAGGTCATGAGGTGCTTATTCCCTAAATGCGCCCAGTGCTTATTTTATTTGGTTTTCTTCACATGCCTGAGGTAGGACAGACATGTCATAGACACTGAGATCCTAGGGTCGGAACATCAAAGCCTATGTTGGAGGCAAATGCAATAAGTGAATTACATGGGACATATGAGAATGGTCACCAGTGAGGGTTTCGTGAGAACCGGAACTCGTATTCCATTTCTGAGAGGGAGCTCCTGGGTACAGCTTGCCCCAGAAGACTGCTTTTATGTTCCTCCATCAGAGCGCGTGTGTGCGTGTCGGTGGGGGGGCAGTTCTTGTTTTCAGTTTTTCCACCAGTACCGGTCATCTTCATCGGTAGAATACCAGCTGTCACCAATTATCATCTGTGGCTTTTGTCGTTGGACCTCCTCTAGCAGCTTCCTTGTTTGAGTGGGATATTGCCATTTCCACAACCTGGGGAGGCAGAAAGGGGACACGTTACTCTGGGGATTTGCTTCTGACTGCTTCTCCTTTCCTTAAAAGTCCTGAAAACCCCACCAAGTATTTGAAGACTCTTCTCGTACTCTTCTTTTTTTGTTTTTTTAAAGATTTATTTGACAGACAGAGATCACAAACAGGCAGAGAGGCAGGCAGGGAGAGAGGAGGAAGCAGGCTCCTGGCCGAGCAGAGAGCCCGATACGGGGCTCCATCCCAGGACCCTGGGGTCATGACCTGAGCAGAAGGTAGAGGCTTTAACCCACTGAACGCCCCAGGCACCCCTCTTCTCATACTCTTGAGGCGCTCCATAGAAGAATAGATCCCTGCATGTGCAGGTGTGCTGGGATGTATTTGTGCTGCACCAAGCTTCTGTAAGCATCAGCCCCTCACCATGGTCCCCAGAGACAGGCACGATCACTCACCCATCCGTGAACTCCTTCCTGAGAACCTGCTTTGTGCCGGGTCCTGTGACAGGGTGTGGAGGCAGGGTGGTGAGTAAGGCTAAGTGCCTGCCCTCGCGAAGCATGTGTGGTGGGCAGGAGAAGGAGGTATTCAGTAGGTACACAGCGTCGTCTCCGTCTTACAGACAGGGAAATTGGCTCCCAGAGGGTCCCTGAGTAAAATCCAGGTCTGACTCTTCAACTGCCGAGTCCCATGATCACGGGCTCAGTTTGCCCAAAGCTACACTGCTTTGTGAGTCATTGATACAAATATGCTCTCTTTCGGCCCAGTCTCCTGCTTTTGCAGCCTATTTGCTGAGATGTCACTGGGAGTTCCCCTGCCCACACCGAGGTCTCGGAGTCTGCAGAGCTCTGTCTGTCTTCCAGTCCGTCCTGGCCCTCACATCCCCCACTACAACCACCCTGTTACGTCCATACACTGACACTGACCGCTGTAGGACCCCAGCCACCGTCTGCTCTTGAAACCAACAGAGATCAGCCAGCCTCCGCAGGCTGTCTGTCCTAACCGTTTTTCAGTGGGTGGTTGGGCGGCCATCTCCACCATCTGTCCTCATGACTTTTCATATTCCCAGCTGACACTCTGTGCCCATCACACAACGACTCCCTACCCCCCTTCCCCAGCCCCTGGCGCCACCGCTGACCATTGGTCTCTATGACTTTGCCTGCTCTGGGGACCTCACTCAAGTAGGACCCTGCACTATCCTCTTCCTGCATCTGACTACTTCACTGAGCATAATAACAGGGAGGTTTGTCCCTGTTACAACAGGTGTCAGGATGTCCTTTGGTTTTATGCTGAGAGACTGTCCACTGTGTGGACAGATCACGCTTCATTCACCCATTCGCCAGACAGCAGACACCTGGGTTCCTTCCACCTCTGGACATCTGTGAATGATGCTGTTGTAAACGCGGGTGAACAAGTAATTCTTCTAGATCCTGGTTTCAGTCCTGTTGGGGGTGCGCTCAGAATTGCTGGGTCATACAGAAATTCTACTTCTGAAGGATAAACATCTTATTTGCATGTTGTCTCTCTGTTCTTCCTCAGACCTTCCAGAAGTAAGGCCCGTGATATCAGGCACCTTGCCTCTGTCTCTACCCCTGTATCCCCAGGACGGTGCCTGGAGCACAGTGGGTGCTTACTGGTTGAACAAGGATCTGGTTGTCGAGCCTCAGGATAAGGGGTTCCTCCCCTGACCAGCATACCTGCAGCAGAAGGGGGTGTGTGTCTTGGAAGATAATTGCCAGGGACTCACCCGATTATCTGTAGGTTGCATGTGGGCTGCGCGAGGGCCAGACACAGCGTTGTCATTCCTTCAGGGCTGAGATCGTTCCGCATCAGATTCAAGCTGGTCAGGCACTGGCTGCCGAGGACGGCCGTGGCAAGGGCCTCGCAGCAACCAGAAGTCAGTCCACACGCTTCCAACCTGCAGGGCCAACACGCCAAGAAATGCCTCCAAAGTTCAGTGACTGACCCTTCAACCCATTGGACTTCCAGGACAATGTTTAAGATGGGGGTGGTGGTGGGCTCTACCCCTGGCGTTTCTGGTCCCGCAGTTCTGGGGGAGGAACCTGGACATTTCCATTTCTGACGATTCCCAGGCAATGATGCTACCTACCACAGCTGCTGGTTTTCCTGTTAAGAGGCGCTGGGTGACTTAATGACAGTTGTGTAAAGAATGCAAAATGTCAGGCGAGAGTGCTTGCAACCAGGAAACAAAACAAGAAACACAGAGAAAGACTTGCTGAGAACCTGCACTTCACCCGGAACTGGAGAGACAAGAAGGAAGCCAGATGAACGGGGCAAGAAGTAGTTATAGGGGTGGGGAATTGCTGGCCCTTGTAGGAGGGAAACTGGGACACATCTGAGCCACGGACAGTGAACCACAGGGGAGATGGCCACAGGGGAGCCAGAGGTTCCCTGTGCGAGAGGAGGCTGGACATTTTAGGTCCCATTAAGGATTTAGGATTTTATCCTAGGAGCCGCCAATGGCTGGACAGCTTCGTGAGATGTAGTAACTGGATGGCAGCTGTGTTCTCCTGTGTTGGAGATGCGTGTCCAGGTACTCAGAGGGGGACAACAAGCTATGATACGGTTTACCAGGTGGAGTGAAACACTGGCCATCATTGAAACTGGGCAGTGAGAAAGCAGGTTTTTAATGTCCCAATCATTCTAGACTTTGTGTGTTTGGGATGTTCCTTGATAGGGTAAGAAGTTGTGGGGTGTGCTCGCATAGTTTTAACTGCCTATAGTTGGATGGTGAGGTAGGTTTGGATAAAGCTTACTGTTATTGGTTTTGCTTCTAAAATACTATCGAAACCTCCGTGAAAACGGGAAGTATCTACGAGGCAGACTGTGGAAAGAGGCAAGGGGAGGGAATTCCGTGAGCGCACAAGGCACAGCATGGATCCCCCACGGGAGTGAGGTTAAGCTGAAAGGGGTAGGGATCCTTCCCTCATTGTTTCAGAAAGAAGGGAGCATAGGGACAGATATCAAGTGGTTTCATGGTGGAACATCCAGGGCTTTCCCCGGAAATGGCTTTATGTTGATGCAAAGGGGTCGAGCTTGTTTCTTGAGCAGCCGCAGAACGCGGCAGAACGCGGCTGGTTCCGACGGGATGGTGAGAGTGGGGACACCACCTCGTTCAGCAACAGCGTGCTCAGCTCCCCCTTCCCCCTCCCCAGCCCTCACACCGGGGGCCCGGGACCTCAGGCCGCACTCACCCCAGCCTCCACACAGAAGCCCTCCAGTGCCTCAGCCCCTCGCACAGCGCCATGATGCCGTCATCTCCCAGGGCATTCACAGCCAGATCCAGGCTCTTCAAGTGTTTGTTCCTCGTGATCACGCAGGACAGCTTCTTGCAGCAGGTGGCCGTGAGGTGACACTTAACCATCCTGCAAGAGGAGAACCCGTGTCCTTTGAGGAGCGTGCTAGAGGGGGGTGGTGCCCAGAAGCCTCGGCGGAGTTCTCCTCGACTCCTTCCACACCGGGAACCTTTCTGTCCGTCCCTGGGAATGGCTCAGTCTGGGCAGCATCCGGGGCTCAGGTGAGGAGGGCTGGTAGTGGCGGGCGGGGAGCTCACGGGATGGGGCTGGAGGGATCTTTGGAAGAAGAAGAGAGCCTGCCAGAGGGTGCTTCCCGCCTGCAGGTGGGATACAGATTCTCCCTGGTGGATGGAGAGAAAGAGACAGGGAAAAACACAAGTGAGGAGAAGCTGGGAGAGTCCCTGAGAGGGTGAGAAACCAGGACAGATGACAGAAGGTACCGAAATGCTAGATGGGGTTGGGGTCCAAATGGAGAGGGGTTTTGTGCTTCTGTTCCCAGGATGAATGGGGAAGATGAGGACGGAGAAGGCCTCTAGCGGATGACTCATCTGCGTAGATGATGGAAACAGCTCCTCGGTCTCCTGTCTTCATCTAAGAATAGAACCATTCCCTGGGGATGAGAGCGCCCAGCTTCACGAAGCGTCCACACTGAGAGTGAGCAGGAGCTCAGCTGCCAGGGCTCACACCTGCCCACCAGGTGGAGTGGCCAAGCCTCAGATGCTAGCGAGGTTCGGCGATGATAGTGAGGACACGACCCCCAGCACGTAACTGTGACCCCAAAGAAGCGGCACCTCCAAGTGATTAAGCTTTAGTGTCTATACCATGCCAGAGTAGAGCTTGAGATGACGGGTTTGTGAACACAAACGTAGGAATGGACGCTTGGGTGGGGAGCACTCAGATCTGTGGGCTACGATCTCTATCCGGTTTCTTTCTTTTGTTTATTATTGGAGAAGGAGAGATATTAAAATGGTCCTACTTTTTGGTTCACTGATTTTACCTTTGTCACTGAGAAGACGATACTACCAAGGACACAAAGATTTAGAAGGCACGCATGACTAAAACATTGGGCAGAAGCCCAGTGTCCAGCTTTGGGGGATTTTTAAAGTTATGATGCATCATTAAGGGGAATTCCATACCTTACCTAGTTTAGGATTATGGTCTGCAGATCCTCAAGTGAGACCAGAAGGCCAGGTTTTGGCTCCTAAGGGACTTCTGGTCTCCCCTGGAAATGGCTGGTAGGGGGACTACGTGAGTCTAGACACGTGAAATGTTGAAAGCGCTGGGCCTGCCATGTGGCAAGAACCCTCTCAGCGGTAACTTCTGGGATCCTTTCTTTGTAATGATTGTGCCTCCAGGAGGAATTTGCCGAAGTATTAACAACATTAACTGCTCAGTTGTTAGCCTGGGGATGTATTTCTGCTCATCAAGGACTTTTAACTTTCCTGTAGTCTGTTTAAGGACAGAGTACTCTTATTGAAGAGAAACATTTTAATAAAAGGTAAAGAAATTGAAGCCCTGGAGGGAGAAGGTGTTGAGAGCGAGCCCTCCCTCTCTACCCTACATACAGAATGAACAGCTGAAGAGTCACTTAGGGCAAGCAGAGGTCTTGTGAGGGGTGAGCGGGTTTTGGAAATCGAGGGTGATGTAAGCTCCAAAAATGGTATCATGGGGCTCCTGTCCGGACTCCTTCCCATGTCCTTCCCACACTCACTGTGGCAGACCTGGGAAAACAGGAGCATCCGTTGACCCAAGTAGACCCAATTACCAAGAACTAAGTTTTGGTACCAGTCTTCCCACTCATGTCTCTGGACTTGCTAGGAACCCCAGGCCCCAATATTGGAGAGCTGACCCCCCAACCACTATTGAAACTTACTCCAGGTCCTGGAGGTGACAAGATGGTTCCATCAGGACCTCACAGAGAAGGTTCATCCCATCATCTTCCACAGGGTTCATGCTGAGGCTCAGATGTGTCAGACGTTTGTTGCCCATAAGGGCGAACGCAAGAAAGCCACAGCCGGCGACATCCAGGTTGCACTCATTTAGTCTGTAGGACACACACAAGGGAAAGAGGAAGGTCATACCCATGACTTGGCGTCACCTTGGGTAAGTCACTTCTGTTGGCCTCAGCTTCCTCCTCCTTTAAGAGGGAATTATGTAAGGGAGCACTTAAGGAGGTTTCAGCTTGGGTGACAGGATGACCATCAAGTGCTTGGCAAAGTCTGGCCAAATGCACGCACCAGATGTTCAAGATCCTCTTTTTAATTTTCCTTCGTACTTGATGTGTCACTTTCCTATGACCACCGTAACGAATTACCATGAACTTAGTGGCTTAAAACACACATCCATCTTGGGGGGCACCTGGGTGGCTCAGTGGGTTAAAGCCTCTGCTTTCGGCTCAGGTCATGATCCCAGGGTCCTGGGATCGAGCCCCACATCAGGCTCTCTGCTCAGCGGGGAGCCTGCTTCCTCCTCTCTCTCTGCCTGCCTCTCTGCCTACTTGTGATCTCTGTCTGTCAAATAAATAAATAAAATATTAAAAAAAAAACCACACACACCCATCTTGTAGTTCTAGAGTTTAGTGGATTTTTACTGAGGCAAAAATCAAGGTGTCAGTAGGGCTGTGTTCCTTCTGGAGACTCCAAAGAATTGGTTTTCTTGGCTTTTTATAGGGATGCTCAAATCTTTGGTTCCTGGTCTTCAGTCAGCATCCCCTGTTACTGTATCTCCTCTCCACTTCTCCTTCCCCTCATAACAACCCCTTCGAGGACATTAGGGCTACTCAGATAATCCAAGATAATTTCCCATCTCAAAGCCCTTAATTTGATCACACCTGCAAAATTTCTTTTACCACGTGAGTTTACATATTTACAGGGACCAGGACATGGACTTTTTTAGGGTAGGGGGTCACTCTTCTGTCTACCAACCTCAGTATCTCTCCATAACTTACTCACCGAGGAACCTTGGAGCCCACAAGGTAGACAAGCACATTCAAGTTATATTCTTTAACAGAATTTACGGCCACAGATAGACCATTAGCCTATGTTGATTTTTTAAATTACAGCATTATTGGTGAGCTAACTGGTCAGTGGGGGTGAAATGGCAAAAAGGGAAGGGATCCCAGCAAGGTAAGCTGATGTGTGGAACAGGTGTGACACTGGTCTCTTGTTCTCACCAGCAGACCAAAGATGTGGGCTGGAAGAGGACCCTGGCCACGGGGTGGCAGCTGTTAAAGCATTTAGGGAGACTGCTTGCTGTCCACTACCTAGAGGACATGGCCTCCCCTAGCTGTGCGTGTGGTATTGTCTGGAGTGCTGGGACACCACCTCTGTGGCTGCCGACCCTGGGTCACCAATACCATCATCTGAAAATCTCAGTTATCAGCTTCCCCTCCCAGAACCTAAGCTCTGTGAACCCAGGGACCGCACTGGTCCTCCCCGCATCACCAACAACTGAGAATGTTCGCTGGTCTCCTGTGCTTAATGGTGTTAGTCCTCATTATTCATGGGATGTGCATTTGCACGTTTGTGTGCTTGCTAAGATTTGTTCACTGCAGCCTGAATCCGTCCCCAGGACCCTTCACGGACGCACGTGTGTGTGCACAGCAGAGCAATATTCAAGCCGCCCGACGTACACGCTCACCACGGAGGGTGAACTCGTTTCAAATTCGTTGTCAACAGAGCTCCTTTCCATGATCCAGTTAGTGCCAAGTTTTTTGCGTTTTTGTGGATTTTTGTTGGTGATTTGGTTGTTTATGTTGTGGCGCTCACCGGCTGGACTGAAGTCCAGCCCTGCATTCCCGCGCGCGCGTGCGCAGCTGTGCTGGTGTCTGGAGTACGCGCTTCGTAGAGGAGCTTTGTTCCACCGGAAGTTATGGCGCTGTAGGCCCGGAGCGCCACGAGAACAAATCAGCGATACGCATTCAATAAGGGGTCTTCAAACAGAAACACACAAAGCAAGGTTAGGCGCCGGTTCATTGATGAAAATGAGACTGGAGGCTCTCAGGAACCTAGTCCTGTGCTCCCCTGCGAGCGCTGGTGACTTAGTAGACCTGAACTACAGGAAAGACTGAGAACCGCCTGGATTTGGATAAACGAGGACTTCCCAAGGCAGGAAAACAGGCAGACGTGGGCGTCTCCATGCACGGAGGGAATCGGCAGGACGGGACGCTGCCGTCATCTGTCCCCTTCACTGTGTAACCATGCTCCCATGGCTCTGAGCTTGGCTGGGGGACATGCTGTTTGTGAAAAGGCAATGCCGTCCCCCCAGGAAAGCGAGCTGGACTCACATCAGCCTCTGTAGCCCGCAGCTGGGCAGCTTTATGGCGCGACACAACAGATTCACGCCTTCGCGCCCCAGGCTGTTGCTTGACAGGCACAGGTGCGTCAAACTCTGGTTGCTGATGAGGGCGGAGGCCAGGTCCCGGCAGTCGGCAGCTGTGAGGCCACAGTTCCCCAGTCTGCAAGGAGAGAGCCGGGGGTGGGGAGCATGAGGTCTGTTCTGAAGGTTCCCTCCCTCCCTCCCAAGGAAGGGACAGAAATGCCAGCCCGTGGCTGACCATGCCCTCAAAGACATATGGTGATGTCACACTGTGTCTTGGATTTAACTTGCAAACCCAACCCTGATGTTCTGGGTGGCCTGGGTGACGAGATCTGCCATCACCCACAACGGGAAACACATGGACGAGGTCAGCCTGCTCCCCCTCCAGGTGTCTTTGCTCTTCACATGTGCCATGAGGTGTTGCTAAGAAGAGGGACCCCTTATTTAGAAGGTGACCTTCCCAGTCCATCTGTGTCTCAGAGCTCAGTACACAATAACACTTAAAAACGAGAAGTTCGTTGTACTTCTCTCATGGGATTGTGTCAAAGTTAAATGAACTAACACATCTAAAGTGCTTAAAATCATGTAAAAACAAGCATTTACTCCATATTACCGAGAGCGGCTTATTTGGATGAAGAACTACTGGCTGGCTTGGATTAGAAGGGGGTCAGGATATGTAGGCCTGAAACACGTCACTTTGGCATAAGGATGATCTTGAGCTGAGAGCAGCTGAGAAAAAGCAGACACAGGAAGGGCTCTGTGTTCTCCCCCATCTGCCTAAAACAGGGCATGGATTTCTCTTGTACATGTGTCCCTCCTCTTTGGTACCAGCAAGAGAATAACCCTTGCACCAGAGATGGACAGGACATGGAGAAGAGTCACCATATAACCCTTACCATTAGTTCCTTCTCATACACTAGTCACCTACCCACAATTTATCAGCCCCTAAAAGCCCCAAACACCTTTTGTCTAGTCACTTCTCTGTAATTTAGTGTAACTTTGGTAAAATGACATAGAAGCTTGAGTCTAACCACTTCTTTGGGTTTCTCACATCTTTTCTGTGACGCCTCCTTGCCCATTAAAAAAAAGTAGTACCAATAAAATATGTGTGCCCTTTCTCTTGTCAGTCATGAGTTTAATTTGCAGGCCTCAGACACTAAGCGTAAGAGGATAGAGGGAACGTCTAACCCCTACAGACTGAGGGAGAGAAGATATGTTGCTTCTAAGGTGATCCTTTCCCCCTCAGGACTTTATAAGGTAATTGGTATCATTTTGTTTTTAATTTTTTCTAGGACTTTAGACTCAAACTCCCCATGAAAGCAGGATGTTATTGACATGACATGCTTTGGGAGAGGTGTGGGAAACAACTTTGCCCAGACTGTAGGTCAAGGGGAGATTTCCTAGCCTTAGTGTCAAACCAGAGCTCGGGTTATAGTTTTGCTTTTTATTCCCTATGTGGCCCTAGACAAGAGATGTCCCTTCTTCTGGATTCTATTTTCCTTATCAGCCAATGGGGTGGAAATACTTCCTAGCCAGCAGGCTGTGAGGATGGCATTCATGGGACGAGAACACTGAGCACACAGCCTGGTGTTCTAGGACCTCATGGATGGCAACTCCAACCTCAGGCCAAGACTGGGATTTTGGTGCTGGTGAAACTTTCCAGTATGTAACACAGCAGTACTAACTATGAGCGCAATGCCGTATGTTAGATCCCAGATCTTACGTGTCTTTTAACAGTACATCTGTACCCTTTAACCAACTCCTCCCCATTTCTCCCCTCAACTGCCAGCCCCTGGCAGCCAACATTCTTCTCTCTGGTTCCACACCTTTGGCTTCTGCCCTAGACTTTTGTATTGTTCAGAGTTTGGTAGCAAAAACCAGATGTTATTTACTGAATTTTTAAATACCTCAATATCAGGGCACTCCCATGGGGTCAGAACTCCCATTGTAACCCTTGGCTTAGGCACCCACTAATTCCTCTCCCTCCTCCCCCACCACGTGGGCCGTGTCAGTTAAGAGAAAGGATCCCTGCCGGAAAGAAATGCGACTCACATCAGCTTCTGCAGAGTGCACTGCGAGGCTGTCAAGGACTCACAGAGAGCCTTTACACCCTGGGTCGCCAACTTATTTCCTACCAGGCTGAGAGATTTTAGGCTGATGGATGTAATAAGGATCTGGGAGATCACCAGGCAACAGGCGGGAGTTAGTCCACAGTGATCCAACCTGCAGATATAAACAACGGGAAAAACATTCTCATTTCTCCTCCCAAAGCAAATTTCCTTGTGCGCCAGCTACTCTGGCCATGTTGCTGATTTTTGGACACGGTTTGCTCTAGGCTCAGGGTCTAAGCACCTGCTGTTCCTCATGTTTGAACTGCCCCTCCTCATCCCCAACCCTTCATCTTTATGTGGTTCGGTTTTTCATTCAGTGTCACCTCTACTGAGTCAGCCAGTAGAGGGCCAGCTCAGGGTCTAAGCACCTGCTGTTCCTTGTGTTTGAACTGCCCCTCCTCATCCCCAACCCCTCATCTTTATGTGGTTTGGTTTTTCATTCAGTGTCACCTCTACTGAGTCAGCCAGTCTTACTTAACTGTGCTAGCCCACCCCACCTCACCCAAAACCCCTCTCTCCAGCATTACTTCATGCATAGCAAGGATCGCCAATGTTTGCACTTAAAAAAAAAAAAACAAAACAAAACTGAAGTATATCTTACATGTAACATTGTATAAGTTTAAGGTATAAGCATGTTGATTTGAAACATTCATATACTGCAGTGTGATTGCTGTGGTATCAGCAGTGAGTACCTCCATCAGGCCACATAATTCTTTTCATGGTGGAAATAATTAAGACCTAGTCTCTTAGCAAGATTTATGTTGATAATACAATGTCATTGTCTGTTAAACTGTGCGCTAGGTCTCCAGGACCTGTTCACCTACTAGTTGCAAGTTTGTATCTTTCAACAACATATTTCTACTTTCTACCCTCCCCTCCTCCCCAGAGTGGCTGATAAACACCATTTTACTCTGTTTTTAGGAGTTCCGCTTATTTAAGATTCGATACGTGAAATCATAGGGTGTCTGTCTTTCTCTGACTTGTATCAGTTTGCATGATGTTCTCAAGGTTCCTGCGTGTTGTTGCTAATGGCAGGATTTCCTTCTTTCTCAGGACTGTTTGCACTTGTTTATGGTTTGTCTTCCTCTCTGGAATGGTGTCTCGATGACCCTAGCTTGGGATGGCAGACACACGTGGGGCAAAGCCAGACGCTCATCCATAGTTGCTCTGGGTCCATTAAAGCTCAAAACGGATCTTGTGTTTCTTGGTCTCGGCAGAAGCATACAGTACTAGCATCTTTAGACCAAGTTAATCTAATCAGCAAAACATGCCCAGGATCTACAAATCTGTGGTAACAGCTCCGAACTGAAAAGGACCAAAATGGCCCCGGACAGGTGAATGGCTGTGCTAACTGCGGTGTATCCGTCCTACTGAGTGGTACTCAGCCCTGAAAATGAGCATGCACTGACAGATGCAGCCGAGGGGCATCAGCTGATTGAAAAAGAGCCGATCTCGGGGGCAGGTGCCTGGGCAGCTCGGTCAGTTAAGCATCTGACTCTTGGTTTTGGCTCAAATCCTGATCTCAGGGTCATGAGATTGAGCCCCACATCAGGCTCCACACTAAGCATGGAGTCTGCTTAAGATTCTCTCCTTCTCCCTCCCCTAACCCCGCTCTTGCTCTAAAAAAATTTTTGTGTGTGTGTGTATATGTGTGTATATATGTATATGTGTGTGTATATATATACACACACATATATATAAAGAAAAAAATATATATTGTGTGTATATATACACACACACACATATATATATAAAGAAAAAAATATATGTGTGTGTATACACACACACACATATATATAAAGAAAAAAGCCCGTCAGGGGGCAGTGACATACTATAGGATTCTACTTAGAAAGCATTGTCCAAATGTCCAAAATTATGGAGATTGAAAACATCAGTTATTTTCAGGGATTAGGGATGGTGTGGCTGGAAAAGGGAACAGGGTGATGACCCCCGATCTTGGGTATGGTGTGGTTTTATAAGTCCCCACCTGTGACCAGCAGGCAGAGAAGGACCTCCATGTGATGGTCAGTGTCAGTGTCCTGAGTTTGATGTTGTGTCATAGTTACGTAAGGTACAACTCCGAGAGAAACTGCCAGGAGGGTTGCTATCACCTCATTTCTTATCTTTACGAAACACTGATGATCACAGCTTTGTAGTAAAGCTTGAAATCAGGCAATGTGATGCTTCCCGTTTTGGTTTTCTTTTTCAACATTTCCTTAGTGATTTGGGGTCTCTTCTGATTCCATACAAATTTTAGGATTGTTTGCTCCAGCTCTTTGAAAAATGCCAGTGGAATTTTGATTGTGTAGATTGCTCTAAGCAGTACAGACATTTTAGCAATGTTTATTCTTCTGATCCATGAGCATGGAATGGTTTTCCATCTTTTTGTGTCTTCTTCAATTTCTTTCATGAGTGTTCTGTAATTCCTCGAGTACAGATCCTTTACCTCTTTGGTTAGGTTTATTCCCAGGTATCTTATGGTTCTTGGTGCTACAGTAAATGGAATCGATTCTCTAATTTCCCTTTCTGTATTTTCATTGTTAGTGTATAAGAAAGCCACTGATTTCTGTACATTGACTTTGTATCCTGCCACATTACTGAATTGCTGTATAGTTCTAGTAGTTTGGGGGTGGAGTCTTTTGGGATTTCCATATAAAGTATCATGTCATCTGCGAAGAAGGAGTTTGACTTCTTCATTGCCAATATGGATATCTTTTATTTCTCTTTGTTGTCTGATTGCTGTTGCTAGGACTTCTAATACTATGTTGAACAAGAGTGGTGAGAGTGGGCATCCTTGTCATGTTCCTGATCTCAACGGGAAGGCTGTGAGCTTTTTTCCATTGAGGAAGATATTCGCTGTGGGTCTTTCATAGATGGATTTTATGAAGTGATGAATGTTCCCTCTATCCCTGTACTCTGAAGAGTTTTAATCTGTTTTAAAAGGTAACTGAGGGTGTCTGGGTGGCTCAGATGGTTAAGCATCTGCCTTCTGCTTAGGTCATGATCCTGGGGTCCTAGCATCAAGTCCCATATGTGGCTCCTCGATCAGCATGGACCTTGCTTCTCCGTCTGCCTCTGCTTCTCTCTCTCTCATGAATAAATAAAATATTTTTTTTCCTAAAGAGGTTGGAATCTTATTTTATTTTATTTATTTGACACAGAGAGATCACAAGTAGGCAGAGAGGCAGGCAGAGAGAGAGAGGGGGAAGCAGGTTCCCCGCTGAGCAGAGAGCCTGATGTGGGGCTTGATCCTAGGACCCTGAGATCACGACCCGAGCCGAATGCAGAGACTTTAACCCACTGAGCCACCCAGGCACCCCAAAATAAATAAAATTTTAAAAGGTAACTGAAAGTTACCTTTTCATCATAGTTAAATATGCATAATGAAGTTTACCACCTTGCCCATAGGTGCACAGAGGGGCACGTGAGGTCCGCCCATGGACGCCATCCACCACCACCATCTCCAGGCACCCTCTTTCTCTCTCATGGGTTTGCAGCTTGCTGTGAACATTTAGAAAGGAAAGCCAACAAGGGCAAAACCGAAAATGCAGCAGCCACGCCCAGAGCATACCTCAGCGACTCCAGCAAGCAGCTCGGGTGTCTCAGCGCTTGGCACGCCATCATCAGGTCGGCCTCCTTCAGGCGAGTGCTCTCCAAGTTCAGGTATTTCATGTTATGGTTGGTAATGAGAACCATCCAGAGATGACGAAGGCCCAGGGGAACCTGCGCATCTTTAAATCTACTCAAGAGAAAGCGGAAAATATGCACGAGATCCGGGTGACAGCCGTGTCCCAGTTTTCCTCTCACCATTTGCATTTATGTATTCTCAAAGATTTTAAAAATTGTGTAAGTGATCTTACACCCAGTGCGAGGCTCGAGCCCATAATCCCCAGATCAAGAGTTGCACGCTCTACCCACTGAGCTGGCCAGGTGACCCACGCTTACTTAATTTAAAGCAACAAATTCATGAGCATGTGTGAGGCATCAGGTTCTGGAAACAGTGTCAAGGGACGCTGATACCCCAAGATCTCAACAAGGAGCTGAAGGAGAGAGTTACACTGATGAGTGAAATACACTCAGTCCATTGAGAATGGAGCTCCAGGGGCGTCTGGTTGGCTCAGTCAGAAGAAAAGGCAACTCTTGATCTTGGGGTTGTGAGTTCAAGCCCCGTGCTGGGTATAGAGATTGTTTAAAAATAAAATCTTAAAAAAAGAAGAGAGACTAGTAGAACTATAAACAGATATGGTCAAGTTCAGGCTGAAGAGAAAGGTCAAATATCAGACGAGCGTGTATATTGTGACACCATTTGGATTTAAAAAAGTCATTTGCCAATATATACATATAGTTGCATGGGAATTTTAGGAGTTGTTAATAAGGGAGGTAGGAAGTTGAAGAGGACTTCTTCTGGAAACCCCTGTAACATCCAAATCTTGTTACCACACGTGATGGGTTACTGCTGAGTTACAAATACACACATGATGGGTTACTGTGTTACAGATAGAGGGATGACACAGACTTGGGCTCATCACTGCTTGGCAAGAGCTAAGAGCAGGGGTTCCCAGGGGCAACGCTGCAGAACCTTTGTCTGTGGCAGAACTAGCACTTCATCTCCTACTCCAGGAGCCTGGGGAGTACCCTGAGGTCTACCACAGATCCAGGACCTTACCAGGGGTTCAAATATTTGTTACCTTATTAATGAACATAAAAGCATTAAGAACTGATTTAAAGCCTCCCTCAAGTCAAGTACTTTGGTCTTGCAGTGGCCTCATGCTCCAGCAATTTGCCTACAAGGAGCTCCCCATACCTTTGTCCCTACTAATGAACTCCTATTCATCCTTCAATACCCAGAGTGAATGAGCTTGCCTCCATAATCCCTTCACAGGGTCTTTAATTTCTCCCCATTTTGTGCCTCTGGGAGCTTGGCTCCTGTATCTTCCACAACAGCTATCCCCTCTGATTATATTCTTAAATGGATCTTTTCTGGTAGGTGGAAAAGAGAGCAGTGACATAGCCACACCAAGGGACATGGACATGTGGGGGGTGCCAGGCAGCCTTACATCAGATTCTGTATTTTACATGTTGGCTGCCTCAGCTTGATGCACAAGGTCTTCATGGCCTGTTCATTCAGGACGCTGCCGCTCAGGTCGAGTTCCCGCAGGCTTGGGTGGGTGCTGAGCACGATGCAGAGACTTTCCCAGCACTCAGCAACAAGGGTCTTGGCTGGCATCCTACAACAGAGAAAGAAATAGACACTGGCTTCCACAGGATGGGATTTAACACGAGCAACTGCCCCAGTGGTGTCAGAGGAGAAGAACCAGTGTATGACGGCAGGACGTGCATGGCTTCAGAGGTGCTCAGGTCAACTTAGTGGCGCCGCCTTGTGTTTTCATCACCTGCTCTCACACCCACCCCGCCCCCTGAACATTTTAATACCCCAGGGGGGGGGACACACGAAGACAACATGGAGTCGCCAGCCCCTGAACTGGGTTTGCCCTTAGATTCTGGCTCCCCCTTGAATGGAAAAGGGCGCAGCCACTGTGGAAATCAGTATGGAACTGCCTCAAAAAAGCAAAAATAAAGCTACCCTATGATCTAGGAATCACATCTGTAGGAAAGAACTGAAATCAGGATCTGTGCAGTATATCAACCCCGACAGCCGAGATTCGGAAACGAATGTCCGCTGACAGCTGACGGACGAGTGAAGAAAATGTCACCACACACACACCAGGGAATGGTACTCAGCTTTAAAAAAGAAGGAAATTGCAGGAGAAGGAATGAACCTAGAGTACGTTATGGTAAGTGAAATAAGCCAGTAACAGACAGACGCATCCGGTCTCACATGTTAACATTTAAAATAGCCAAACTCTCGGAAGCAGAGAGAGGATGGTGGTTGCCTGTGGCTGGGGGGTGGGGGGCGATGCTGGTAGAAGACTATGGAGTTTCGGTTACACGAGACAGAGGTCTATGAGGAGTAACTATGTGAGGTGGTGGGTATGGTAATTAGCCTAATCATGGTGATGATTTTCCAAATTGTACATCTTAAATAAGTACGATTTTCATTTGTCAATTGTACCTCCATGAAGATGGGAAGGAAGGGCTGTGCCTGGGCGGCTCAGTTGGTTAAGCATCTGCCTTCAGCTCAGGTCATGATCCTGAGGTCCTGGGACTGAGCCTGCTCTGTGGGGAGTCTCCTTCTCCCTCTCCCTTTGCCCCTTCCCTAATTTATTGCCCTCCCTAATAAATAAAATCTTTAAAAAAAAAAAAGAGGGCATGTGTGGTGGTGGGCACTGGGTATTCTACTCAACTAACGAGTTGTTGAACATGACATCAAACACCAAGGATGTATTACACGTTGGCTGATTGAGCATAATAAAACAATGAGGATAGGAAGAAAAAAAGACTAAATGGTAAAAAAAAAAAAAAAAGAATAAAATGAAAGACTCACCCTTGGGGAATGAGGGGCTGTGCATCGGAGAACTCATCCTTCGAGAGGCTCTGTGGGACTTCGATGTGGATTCTCTGCAAATACCGGCACCGCTGCAGACAGAAGGCGGACACCAGCACGTCCGTCCGGTGCCCTATCGGAAGCCAAACTTCCTGGAAGCTGTCCAATGCCAAGCGGACAAACTCCTCGTCCTGAGTCTCAAAAAGGCAGTGGAAGGCATCCAGCAAGTCCGGCGGGGTGCAGGTGCCTGGCTGTCGCCCCAGCAGAGAGATCCAGCTCAGAAGCCCCCGCTTCAGTGCCCGGGGGACACAGCACCCGAGCAGGACCTCCAGAGCCCCCGTCCCCTCTTTGCTCATGAGGCCGAACAAGAACCGCTTCATCTGGTGCAGGTGGGAGTCGGAGCCCGCTGGTCGGAGCGCCGCCAACCCCTGCATGAGCACAAGGCAGGGATGACTCCCTGTCTCCAGTCCTTCTAGAACGTAGTGCAGGGCAGCACAAAACTCCTGCAGGCTGATGTGCAGGAAGGAATAGCAGCACCTCTCCTGGCGGCCGTCCTGGAGGAGGAGGTCTGTGTGAAGCAGAGCAGAGAGCTCAGACTCCCGCAGTCCATGGGCACGGAGGTCATCCGCATAGAACACAAACTTCCTGTGCCACACGCCTTGCACAGCCAGGAGGCACAGGCTCCTCAAGACGGCAGTCTCATCCTGGCTGAGACGGCGCCGGGAGGCGTCTCGCGGGCCGAGCTGGTGGAACACGAACGTAGTGTACAAGCCTGTGAGAGTGTGGCAGGGAGGGGAAAGGCGTTCTCCACACGCCTCCTGTAGGTTCAAAGCCTCACAGATGAGTGACCCCAAGACGGGGACTTGGCACGCGTCCAGCAGCGAGCGGCTGTCGGCCACGGCACGCAAGGCTTGTGTTTTCTGATGCTCGTTTTTCATGTGCCGAAGGAGCAGCTGGACCCTCTTCTCCACGGAGATGCCCCCCACGAGCAGGTAACAGGGCGACGTGAGCATGGATTTGAGCTTCTCTATGCCCGTGTCTCTGACGGTGATCATCAGCGAGGACTCCGGGAGCAGCACTTTCTTTAGCAGACTACACATTAGAACAGACGGGGGGCGCTTGACTGCCCAGTCTTCACAGAGACTTGCATCGTCATCTTGCAAGGCGAAGTGCAGGTCATCAAAACCGTCAACAATAAACAAGAGCCTTTCTGGTTGGGACATGATCTCCATCATTGGAACTGGGGAGTCTGGCCACTCTCCAGAAATTAACTCTGCAAAGCTGCCCTCCCTCATGCACTGCATGTCTCTGGCACGGAGGAAGAAGACGTAGGAGAACCTGACCTGGTAGAGTTCACCCTGCGCCCAGCACTGCAGGACCCTTTGGGCCAAAGCGGATTTCCCGATTCCTGATTTTCCGTGCAAAACCACAGTGCGGGGCTGGAAGCCCGTCTGGTCTGGATTGAAAGCTCCCAGCAACATTTGCATTTCTGGACAGTCAGAGGCAAGGTGTTCAAAACCATGGAATTCATCCGACTTTGCAGCAAATTTTGTCATCACGTAGCCCTTGTAGTCCCTTGTCTTATCTCCACGGCCCAAGTTGGACAGGGGAAGGGAGAACAAAAACAGGAAACAACATTTGAAGAAAGTCTGGAATTTAGGGAAAAAGAAAAACCAAAACAAACCTCCAAACCCCGGACCTAGAATCAGTGGCCCTAAGTGAGACATGGTTCTTGTGTTCCTTCCTACTGAGGACAAGCTCCGTCCCTCAAAGACCACTTCCGCAAAGCTTAGGAACATCCTACAAACTCGCTCTATCTGTCCCCTTTGATTGTTCTTTTCAGCACTTAATACCTGTTACATCACGTCTTTGTTGGCTTCCTGTCCTTGTCCCCTCAGTAGACCCCGTGCAGGGACTTAATTATTTACTGTTGCATCTTCATTATTCATGAGGATGCCTGGCACCCTGTGGACACTAAGTATTTGTTAAAGGAATGAGCCTTGCCCAACAGTCCTACATGGTCTCTGAAGGACAGAGAGGCTTGGAGGAGCGGAGGATGTGTGCGCCGTGGCCTGAGTTCAAGGCTTGTGAGACAGGTGTGCATCTCCAGCAGCTCTGGACTCCCATGGAGAACCCCCTCCATGCGGGGGTCCAGCTCTGCACAAAAGGTCAATCATGGCCCTTGAAGTGAGACAGATCCTGTTTGAAATTCTACATTCTGCTGTATGCTGTCAGTTTCTGAGCCTCAGTTTCCCCATCTCTGAGAGGAGATTAACATCCTCTTAAAGTGTTGCAGTGAATATTTAAGAGAGAATGTGCCTTCAAAAATTTATTAGTCCAGGGCTTAGCAAAAATGACCAGTGGCCACTACTGTCATTACAAACCATAAATCCTTCACATTATCTGGTTTTATTTTTATCCCAGCACTTTCCCTAAATGGCAACTTTGATGCATCTTGTTGTCTAGCACCTAGACTGTGAAAGAACTTTACCTCCATACTTCTGGCCTCTTCAACGGTCTCTGCCATCTGCTAGGTACTCAGTAACACGAGGGAAACCCCTCCAATCCTGGGTCTTTACATTTGCCAGTAATACTATTATCTTCTAAAAAAAAAAAAAAAGGCAGCACGACTCTCTCTGTACGGGTGTATAAGGCAATGACTATCTCTACATAAAATCTCTACAGAGAAGTTCTACATCTTAAACTTCATTATTCCGTATCAGGGACAGGTATTCAGGGACTGTATTAAAACCACAGGAAGCAGGGCACCTGGGTGGCTCAGTGGGTTAAGCTTCTGCCTTCGGTTCAGGTCATAATCCCAGGGTCCTGGGATTGAGTCCCACATCGGGATCTCTGCTCAGTGGGAAGCCTTCGTCTCCCTCTCTCTCTGCTTGCCTCTCTGCCTACTTGTGATCTCTCTCTTAAATAAATAAATAAAATCTTAAAAAATTGTTTTTAAACGGATGAGCTTTTTGGTACATCAATTTCCAAAAAAAAAAAAAAAAAAAAGAATCGAGTAATATTACTTAGGAGAGCCTGCTGTCACCTCCTTGACGGGTCAGCTACAAATTCATAGAATCATGGCACCTGGGATCTCATCTTCATTTCGTGTTTGGTTTGATTGACATAACTGTACATGGCCATGTGTAGATGTTTTACTATGTTCCTGTCACATCTCTTCAAATGGTAGGTATTCCCAAAATAAAGGTTGGCAGAAGGAGTTGAGGGGAAAAAAAGGATTACCACTAGCCAAGTAATTTTGAACAAAGAACTTGCCTACTCTTGTCTCTATATTTAGCTTCTGTCAACCAAACTTGTGCTTGACACCCAAGTTCACCAGAATCACAGGTTTTTGGAATTTCTCTTTGTGACTTTAGATGATCACAGTGAACACACAGGACTCTGTCCTTGGTGATGATTCTAGGAGCTCTTGGGGAAGAGACTAGTGTACAGAGATGAGTGCAGCTGAGTGAAGGGACAGTACCACCCAAACTCCATTCCAGGATGGAAGGAAAAAGTCAATCAGTTTTCTTTACCTTGTTCTTTGATCTCAGCTGATATGGCACCACCTTGTTCTATAGCTTGTGAAATTTCTGCAAAAAAGAGAGGAAGGATGAATTCCCCCCCTCTTATGTAGGTATTCGAATCAGAGAGGGCACAGACCCACATCTCAGGACCAGTTTGAAAATGGCAGCTGCTGGCTCAGCGAGACAGACTAACTGTACATAAAAGGAGCACTTGATTTAAAATCCGAAGCTATGAGGTTCTGATTTCATTTCTGCTTTTAACTCATTGGAGACCTCTAAGCAAATCATTAGCATGAGGGATAAAACTTGGTGGATAGGAACCGAGGGGGGTCTCTACTCAGACATAGGATGTAAATGGGAATTCTGTCACTTCCTACTTATGAGGTCTTCGTCAGCTCACTGGGCTTACAGGCTTCTGTATGTTAATCTGTAAAGCGAGGAGAACTGTTCCTTTGTTGTGGAGTTGCCTGTCTATACATGCAGAGTTTGGGCAAGCCATCTGGCCTCTGAATCTGGACAGCTGGAATTACAGTGACTACCACACAGGATCCTGTTGAGATTTGTGAGATTAAAGGACGTGACACCATGCTTGACAGGTGGTAGTTCTGACTGACAACAGTAATTTAGAGGGGCTTCCCAATGTGGCTGGTAAGACCCCAGGCTTCATCTTTTTTGTTCCTACTACCAAGATTAGTCAGGCCATGTCTTCATTCCACATCATCACTAAATCCCTAAGTAATCCATAAATGCATAATATAATTTTATCCATGGGAAGATAATATATAGGACTCATCTGGTTAAGCTGACATTTACATTAAATTTGGAACGATTGAGGGGCACCTGGGTGGCTCAGTTGGTTAAGCAGCTGCCTTTAGCTCAGGTCATGATCCCAAGGTCCTGGGATCGAGCCCCGCATCAGGCTCTCTGCTAAGCAGAGAGCCTGCTTCTCCCTCTCCCTCTGCCTGCTGCTCTGCCTACTTGTAATCTCTATCTCTCTGTTGAATAAATAAAAATCTTTTTTAAAAAGTTGGAACAATTGATAACCTCTGGGATTCTGAGACTCTGACTCAGCAACTGCTCAGACTTTGGTTTTCCTAGCCGCAGCCCGGACAAAGCTGCATCAACAGGAAGTTGGTCCTGATTCTTCCAAAGTGTTAGACTTTGCAGTCAGTGTTGACTGCTGGAAGACTGGCGATGTGCCAGTGGTAGTGTGGTTAATATTGGGGAATGCTTGCTGTCTATGAAAGCCCACATCTTTCCCTCTATGTTGTGGCTTTACTGCTTTGATCCCTTTTGTTGGTCTCCCTTTCCTCCACTGAGGTATGGGGTACATGAATGCAGGAGATTTGCACGTACTTTGTCCACAGATGTAACAGAATTCCACAGAACAGTGCCCGGCAGGCACCAGTACACAGATATTTCAGGAATTGTATTGAGTCTGATTTCATGCTATCTGGAGCTCTCCACCAAAGCATCCAAAACAGACCCTCAGGTGGATGTTGTCCTGGCAAGGTCATGAAGTTGCCAAAACTGAAGATGGAAACCCGAAGAGTCATAAGAAAACTTTAAGATCAGAGTTCTCTTGGATTTTGAATAAGACAGACCATGATTACTAGATCCTCAGGGCCCAGGGCCAGGCTAGAAAGAACACTGGACCATCAGAAGTCATGGTTCGAGTCCCGGGCGTACCAGTAACTAACTGCCATGTGGCTTTAGATGTATCCATTGTCCCAGCATGTCCACACTGACCTGGCACTTCTTTCATGCTTGGTTCCTCTTTCTTCATTTGTGTAGAATTTTCTTGTATTTCAGCCAGTGAATATTCTGCAACAGAGAGAAGATGACACGACTGTCTTAGTAAAGTCACAGCAATTACCCAGACTAGGGATGAGAGCATCCTCTGCCCAAATTACTGAGGGGAACCAAGAAAGCCTCTGGATCTCAGTTTGTCCCATGACCAGCTGATAATGGAGACAATGGAGTCAGATCCTCCAGTGACACCAGCCCAGTGACATAGCAGAGATTGGTCATGAAGAGTGCTTGGATATTGAACTTGTGAACTCCAGTCCCACTTTTGTTGTCTGGCCTTGGGTAATGCACAACATGAGGCAGAGTGTTATGTTTATCAAGAGTTTATCTTCAAGAGTCTACCTCAGCTCCTCTTTTGAACGTTAGCTAGTTAGTGGACTACTCACTAGAGTAGTGAATGATCCAAATATTGGTGTCCAACTTACGAGTGCTAACACTGGCCACTCTTTCTCCAGTCTACTTGCTCTAAAACATCTGTTACAGTGTTTCTTGGGATGAGCTAATAGCCCATCCATTAGGACACCTGGGTGGCTCAGTCAGTTAAACATCTGCCTTTGGATCAGGTCATGATTCTGGGATTGGGCCCTATGTCAGGCTCCCTGCTTAGCAGTGAGTCTGCTTCTCCCTCTCCCTCCACCCCTTACCCCTGCTTGTGCTATCTCTTTCTCAAGAGGAATTTTTTAAAAATCTTAAAAGAACCCCACCCACCCACTTTCTCATGCCAGAAACAAGGGTGTCATCCTTAAGGCATATCCTCTGTCTGCATTAAGTCCTACAAAACCAGTGTGTCTGCTTTTGAAACATCTTCCAATTGCATTTCTACTTTCTTTAACAGCCACTGCCACTCTGGCCCAAGACACCACTATTTCTCCCATGGGGTACCAGAATGGCCTCCTCTTGGTCTCCCCACATCTAGTCATGACTCTTTCTGGACCACACAACACTTCAGCAACAATGCTGGAATGCCAATGGGATTATTTATTACCCCTGTCCCCTTCAAAATGAATTGCTTATGCTTTGCTGTTAAAATCATTCTCAAGATACTGTGTTGTTGGACTTGTGGTCTACCTCCCCATATTAATCTCTTACCTTGCTCCCTCCTGTTCTCCATGGTCTAGCCAAGCTCCCTGTTAAAGGTTTCATAATGCAATCTCTGTTGCTCATCATGTTTTCTCTACCATCCACAGTTAGCTTGGCTAGCTCCTCTTCTTCATATGTGTTTCAGCTTTAACTTCACTTCTTCTGTAAAGTTATTCTAGTCTTCATTTCTCTCTGGTCTGGAATAGGAACCTCTCCTTTCTCTACACCTTTTAAAAAAAGATCGCCCATCTTTCCCTCTTCCTTGCAGCACTGGAAGCTATAAATCTCTGGCTCATAACCCATGAAGATTTAAAGACATGTTAGATAATAAGTCTCATCTTTGTCACCTATGAGTTCATGTAGAACTTGGTAGAACCCGTGTTTTAGCTTCTGCCATGGGGAACCCATTTCATCAGGTGGGTTTGACTCGATGGCAGGGCGGTTTCAACATAGTGCCTCACCTAGAGTACTGACTCAGTAAATATCAGTCATCATTTTAATTTTATACCTTCATTTCCTGTGAATAATATCGACATGTTTTCCACATGGGTCTTTTTGGAAGCTCGGGAGGGATAGCTTCTCTTAAAGTCCTTTGTAGCTATAGATGCCGAGTTACACCTAGAGATGGCCATACCTGTAGTCTTTAGGGTCAATCTGACTGTTCACCCTCGGGACTCGAATTTTCCTGTCCATGGTTGAAGAAAAGAATTCTTCCAGATAAAGGAGGACTATTTTCTTCCACTACCTTTCTCCTAAATACCCTGAGCCAATCACACAATTTGATCAGAGCATGTTGCTATGATATCGACACCAACAGTCTGACAAGATCAGTCCTTAGATGAGTTCCTTGGCTTTAGTCTCAGGCAGGAAATATGGGAGACTCCCACTGTACAACCACCATAGTGTTCTCAAAAAGTGAATGAAGCTTTGTTAACCACTTTGCATACATTACGTTATTGAGTCTTTGCAAGAGCACAGGTAAGAATCCAAGTTACTGTTCCAAGATGTGGAGTCCAAGGGTCAGAATAAAAAGAAATTTGCCCAAAGTCAAACTTAGAACACATAGAAGGTCCAGAGCTCAAGCTCAGAACTTAGGACTCCAAGTCCTGTCTACAAACTTCAACTAAATTCTGTCTGGGTAGAGGGTCTGTCTACTTGTTTCTTCTTTTTTCCATAGGGTGGGGACTCCTCTAATTTCCAGCCAGGCAGGACAACTAAAGAGGGACTTCTCACAGTTCAGACTCATGCTGTGGAGATGGACCCAATTAGTGACCAAGGATGCCCTCTTCATTCCCATGGGAGCTCGAGGTAACCTCCTTTCTATCCCGCCCCCAGATTTTCCCCAAGGCATACTCACTTTTCATCTCTTGCCTTGCCTTCTCAGAGAGTGTGGACAGGCCCATCATTTCAAAGATGTGATTGGATATTTTCCAGTGAAGAGATTCTTCATAATGCTCATGCAAGAGGGAGGCTAGATGTTCCATGTCGGCGTTGTTCACCTCAACCCATGGAAAGGAGCACACTGCCACTTCGGAAGCTTTTTCCATGAGCAGTCCCTTAAACATCTGAAACTCTTCCTTGCTCAGCTGCATGAAACACCATTGCAGTGCATAGTTGGAAAAGGAGGGTAATTTGGCTTCTCTCATCTTCGTGCAAGGCTGAGATCTCAGATTTTGCTGGAAAAGTGGATTCCTTAATAATATGGAGAAATGGTACCTGTGGAAGATTCATAAGATTCAAAAGAGACTCTTGGATCAAATCCTCGGGTTCATACAACCAACCTCATCAAGTCACTAGAAACAACACTTTCTGTTTGTTTTGTGAAACACACAGAGAAGCCCAATTCATGGGTAACAATTCTTCATAGACTTTAAATCACTTGACATTATATCTATTTATCTTGTTATAAGAATATAAATTCCGGGATGTTTTGCTGCCTTTATCCCTCATTCCCAAAACAGCACCTGGCATAGAGTCAGATTAAAAACACTTGAAGAATACGAAAACATTAACTTGAAAGTACATGTGCTCTTCTACATTTATTCTAACATTATTTACAATAGCTAAATTATGGAAGAGAACCCAACTGTCCATCGATAGAGAATGGCTAAAAAAGACGTGGTATATGCACAATGGAGTATCACTCCGTCAAAAAAGAGTAAAATCTTGCAATTCACAATAACATGGATAGGCCTATAGGGCTTTATGCAAAGTGAAAGAAGTCAGACTGAGAAAAATACCACATGATTTCAGTTATACATGGCATTTAAGAAATAAAACTAATGAGAAAATGAAAAGAGAGATAGTAAGACAAACCATGCAATGGACTCTTCACTCAGTAGAGGGGAGGTGAGTGGGGACGGGGTGGGGGGAGACAACTGATGCGGAGGAAGGCGTGCGTTTGTGCTGATGAACACGGGGCGGTGTATGGAAGTGTTGAATCACTATGCTGCCCACCTGAAACTAATGTAACACCGTATTTTAACTATATTGGAATTAAAATAGAAAATCAAAACCCCCTCGAAACACCTGTCAGTGATGCTCTTGGCTAATATGTCCTACTCATGGAAACTGGCAAGAAAGCTACCACCATTTATGGAAAATTAGTCACTCTATTGATTTAAAGTAGGCTCTAACCACATACAGGTAATGGGTAGGTTAACTAGCTTGATGGCAGTAATTACTATGTAATGTACACCATATCAAAACATTACATTGAACGCCTTATATATATAATTTTTATTAGTACATCATACCTCAATAAAGATGGGAAATAAAAAGAGCCCACTTTGGTAATTGCATGTTGAGAGGGTGTATGCTTCTGTGATTAGAAGCACAGGCTCCCAGATGAAGGGACAGCCCCGCTTCAATTTCTGCTTCCATGACAATCAAGAATGTCCCCTGGAAAGTAACAGCCTCTGAGAGGGGCTACTTGCATGACTAAAGCATTTACAAGAGTGGCTAATAATCGCTCCCCCTCCCAGTCTGGAACAGAAACCTCAGTTGTTCCACAAATCTAGAAGAAGCCCCTAGAGTTTTGCTTTTCTGGTTTTTTAAATTTTTAATTTCAGTATGGCTAAAAACAAAAAGACTTCTGCCCAGTAAAGGAAACAATCAGCAAAACTAAAAGACAACCTATGGAATGGGAGGAGATATTCGCAAACGACACATCAGATAAAGGGTTAGTATCCCAAATCTACAAAGAACCGATATAACTCAACACAAAAAAATCCCGACTAATCCAATTAAAAATGGGCAGAGGATGTGAGCAGACATTTCTCCAAAGAAGACACACGGATGGCCAACAGACCCGTGAAAAGATGCTCCACATCCTACAATTTTTACGGAAGGCGGTCTCGTTTGTGTTTCTGCTGCTCCTCACAGACACAAACGACCTCACATTTGAAGTATTTGCAGCCTCTCTTTGCATTGTAATCAATTTTTAGCAATATTTTGCAGCATGAGAAAAGCGCTCTTTTGTTTCGGGAAATAGACTCTCATTCTCTAGTAGAAAGGCGGGTGGGTGTGGGTGAGAATGAGATTTGGAAAAAGGCTTAAAAAACAATACACCCAGGCACACACACACACCGGAAGACGGATTCTATTTAAGGCAGAGTAGAGCCAAAGAGCCACGCAGTCAGAGAAACAGAGCACAGTCCTGACGAAACTGAGGGATGCTGGTATCACAACAAAGCCTGAGCCCCACATTTCCAGGAAAACAAAGCAGCAAGATCACATGGCCTTGGTGAGTGCTTACAGGGTATGGAGACAAGCATTGCAAACTAGAACTAGGCATCCTACAGCAGACTGAATTTTCTGCTGGTAAAAACTCCAGAAAAACAAACAAACAAACAAACACTGAGCCACTGGCTCAGTTGGTTGGGCGACTGCCTTCAGCTCAGGTCATGATCCCAGAGTTCCAGGATCGAGTCCCGCATCGGGCTCCCAGCAATTTGGGGAGTCTGCTTCTCCCTCTGACCTTCTCCTCTCTCATACTCTCTCTCACTCATTCTCTCTTAAATAAATAAATAAAAATCTTTAAAAAAAGAAAGAAAAGAAAGAAAAGTCGCAGCAGAAGTCAGACTTTCTGCCAAGGGCTGGCTCCCTTTGGCTCTGTGAGCCGTTAGTGCTCTGTCCCAACCACTCAGCTCGGCTAGCACTGTTGACAACAGAGACTCAGGAAAGCGGTTTCCGGTGAAACGGGATGGGCTGCATTTGATGGCAGTTTGCTGAGCCCAGGGAGGGAAATGGAGCGTTGCTTCTCGTTCCCTGCTCTCTCCACTACCGTTTGATATATTCTGCAGCAAAGCAATTGGATAAAGAAATGAGAAGTATGGGGCACCTGGGTGGCTCAGTGGGTTAAGCCTCTGCCTTAGGCTCAGGTCATGATCTCAGGGTCCTGGGATCGAGCCCCGCATCAGGCTGTCTGCGCAGCACGGAGCCTCCTTCCCCCTCTCTCTCTGCCTGCCTCTCTGCCTGTTTGTGATCTCTGTCAAATACATAAATAAATAAAATCTTAAATAAATAAATAAATAGCTAAATAAATATTTAAAAAATAAACAGAGAGAACACAGAAAAACCAAAGAAAGAAAAAAAGAAGCCAAAAGCTTCTTTTGGGAGGGGTGATGACTTCGTTTGATGTCTCAGCTAGATGGTTGCCTCCATGAAGCGCTTTAGGCAAAAGCATTTTAACTCACACCTGATTATAAGTGCTCCCCGTCTTCCAATACATCCCAGCAAGGGAGCTGTCAACCAAACCCAATGGAGTAGAGAGGAGGAGAGCCCAGGTGGGAGGACTGGCCTGGGAGAGGCAGAGGGACACAGTCCCCTGTAAAACCACAATGGGACTAAGGAGAAGGTTACGTTACTCCCGTAGATGCAGGACTGTAGGTTGGAAGAACGTAAACCAAGAGTGGTGGTTAAGGTTATTTCCTGGACACGAATGACCATGGACACCAAAGCTCTCCCTTGGTCTCTATCCTCTGTAGCCTCTACCAGCAACAGCTCTCTGCCTGGGGGCCTTGAATGATCCCATAGAAGCAGTCACGGTTGCAGAGCAGGACATCAGTCACATGCTGTTCTGAGCATGGATTTACCCACTGCTACCCCAGGCAAAGCTGGTCTACTCATTTGTGACTCAGTTTCCTCACTAACAAAGAACAGCCTCAGGAGAACCGTAAGCCATAATTAACATATAATTAGCATAATTAACCCAGCGACACCCCCAGACTCCCACAAGTCCAGACATCAGCTCACCTTGAACCTGGAACCACGGGCTCCCCGACTCTGTCCTTTTTCTTTTTGTTTTCCTTTTTTACGTAGTTCTCAGTGATTCATCAGTTGCATCTAATGCCCAGTGCTCATCTCGTCACGTGCCCCCCTCCATGCCCACCCCCCAGTGACCCCATGCCCCCATGCACCTCCCTTTCTGCAACCCTCAGTTTGTTCCCTGGAGTCAAGATCTTTATTTTAGACCTAGAGGCTGGGAAGGATTGAGGAACATACCCAAGTGAATGTGGAAAATGCTCTTTTATTAAAATGGGGGAAATGGGGCACTTCATTCTTTCAGAGGGTGTCTTTGGTCCTTGGGCTCTGGCTAGTGGACACGGAGAGCCTGGGGGCACAGAGGAGAGCTCAAGGAATAGACCTGAATCAGTAACAGAGAAAGAAAGGAGAGGGGAATGCACTAGGAACCAGACGGGATAAAATACCGACTCACCTCCTTGCCTCCTCACCTACCAAACCAGAGCTTGCTCCCCAGCCCACGGGAGCCGCACAGTGAGGGTCTTTGGGGAATCCTGGGCCAGTGACGTTGTTGCTTCCCATTGGCTGCCCTGGCCTCGGAATGGCCAGACCCAGGACAGATGCGGAGCAGCTGCTTTTGGCACCTGTGTGAACTGCCCTCCCACCTGTACCCATGCTACTGGTGAGGACGCTGCCCGCCGTCTGCAGCCTCCACTGAGCCGTCCCATAGCAATAATCGCTTGTGTGTTCTTACTTAAACGACCCGTATTTACTGACCACTGTCTGATGCCGTTGCTGATGTCAGTTCAATCCACTCTCTCCGTGAAACTCTTACTTGGATTCCCTGTGAGCTCACAGTAAGCAGACCTGTTAGTTGCCAGAAGAAAGTTCTCCAGAATTCTCCCCGTCTACAGTGTCCATCCTGAGTAATGGAAATACCAGCCCCTTTGTGTCGTGAGTCTCCACGTGAATGGTGGTTCCCCAGAGTTTTCCTGTCCTCGCCATCGCAGCTTTATTGAGATATAAATGACAGCATTGTTTAAGTTTGAGCTTTGCGAGGTGTTGATTTGATAGGCTGATTACTGCAAAATGATTACCAGCTGTGGAAAGGACAGAGCCCACTTCAGTTTCCCTAACTTTCCCCCAGATTAGAATCACCTGGTGGGAGCTTGTAAAACCCTCAATGCCTGAGCCACACCCTGTTCCAATTGAGTCCGGAGGTCTGAAGCCCCCCAAGGTAAGACATTGTGCCACAAAGCCTGGGGACATTGTCACACTTTCCAGCCTGGCTCTTCCCAAAGCGCATTCCCCTAATGCTTTTGCAAAGGGGTGTCTCCTGGGCCTTACGGGGAACATGTCAGTGGGTGGATTCTCTGGCTTTTTGTTGCCCATCTCTGAGCCTGCCGACCCCAGACAAGGCCTTTGGAGCAGCCAGGGCTCATTCGCTGTGGATCCTGGTGGTGGTGGCTCACCATCAGCTCCAGCTATTAAATTCTGGGCTCTAGAGAACAAATTAAATGAGACTTTGACTCTGAGGGACTTTTGTTCTTCTCTACCCCTTAAGGATGGTGTGAGGTTTGGGTGGGCTGAGGATCCCACCTGCTCTCACTTTTGTAACGAAACCCTTCTGGAGAGCAGAGAAACCAACACAGGTAGTACCTGCTCATTTTGTGTAGAAAAAGATGCTTTTTCCAAAAGAAAAATTGTGTGGCTGCTTCTAGATCTTTGAGTTCCAAATGCTGTCCTAATACTTCAATCATGAACAGCAGGGTTTGGACCTGAGAGTTCAGTCTGTGCCGTGATGTACAGTCCCTTCCCATAGGGTCGGAGTGGACATCCTGCCCACCACGAGACAGACAGACCATCTAGAGAGCAGACCACTCTCTAGATCAAGGCTCTTGGTCAGTCTGCTGGGTGTCTAAGAAACGTCTCCTTTAACTTGTTCTAGTGTATTAATGGACTAAACCCATTTTAAAAAGTTATTTCATTTTTAAAAATTTTATTTTATATTTTATATTATATTATTTTATATTTTATTTTGTTTTGTTTTATATTGTTTATTGCTCCATGCAATACGTGCCCTCCTTAATACCCTAAGAATGTTCCATAAGCACCAAGTGAGGGGTGCCTGGGTGGCTCTGTTGGTTTTGGCTCAGGTTGTGATCTCAGGGTGGTGAGATTGAGCCCCATGTCAGGCTCTGCACTGACAGATTCTTTCCTTCCTATTCACGTTCCCTCTCTCTCTCAAATAAACAAATAAAATCTTAAAAAAAAACAACCCAAACAACCAAAAATGAGGTGATTTCCCTTTTCCATCCCACTGTTGTATTATCTTCCTTGGAAATGTCCCCTGGACACTTTTTTACAGACAAGGAATTCTATTTCTTCTTCTTCTTTTTTTAAGATTTTATTTTCAGTAATCTCTATACCCAACATGGGGCTCGAACCCATAACCCAACATAAAGAGTTGCATGTTCCACCCACTGAGCCAGCCCAATGCCCCTGAGATTTCTTCCTTCTGAACAGTCTCATATACTGTTAAATAAGTAACACTTGAAAACTTTTCAAACTACATTCATGTATACATTTTATTTAAATTCTTCCATTATCCTTAAAGGCCAGTCAGATATTTTCCAGAGACAATGTTAGCATGACAGATTCAGAAACGGGAGCAGGGGCAGGGGGGAGGTGGGCGGGCCCCCCAATTCAGTGACTAATTCATGTCTAACATAGGCCCTTGGAGATGCTTGGAGGTCATGCCTCACACCATTTTCTAGAACCAACTGGGCCATTCCAGATTCAGAATGGCCGACAGAATAAGGCCAACATTTCCAAAGGAAGAAAATATCCAGGGAGCCACCACATCACTCTGTCCATCTTGCCTTATCCCAGCCGTCCGCGCTCCAGTCCTGTATGATCCTCAGGACTGTGTTCTTCACGACTGGGCCCTCCAGCCTTGTCGTCATATCTGGGGCATAATTCTGTTTCATCTCCCTGTGAAGGGTAAGAATGGGGCTTTGTTCCCTCACATTCAGTTTTCTTTTGTGGTCCTAGAGAAGCACACAGAACCCCAAGGACAGTCACCACCCCGGAGACCCCTCTGGTCCCCCACAGCAGACTGAGACCAACCATGCTGCTCTTGGGGAGTCAGGGATGGAGTTCAAGGTTCAGTCTCTTACTGAGTGGTGAGCAGCCCCCACCAGCTCCATTACTCACATTCTGGTGGAGTCTTCTCCCTTACCGGGCTGTGGTTGGTCTGTGTGACCAGCAGTATAAGGCAGAAGTGGTCGACATGAAGTAATCAAAGACCGGGGTCTTTCTTGGGTTCTCTCTCTCTCTCTCTTTCTCCCCCCTTGTTCACTGTCAAGAGCAGCCCTACATGGGTCAGTGTGGAAACTAGACTCCATCAAACTCCAGTCAGGCCCTTACTTGAGGCCTCAGGGAAGACCAAAGGTAGAACCAGCCAGTCAACTGCTTCCATATTTCCGACCCTCAGAAATTTTGTAAGGAAAATCATGTGTTGTGTCAAGTGACTAAACTTTGAGGTATTTTGTCACAGGGCAACAGACAAAGACTACACCAGGTATCATTACAACCTCCACCCACCCAGAATCCACGGCTGACTGAGAAGGTCCCAGTTTCAGGCACAGGGCTTCATGGACACACTTCCTTTCCATCCTCACATCTCCACTGAGGAAGCCGCCAGACCATTTCACAGATGCGGGAACAGACTCAGAAAGGTAAAGGAACCTGTTCAGAGCCCTATGGCTGATGAGTGGTAATTAATCAGTTAGGACTAGGGTAGAAAGTGAAAGATAGGAAGAATTTAAAATCAAATGGGAGCATCCAGGTCAATTTTCCCATCAGGCAGAAGCAGGAGCTAGGGGTTTGATCAGACACTAAAGGAGACCCTAACCCCAAGGAAATGAGACAAGGGACACTAGCAACTTCTGCACTAGCCTTTTGGGTCCAGAGTCTCCCTCTTTCTGAAGAGCTTTGCTTGGGTGGCTGTTTCTGCGCAGGGAGCCCAGCAGAGACTTACAGAACAACCTTCTTTTCCCCCTTGCGCTGCTGGAAGGCCTCCCGCAGGAGCTCTCTGCCCCTGAGTCCGATGTCATTCTTGCTCACGTCCAGGTATCTGAGGCTCTGGCTGTGCAGGACCATGGAAGCCATAGCCTGGCAGCACACAGCAGTGAGCAGACACTTCTCCAGCCTAGCGGGGGAAGCAGACAGTAGACGAGTCACTGTGCCCCACCTCTGAGAGCTCAGCCCATCCCAACCCTCTAAGCCCCAACGAAGTTGAGCCACATTACCTCTTTCCAAAATTGTCACCGTGCATTAATTTTGTCCATTTAAAAAATATTTATTTAGAAGTCCCTGTGTATCAGGCTCTGCCCTGGGTGTTGTTGATGCCACAGTAAAGAAAACATCCCCGGCTTCCCGGAATGCATAGGTGATTGGGGGTGGGGCGAGGAGGCAGGTCACCAAATAAATCTATTCGAAGAGCATAGTTGATTTAACTTTTCTAGTGTGCAAGGGGTTCTGGTTCCTCTGTGGACAGGTCCCCCTGTGCTCACGGCTCAGCAGAAGAGGCCGGCCCAGAAAGGAGCCAGGCCACAGGAGCACCGCTTATCAGAAATCCAGAGTGGGCAAAAAAGACAAAGTGGTGTGTAGCTGAGCGAAAGGTACAGAAAGGGGGCACTTGGGGTTCCATTTTTGTTTCTGTTTAAATATTATATTTATTTATTTATTTATTTGTTAGATATATAGAGAGAGCACACAAGCAGGGGGAGAAGCAAGCTTCCCGCTGAGCAGGGAGCCCTATGTGGGACTCGGTCCCGGGACCCTGGGATCATGACCTGGGCCGAAGGCAGACGCTTAACCCATTAAGCCACCCAGGCATCCCGGGTCCCATTTTTGAACACAAGTACAATCTCCCTCGGAGCAAGGCTATGACAAGCAGTGTAAAGCAGACAGGACAGAGGGACCCCTGGGGGTCCCTACGTCTTTTGTGTGTGCATCCTTGGCTTTCTTTCCAGTGGCCTCCCCCGCCCTGTGAACCTCTGCTAGCTGAGAAGTGACAAGCTGGAAACAGCTGCCCAAGCCAAAAGGGCACACACCAGCTTCTCATTAGTGAGGAATGGCCTGGACCCTGCCCCCCCAGGGAGGCACCTGCTTTTCCCTCTGCACACCAGGGGAAACATTCCTTAATCTTGATCAGTCACGCAAATCACTTCAACAGAAGGAGGAGGGAGAGTCATTCTAAAGTAATTCTAACCATGAGTAAGACCTGCAGGGGTGTGAGGGCCTTTTTTTTTTTTTTTTTTTTTTTAAATGAGGAGAATAAGCAACAGAAGTCTGGGATCTTCTTGGGGAAAGTGTAGATGGCTTTTCTACAAGACCAGAATCCCACAGAATGAAATCTAGGGGATTTTTAGATCAAGAAGTTTGGGGTGGGGGACGGTCCATGAATTTTATACTCAGCCAAGTCACTGCTCATCAGTGAACACAGATTAAAAAAGTCATCTCACATGATCAAAGGCTTAGAGGACACCACATAAATGCTCATCTGGAAATTTGTTTCCTTCTTGAAAATATACTTCACACAATCTAAGAGAGAAATCAATGTCTAAAACCCAAGATTCAGTTTCTGGAGAAAAGGAATCATGACCTGGGCCGCCTGGCGTCTTGGCTGGTAGCACATGGGATTCAATCTCAGGGTTGGGAGTTTGAGCCCTAAGTTGAGTGTAGAGATTACTTAAAATTAAAAAAAAAAAATCTTGAAAAATATTTTTCTTAGGAGAGAGAGAGCTAGAGAGTGTGTGAGGAAGGGCAGAAGGAGAGGGAGGAGAATCTCCAGCAGGCATCATACCGAGAGCGGAGCCCGACCTGGGGCTCTATCTCACGACCCTGAGATCGTGACCTAAGCCAAAATCAAGAGTCTGGTGCATGACTGACTGAGCCACCTAGGCGTCATTAAAAAAAAAAAAAAAAAAAATCACGAGTTACAGTGAACACTGAATATCCTTAGACTAGCTAATTATAAAAAAATGAAATCCATTATCAGGACGAACCTAAGAAACTAGAAAGGTAACAGAAAACAATGATTGTGATGATTTAGTCTACAAACCCAGATTACACTAATAGGGAACAGAAAAAGTGGGCAGAAAAGAGGCAAAAACCGTTTCATCCACTGATCACCAGAGAAGAGCTGTTTCCAAATCTTTTCCAAATACTTAATGTAACCATGATACGAATTAAAAATAGGATGAATCTTATCAAATTGCTGTCTGGTGTGCATGTGAGCACCGAGACCATTTAGGAGAAGAAGACAAAAAATTATATGTATATGAGAATCCCTAAGTACAAAGGTCGATTTCAGAAGACCAGCCATGTCAGGCATGGGTCCACAGCCAATAAAGACATTTCTGCTGAATGGAAGACCATTTCTTAGAACAAGGGTCCTCTAAGTGCACCATGCATGGGAGCTGCCTGGGCATGAAGGTCAAGGGCTCAGCAGGCTCACCCCCAGAGCTCCACATGACCCAGCAACCCCACCTCCGTGTCCCCATCTAAGGACCTGGAACCAGGGTCTCCAAGAGACACCAGCATCTCATTCCCTACAGCATGACCCACGGTAGCTACCACACAGAGATGGCCTCCTTGCCCATCAACAGGTGAATGGATAAAGAAAATGTGGTATTTATACACAATGGGATACTATCCAGCCCTAAGAAAGAAGGAAATCCCATTAGATGCACCTGGAGGGCATTGCGCTGAATGAAATAAGCCAGACAGAGAAAATAACAGTGCAATGATTTGCGTCTCTAAAAACTCCCCAGGGGAAGAAGTTCCCAGTCTGGGGAATCCCTTTCCCAACCCTGCACTGAGGCTGCCCAGTCCTCCAACTAAATGGAGGAAAAAATCCAGAAATGCAAAAACCCTTTCCCATATTCTGCTCAGAGAATTTTACAGACCATTGTCACAAAAGTGGAGACCGGGTAACTCACTCCAGAATCTGGAGGCCAGACTGGGGTTTCATGAGGGCCTCAAAGAGCAGGATAACGCCATCATCCTTCAGGCTATTAAAACCAAGGTCTAAGCTTCTCAAATTTTTGTTTTTATCCAGAGCGGAGACCAGGTCCGGACAGCAGTCAGAGGTCAGGGCACAGTTTCTCAGGCTGCAAAGAAACACGTGTCAAGAAAACCAACCAAAACACCTTTAGATTTTACTCCTTTCTTTCTTTCTTTTTTTTTTTTTTTGTATAACAGCATTATCAAGATATTACTAATATCACCAGTATCATTCATCCATTTAGATTGTACAAATCAGCATCTTTTAGTATATTTACAGAGGTGCACATTTGTCACAATTTTAGGACATTTTCATCACCCCAAGAAGGAAAACCCTGTACCCTCTCAATTCCTAATTTCTTCCCCCAGCCTACCCCCCAACCCCAGCAGTCTCTATCTGGTTCTGGATAGTCATCCAAACGAACTGAAATCCAAATCTCAACGAGATCTAAAAAAAATTGCTTATTTCATTTACCATAATTTTTTCCTAAAGATTTTTACTTACTTGTTAGAGAAAGAGAGAGAGCACACAAGCAGGGGGAGCAGTAGGTAGAGGAGGAAGCAGGATCCCTGCTGAGCAGAGCGCCTGATGCGGGGCTCAATCCCAGGATCCTGAGACCATTATCTGAGCTCCCCGGGCACCCTGACCGTAATATATTTGAGATGCATCCATATGTAGCATATTTCAATGCACTGTTCCTCTCTACCGTTGAATCAGTTCCATCACACGGATGCAGCACACACTCTAATCACGCCTCAGCTGATCAACGCTTCGGTTGTTTCTACCTTCTGACTCTCGTAAACATGCCGCTGTGAACATCTGGGCACATTTCAGTGGGAACGTACGTTCCCGTTTCTGCTGTGTACCTCTGCTCTGCTCCGCACCTTGCGGAGGAGTCGCTGACTCCCATGTTGGGTCTACGTTTAACCTTGTGAAGAGCTGCTGGACGGTTTCCAGAAGCCCCGCACTGCTCCCTGCTCTTCTCCGGGAAGCTGAAAGTGTCATGGGCTCAGGGGATATTTCGTGCCACTTTCTCCGTTTCTGGTTTTACGAGCTAGCACATTTCTTTATGGTTTAAGACCGTCTGAGTTTATTTTCTGTTAATAATGGACAAAAGCACCCGACATCAATGTTCTGAGTCCCATTTCAACGAGTATGGGGGGGTTCTCCCTACACTAAGAAACAGTTCCCAGACACTCATAGGATCAGAGAAATTAACTCAATTCTGACACTATGCGCAAATCGCCAGATTGCGCAGGCTAAAGGCTTAGTCCTACTGGAAGGTTCTCCCACCTCACTCCCCCCGGACACCGGCCCGAAGCCCAGGCTGCGGTTCCTTCCACTGCAGGTTCCAGCCCCATCCCAGGATGCCAGTCACCAGTCAGGTTCCCACAACCCCTTCTTGGATTTGGTTAATTTGTGGAAGCAGCTCATGGAACCAGGAAAGCCATTTACTCGTCACATTACCATTTTACTGCAAAAGGATGGAACTCAGGAAGAGCAGATGGGAGAGACACGTAGGAGGAGGCATGGGGAGAGGACACAGAGCTTCCGGGTCCTCTCCAGGTGGGCCATTCGCCCAGCATCACACCCAGAAGCTCTCAGACCCCGTCCTTTGGGGCTTCCATGGTGGCTGCATTACACAGGCATGATTAACTAAATCATCCGCTATGGGTGGCTGGTTCCATCTCCAGCCCCTCTCCCCTCCCCAGAGGTCATGGGGAAGGACTTAAAGTTCTAACCCTCTAATCACAAGGCTGGTTCTTAGGACAGCAACACCCCATCCTTGGGTGCTTTCCCAAAGTCATGTCATTAACATAATAAAAGATACTTTCATAGCTCTCACCACATAGCTCTCACCACTCTTTCCAAGGGTTTAGGGAGCTTTGTGCCAGAAACAGGGACAAAGACCAAATACACATTTCTTGTGTTATAAATCACAATATCACATATCCTGACACATAAGGGAAATCATTTAAAGAATTCATGATTGAGGGGTGCCTGGGTGGCTCAGTGGGTTAGCCTCTGCCTTCGGCTCAGGTCATGATCTCAGGGTCCTGGGCTCGAGTCCCACATCAGTCTCTTTGCTTGGCAGGGAGCCTGCTTCTCCCTCTCTCTCTGCCTGCCCCTCTGCCTACTTGTGATCTTGCTCTCTGTCAAATAAACTTAAAAAAATCTTAAAAAAAAAAAAAAGAATTCATGATCGAGATTATGTGCACACACACAGCCAGTTCCGTCAATCACCCAATTCTACTCCAGGGACCCTCAAGAAGAGGCTATCTGGGACTCACACAAGCCTCTGTAGAGGACACGTAGAACACTGTAGGGCGTTGCAAAGCTCTTTCGTTCCTTCGTCCTTCAGGGTATTTTCTGCCAAGCTCAGATGGGTCAGCATCTCATTACTCTTGAGGGAGGAGGTAAGAGTTTTACAGGTAAGCAGTGCGAGCTCACAGTTCTCCAGTCTGGGGGACAGAAACACACAGACAGAATCCACTTTAATTCATGTGCCCGCCCAGATTTTCTTTGCCCCGCACTGAGAGATGAACACTGCCATCTGGGCTCCCCTTTTCGGTGTGAAAAGCCTCATCACACCTCTGTTACCCCCCTCTTAGGGCTAACAAGTCCTGAAGAAGAGGATAGCAGCCTTCCTGTGAGACTAGGGGAGTGGAGGAGACGTGGGTCAGGAGAATGGTTATAGGGATAGGAAGAACGGGAAGGAGACCACTGACAGTTAAAGACTATGTAATGGGTACTGTGGGTGGGCAGTATTCAGACTCACAGACACTGGAGTCTGTGAGAGACAGACTTTTGCAAGCTTTAAAAATCAATGCTCACTAAACAAACAAACAAACATGTATATGCTTTTTAAAAGTTGCTTTAAAGACGGGCAGGCATTCACTGTAGAGGTCATGGAAACATTTTCATAGTAATGAAGGAAATAGAGGTTAAAACAATGAGATGCTATCTCCTGCTCAGCCGACTGGCAAGGCCAGCAGGGGGAATACAGAGGGGAATGATGGCTGAATGGGGACTGGGAGGTACAGGACAGGGCATCCAGCTGCTGGTGCGACCATAAGCTGGTGCAAAGACGCCAGACATGAGCTGGTGAAATGGAGGAGGGATGTTCTCCGGGACACGGAGACCCCACTGCTGGAGCGTGCATCACAGTGTGTACGCATGGACTGTGTGTGTGCGTGCGTGTGTGCAAACAGCCAAACCTCAGTGGCAGGTAGGACAGAAATCTATACTGTTGCATATTTACACAATTGTTACCATTCCTCTGTGACGGGGAACAAGGTTCTGAAGCAGCTGAGCACAAAAATGTCCGTGGATCAGAAAAAGAACATGTCCTAGCCAAGGCCACTTGTGTGAAATTCAAAGCAATGTGGAACTGTGGTGCTGTGTGTACATGTGGGCAGGGGCCTGGGTGCCTCAGTCAGTTGGGCATCTGCCTTCAGCTCAGATCAGGATCCCAGGCTCCTGGGATCAAGCCCCACGTCGGGCTCTCTGCTTAACAGAGAGTCTGCTTCTCCCTCTCTCTCTGTGTTCTCCCTCTCTCTTTCTCACAAACAAATAAATAAAATCTTAATAAAAAAGAATATACACATGAGGGGCCTGCTCGGCCCAGCTGAAAGAGGCTATCGTGAAGAGCGGGGCCGGGATCAATACAAATGGTGAGGAAGGAAAACTGCTGGAGAGGTTCTAGGTCATAAGCGGGAGGACAGATAAACCAGCCTCTCTGTAGCTCTGTAGTCCAACTAATGCTCTTGTCCCAGAAGCACTCAACTCACCAAACTCATGAACAACAGTCATGACAACAAGAGTTACGATAGCCTCTCTAGTCGGTCCACTGGCAGGCAATACGTCTCAAATGTCTCCAGGCAGATACTTCTTTTTTTAAAAATTATTTTTATTAACATATATTGTATTATTTGCCCCAGGGGTACAGATCTGTGAATCACCAGGTTTACACACTTCACAGCACTCATCATAGCACATACCCTCCCCAATGTCCATAACACCACCGCCCCCTCCCTCCCCCCTCCCCCCAGCAACCCTCAGTTTGTTTTGTGAGATGAAGAGTTTCTTATGGTTTGTCTCCCTCCCGATCCCAACTTGTTTCACTTTTTCCTTCCCTACCCCCCACGAGCCCCCCTGCCCTGCCTCTCAAATTCCTCATATCAGGGAGATCATATGAAAATTCTTTCTCTGATTGACTTATTTCACTCAGCATAATACACTCTAGTTCCAACCATGTCGTTGCTAATGGGAAGAGTTCATGCTTTTCGATAGCTGCATAGTATTCCTGTGTGTGTGTGTGTGTGTGTGTGTGTGTGTGTACCACATCTTCTTTATCCATTCATCTATTGATGGACATCTAGGTTCTTTCCATAGTTTAGCTATGGTGGACATTGCTGTTATGAACATTGGGGTGCATGTGCCCCTTGGGATCACTACATTTGTATCTTTAGGGTAAATACCCAGTAGTGCAATTGCTGGGTCGTAGGGTAGATCTATTTTCAACGTTTGGAGGAACCTCCATGCTATTTTCCAGAGTAGTTGCACCAGCTTACATTCCCACCAACAGTGGAGGAGGATTCTCCTTTCTCCGCATCCTCGCCAGCATCTGTCATTTCCTGATTTGTTAATTTTAGCCATTCTGACTGGTGTGAGGTGGGATCTCATTTTGGTTTTGATTTGTATTTCCCTGATGCTGAGTGACATGGAGCACTTTTGCATGTGTCTGTTGGCCATCTGGATGTCTTCTTTGCAGAAATGTCTGTTCATGTCCTCTGCCCATTTCTTGATTGGATTATTTGTTCTTTGGGTGTTGAGTTTGCTAAGTTCCTTATAGATTTTGGATACTAGCCCTTGATCTGATATGCTCTTTGCGAATCTCTTCTCCCATTCTGTCAGTTCCCTTTTGGTTTTGTCAGCTGCTTCCTGTGCTGTGCAAAAGCTTTTGATCTTGATGAAGTCCCAGTAGTTCCTTTCTGCCCTTGCTTCCCTGGCCACTGGTGATGTTTCCAGGAAGATGTTGCTCAGGCAGGTACTTCTTAGCATTAGCATTTGTTACTTCCAAGATCCTTGGCAAGATCAATCCAACTTTTAGGGGTAACTGAGCAGTCTTCCAGCCTATGGAGTCCACATAAAAATGCCCAAGCCTGAACTCCTGGGGAAAATGGTACCCACATAGCTGCATATATACCGTCTACTATCTCACATCTTTGTTCTTCATGCAAGAGCAACTCCAGGAAGGATGCTCATCTCCTCCAGCTGGTAAGCGTGCATCAAATTCAGCATCTTAGTCACAAAGTATCAAATAATAGACACTTGGGGCCATAACCAACAGGCACGGGCTTACAACTGGGCTCTATTATGAAACAGGACAAATTTTACATTTATCTGTCAAACAATCTTCAAGACAAAGAACTGAGATTTCAGTCCCGTGAGATCACAGCTGCCATCTTGTTAAGCGAGATTTCCACCTGACATCGACCTTTACCCGACTACCGTGCTGAGCCACCTCTGGGTCTAGCCACCTAAGTCTCCATCTCCACTCAGCTCTGACAGGTGTGAAGGACCAGAGTTGGCTGGTGGAAACAAGAGGTTGCCCAAGCTTTATTAGGATGATGGAACACACAGAAAGTCTGGTGAGGATGCTGGTAAGTGTTTACTGACTCTGGAGAAAAAAGCCCTGATGTGCAGGGTTTGCCGATGTCTAGTGTGATGCTCCCACATGATTCACCGACATGGAGTTGTTGAACACACAGTGGGAGCACCCCACTGCACAAACGCAACAACCTCAGGAACACACGCTGGGAGTTGGCTGACTTTGGCTGTTGGCCGACTTTGGCTGTTGGCCAGGTCTCCTGGCCACCTGGTTTTGTACAGCCTGTGAACTAAGAACAATGTGTGTGTGTATCAAGTCATCACATTGTACACCTCAGAAAAAAAAGCCAAATAAAACTAACAACGAGATCAAAAGAAGGATGATAGGAAGATTGCGCATGTAACCCCACCTCGGAAAGAACAGTCTGGGCACCAGGGTCTCGCCAGACCCAAGGCTTGTCTTACCTCAGACACTGCAGATAGCACTGCGGACATTTCAAGGCTGTGCACAGAAACTCCATGGCCTCACGTCTCACTTCCGTGCCTTGTATTTCCAAGTAGCTCAGATACTGGTTTTCAGTCAAAACTTGGATTAAGTCCTCATTCAGCATGGAGGGATGCACACGTCTGAAGCTGGAGAGGGAAGCAGTGCCTGGTTACAATCAGATTTCATCTCCTTACTGAGGTGTGATTGACACATAATAATGTGTAAGCTTAAGCTGCAGGACATGTTGATTGGATCCATTAATATACTGCAAAATGGTGACTGCCTTGGCATTGGGTAACACCGTCATCCTGTCACAAAATTATCATTTCTTCTTCTTTTTTTTTTTTTTTTTTTGTGATGAGAATCCTTTGCAGGATACCGTACAATATTGCTGACTGCTGCCACAATGCTGATGATCATATTCCCAGAATTTATTTGACTTCTACCTGGAGCTCTGTACCTTTTGACCAACACCTGCCCATTTGCTCATCAGTTCTAGATTCAATTCATCTAGGAGTACATGAGGGCTTTCCTGTGAGGTCTGCACTGGGTCCTCAGCTTAGTGCGGCCTCCTGGTTGGGTGATCCTTATGTGGGTTACGTACCTTCCAGGCTTCAGCATCAGGGCCACTAGAGAGTGCTTGATGCCTTCTCCTTAAGATGCTGGTGAGAGCTAATGTACATGATACCCATAATTGGCTTTGCACGGGGCTTGGTGTACAGTGCCCACTCAGTATGTGGGTGCTATTAATAGTCGTCATAATAACAGGAGACAAAATTGGTCAAATACTGGCTAGGGACCACGTGATGTCTGGTGGGCTATTTCAAGGAATTCTGATGAGTTATTGGGTTTCTGGATCTTAAAAAGCAGAGAGCGAGAGAGAGCATGGTATAGTGGCTAGGAGAATGGACTCAAGTCAAGATGTGCATGAGATTCTTGTCTCCGGGAAACACACTGGGTTGTTTCCAGGTTGGGGGAGGTGGGTCGGGGCTGGGGTAATTGGGTGACAGGCATGAGGGAGGGCACGTGATGTGATGAGCACTGGGCATTATATGCAAATAACAAATCATTGAATGTTACATCAGAAATTAGTGATGTATTATATGTTGGTTAATTGAATTTAAATTAAAAAAATTTAAAAATCCATATTTTAAGTATGTATCAACAGTATCACCTTGTGCCCCAGTTTGCTCATCTGTGAAATGGGGAAAACAACTCCATTTGTATGTCCTTTTCGGAAAAATGATCTCATTAATGGGTGGAACCTCAAAAAGCAAACAAACCCAAAACTCAGAAAAAGAGATCAGGGTTATTGTTGGTGGTGGTGGTGGTCAGAGGCAGGAGGTTGAGGAATTGGGTGAGGGCGGTCAAAGGGTACAAGCTCGTAGGTACCAGATGCAAAAACACTGGGAATGTGCTGTACGGCCTGAGGACTGCCGTCAGCATGGCTGGGCGGTGTATTTAAGAGTTGCCAAGAGAGAAGATCCTTCTCACCAAAAGGATCTTTGGCCGCTCTAGGAGGTGATGAATATTAACTTACGAAGGTGATCAATTTGCAATACATGCACGTCAAGACATTATGCTGCACAGCTGAACACTTCCTCAATGTTGTGCATCTGTTCTGCCTCTGTAAGACTGGAAGGGGAAAACAGTACACACGGATGCTTTCTGCAAGTCTAGGTGAGCAGAGAGGGGGTAGAAAAACCAGATGGGGAACAGACTCTTTTGGTGGAATTCCTTCCAGCCAAGGTCTGTTTGTACGCACATGAGTTTTTGCAGTTTACACCCAGGATGTCTCAGAGCCGCAGAAAGAACCTTCACTGACTCAGCCTCCAAAGAAGTGTTGGTCAAAGTCAGGACTTCCAAATTCTCATGTGTCCTAAACACGGAGCAGAATTCTTGCCACCAGAGAAAACACTGGTCACTGCTTTCTGGTCTATGTGCAAGGGAAGAAAGAGAACACAAATTATTGTGAGAGGTGAAACTTGAGAAAATCTACTTGTAAACCCAGGGCTGATGTTCCCAGCCCTGGTTGTGATCACAGAGTCTTTCCAATTCCAGTAAGTCTCTCTCATTTAAAAAAATGCCCAGGAATACCACTGCAAGAGTTCTCATTTTATTCCAGGAAGACTTGTGGTCTTAAATAAGAATATCTAGATTTCCCCATGACTTAGGAAGAAAGAGAGTTGTTTTAATCTCTTAGGATTTCTATGGGGGCAGAGATTGAATTATAGCTTTATCTTATAGTCTTATTCTTTGCTTATAAAATTATTAAAAAAGAAAAAAGTCTATGTAGGAACAGAATAAGGGAAAAATTAATTTCTTTTGGCATGGTGAGCGCAGGAAAGGAAAATCCACGGCTAGACCAATATGAGATGTAGCTGGACTCTGGAAGAACCTGCTAATTTTCCCCTTCATTTTCCCCTGTGCAGTCTTTTCAGAGAGACTGGCCAAGAGACTCTGTGAGGATTTTTCTTTCATGCTGTTTGTATTAGATAGTTGCAAATGAGGGGGGAACTGCTTTAATAGTCTCCAGTGCACCCAGAAGACTGTAGGACACCTCACTGAAGAAGGTATACACACACATTAAAATAGTTCTAAGATGTATTAGATGAAAAAAGAAAATTTCAGAAAACTTCTTACACTAGCATGTCATCTTCGTTCAGAACGAAATCCCATAAAATAAAACCATGTGCCTTTCCCACCCATTTTAAATGCAAACACATAAAAGCAATACAAATTATTTTGCACATACTTTAACAATTTTTATAATTATGGAAAGATAATTTTTAAGTAAAATCAATAAAATTGATATTAAAAAAATACGAACTCCATGTATGGGGGTGAGGAAGTGGATACAAGTGGTCAAAGGTATATCAGTTATAAGATAGGTTATAAGATGAATATATTCTAGGGGGTGACTATCAGCTGGGACTATCAGGGATGATACCATATTGTGTATTTGAAAGTCATTTGAGAATAAAAGTTCTCATCAGACACACACACACACACACACACACACACATTGTAAGTAGGTGAGGAGATGGATATATTAAGTAACCTTATTGTGGTAATCCTTTTGCGATGTGTACATATAGAAAATCACTATGTTGTATGCATAAACGTACACAAGGCTATATGTCAATCACAGCTCCAAAAAGCTGGGGTAAGTATACGAACCCTCTTCAAGAACTGTCCCAAAAGTTATCAACAGATGACCAACATGAAGGAAATTTCTCACCTTTTTTTAAAAAAGATTTATTTGACAGAGAGATCACAAGTAGGCAGAAAAGCAGGCAGAGACAGAGGAGGAAGCAGGCTCCCCGCCGAGCAGAGAGCCCAATGTGGGGCTCAATCCCAGGACCCTGGGATCATGACCTGAGCTGAAGGCAGAGGCTTAACCCACTGAGCCACCCAGGTACCCCAATTTCTCACCTTTTAAGAGTTCCGCCAATGTTAGGTTTTAAAATTATTCAGACATATCTCAAGACATTATGGTTAGACTTTGGAGGTCTTTGTTGGGAAGACCAACCATGTGCAACAGGGAGCTGTGGAGCTGCTCATGGACGTGGTGAGAAGACACAGAGTAGTCTTTCCCATGTGATCATCCCATGCAAGAGACCCTAAGGCTCCCTGGAGAGCCACTGGGGGCTATCTGTGATAGAAAGTTAATGTGATGTGATGTGTACACTCTGTGATTGGGCAATTCCTTTTCTAAAAATATACCCTATGGGGCACCTGAGTGGCTCAGTGGGTTAAAGCCTCTGCCTTCGACTCGGGTCATGATCCCAGGGTCCTGGGATTGAGCCCCACATTGGGTTCTCTGCTTGGTGGCGAGCCTGCTTCCCTTTCTCTCTTTCTGCCTGCCTCTCTGCCTACTTGTGATCTCTGTCAAATAAATAAATAAAATCTTTAAAAAAATATATACCCTAGCACAGGGGTCGGAAAACTTCTTCTGTAAGTGCCAGCAAATATATTAGGCTTTCATAGCCCAAGCGATTTGTGGAAGCCTCTCAACTCTGGCATAGCCATGTGGTGGCAGTTGGAACAGATGTCATAGGCAAGCATGGCTGACATCCAATTAAGATTTATTTATAAAAACGACCAGGCTTAATTTGCTTACCTTTGCTTACCGGGCACTCACATGTGCCTGATGAAGATGGGGCACCGTTTGACGTGACAACGAAGAGAGCAGAACCTAGATGTCCCCTAACTTCAGAAGAGGTCCATTTGATTTATCTAGCCATGTATCAGACTATTAGAGGATATTTAAAAAGAATCTGACAACAACCCATCAACACACTTACGTTATGCTGGCTTTCATGGAAAAAACCACGTGTCTGGAAGAGACTACGGCTTCTTTACATAGAGCAACTAGGGAATGAGAGAAGCACTCTAATTTTGCAGCAAAAAGGATTGTGCTCCCTCCTGTGACTCCAATCCCCAGCCTAAGTCTAGTTTTCTGGCTTTTCATCATAGCCATCAGAGGTCCAATTTCAGTTTAAGTCGTAGCTTCAACCGGCTGTGTGACCTTGGACAAGTTACAAATCTACCTGACCTCCATTACTTCATGGTGCCCATTGGCAACGTTAAAAGGAATAATTCACATAAAGTAAAAATACCTGGCACTGTGTCTGGTATAGAGCAATGGCTAAAAAAAAATATGAACCAGTATGAGAACTGTACGAAAAAATGAGTGGTCAGTACAAACTGTCACTTTTTAAGAAAAAATAAATTCACTATACTTGTTTAAATATAGATCTTCTGTGAGAGTTTCAGTGGAATGGTGGGAATAAAAATCACATTAGTAATTGTATCTTGTTTTTATTAGTAGGAGCTAAAGGCTGGGACAGGCTTGGTGTATCATGCATATCATGCATGCACTTAACCTTCAAAAAACCTTGTACCATTTTTTTACCTTTTTTAAAATTAATTAATTTATTTTCAGAAAAACGGTATTCATTATTTTTTCACCTTGCACCATTTTTAAAAAATCATTTACTCATGAAGAAACAGCGACCCAGAAAAGTTAAGTGAACTTGTCCAAAGACGCACAGTTGGTTCTGGGAGGAAATGGAGAACTCAAACTCTTGCCCAGGAAGCCAGGACACCCACTCCAAATCACAGCGGGGAGTAGGGAAAAAACAGTGACTAGAAATGGTGTTTTCAAGGTGTTTGGTAGGAAAATAAGAAGGGAGATGTGACAGTTCCCTGATGAGGACAAGTGGTTTTCAGTTCTTTTTTCACCATCTAAAGATGGAAGTGATGTTTTTGCATTGAAAGGAAATCTCCCTTGGAGCTGCACTGCCTGATACAGCAGCCACTAGCTACATGCGACTGCTCAAATTTAAATTAATTGAAGTTAAATAAGATTTGAAATGCACTGCCTCAGTCCCAAGAGCCGTAGTCCAAGTGTTCCTGGTGTCACATAGCTCGTGGATTTCCAACGTGATAGAAAGTCCCATTGGACAGCACTTCCCTAGGGACTGGCAAGGTGGTGATATGCAGAAGTGGGGATGACAGGTGTAATAAGGTCCCCACATATAAGGGAGGGGAGGGCAGGCAGGATAGAGATAAGGAAAGTGAACAAATCATCTTGCTTCCAGGATTCTCCCAGTTTTAGCACGGAAATCTGCATCCTAGCAGCACCGTGTGTGAGGAACGACCTCAGGACAGCTGGTCGCCCTGAATGCCTGGGGAATGGTAGGCAAGATCCCTGGGAAACACAAGTTGCCAAAGGAGAGATGAGAGCACTCACTCAGCAGAATGGAGGGGATCCACGCTGAGTGTGCCCACGTGGGGGATAGTCAGGGTCATAGTGAGTTCTAGAGCCCGCAGACGTTGACAGTACTTAAGACAAAAGGCAGACACTTGCATGTCTTTCTTCTTGCTGATGATCAAAGTAGCATTCTGACAATCGCTTAGGGTCTGACGCACAAATGCCTCCTCCTGGATCTCATGCAGACAGTAGAACAGCTGCGGGACACCGTGGTGCAGTGTGGGTGGGCTACATTCATGCAACAGGGCTGCCACTTTCAGCAACTTCTTCTTGTTGCCCAGGGACAGCTTGCATCCAAATGACTTCTCTGCAGCTGAAGCGCACTTTTCATTTAAAAGGCCAAATAAGAAGAGCCCCATCTGAGCAAGGTAGTTTTTCTTTCTTCCGGGATATGCTATCAGGCGTATGATCTGAACACGGTCCAACACCCGGAAATTTCTGAGTCGTTGGGGGAAGCACAGAACGTACAAGAAGGCAGCAAAAAACTCCTGGAAGCTTAGAATGGCAAATGCATAGCGGTCTCCATCACCTGCCACCCTTTGAAAAATATTCATATGGAGAAAAGTAGCAACAGCGGTCTCATCCAGCTTGGCCTGCTCAAGGTCTTTCGTGTCAAACACCCATCTCATGTTCCACATGCCCTCTGCGGCCAAATAACACAGACCTGCCAGTCGTGTCTGATGAGTGTTTCTGGGAGGGCTTCCAGGCTTGGTGGCAAAGAAGCCAGACAGATACTGGACAAAAACAGCTGTGGCATTTGGATATGCCTGTGCAAGGTCTGCTCCTCTCTGCATCTGCTGTCTCAGACAGGAACACACCATCCAGCAAACTGCAGGGACCTGACACATGGAGAAGAGAACTGTGTTTCCCGTGACAAACCTCAAGGCTTCATCAGCATCCCTCTTGTTTCCAAAATATGTCCTGAAGTACTTGGCTCTCTCTGCCATACTAAACCCCGTGAGTGTTATGAAAGAGGGGTGTTTCAGGAAGGGCTTGAGCTTCCTCCAAGATGTGAACCTGAAGGTGATCAGTAAGGTGGCTTCAGGAAGCATTCTTTTGCTCAGCAGACTAGCCAGGAGGACAGGCCCGGGCAATTTCTGGATCCAGTCATCACTCAGGTCAGCTGGTCTATCCGTGAGGGTCAGTGACACTTCCTCAAAGCCATCAAAGAGGAGCAGAAGTTGGTCTGGTTTGGACATAATCTTGGACATGAGAGACCGTGACCCAGGCCACTTATGGGCAATCAGCTCTGCGAAGCTCTGCTCATCCACCTGAGCCATTTCCTGGCAATGGAAGTAGAAAGCACACCGGAACTTGTGGCAGTAGAACTTGTTTTCTGCCCACTCCAGCATCACCTTTTTGGCCAAACTTGTTTTTCCAACCCCGGCGACTCCCTGTAGGACCACAGTCTTGGGCTGTTTGGCTTGAGGTCTTTTGGGAAGAAAAAGGCATGGTAAGAACCTCTCGTGTCTCTCTATGTCTTGGTAGAAGAAGTCTGCATGGCTCCCAGACCAGGTGGTCATCGTCTGCATCATGGAATACTCATTTGTCACGTGCACTTTGTACTCCTGTATTTTATCTAGATTAGCAGGGTGGGAGAGAGACAGAGTACAGGGTCAGAGTTGTGTATGAGAACCAATTGAATGAGAAGAAAGCTAACCTTGACATCTACATCAAGCCCCATAACACACCTGCACACACCATGCTCTTTTCCTGACAGCCCTGCACCAATAAAGAAGCCATGAGTAATCAGAAAAGTCAACTCGTAGTGGCTTAAACGGAGAAGGACTGCTTTTTCCTTAAGAAATAGGGGGATCTGTGTGTAAAGCTGTTGAAATGGGCGGGGTGGTTCTGTAGCTTCAGGGCCAAGTAACACCACATTTCTGTAAGTACGTCCTCTGCACCTCTTGCCTCATGATGAGGGGATTGCTATTGTAATTATGTCATCATTATGTTGTGAGTTATATTTGCACTCAAAGCAGAAATCGTGGGGAGAAGGGACATGTTCGCAGCTCATGTATACTTCCATCAGTACAAACGGAAACACTCAGGAGGCTTCTACTTGTATCGCATGGCCTAGAGCCATCAGATGGATAACCCCAACTTTAAGGAAACCTGGAGAAAAAGTATTTCCCTTAGGGATGGGTCCACTTTATCCCTAAATAAATTGGATTCTGTCAACACATGAGATGTGGGGTAGGGAGTTAATAGGATCTGTCACAGCCTTTATCTCAACCTGTGATTCTCTCTCCCCTCCTATCAACAGGAAACTTTACAAATTATACATGATGTCTGACTCTGACTTCCTTCCCTCCACCTCCAGCTGACAGATAGGAGGAAGCTTACTGCAAGTTCAGGTCTACTTACTTATTGGGTTTATGAGGGTAAGCAAATCAAGAAGCTCTAAGCCTCAAGCCTGCCATCTCCAAAATAAGAAGACTTCACAACTCTGGCTCAGACTGTGGTGTCAGAACCATCATCCCTCTAGTGATTGTTGAATGGCTAGACTGGGGATCCCATACCCAACTTTCCATGTGCTTTCCTAACAGATTAGAGTGTTGCCCTGGGGCCCTCAGTTCCTTTTGACCTCATCTGTTCATACAACCTGACTGGGAAGTGCAAACTTGATTTACATGAACATAATTCTTTCTAGAATCCAACTTTTGATGCTTCAGGATGGTGGAGTGGAGAAGAGGAGGGTTTAAGGTATTTGCTGTATTTTTTAAATTTATTTTTATTTATTTATTTATTTATTTACTTACTTACTTATTTATTTTTTGCCTACCAACCGTTCCCATCTGGCAATAGCACTCCAGTGGTTCTTTGGAAAACCACCCCTTGACACTCTTGGTCTGTTCTGTTGGGCTGTGGGTGGCTCTACCACCAAGCTCTCTCTGAAGTATGTGGGCCAGTCTTAACCAACCAGGGCGCTTCATCATTTCATTCATTGTTGAGCTCATGACCTCAGTTCATTCAGCTGAATCAGTTCAGGGATGAGTGCTTGGAGAAATGAGAAAATATTCCTCTTTCTGCCAATGGTGGTAAGCAGGCACAATGTATGGGTGAGGTAGCTGTGGCCAAGATGGCCACTGTAGTAGGAGGGACCACTCAAGGCTGAGTCCCACGGAAAAAGAGGGAGCCAGGAGAAAGACAGAAGTGATGTCTCCTTAACATCGTTCGATGCCTCTCGCTGGGCTAGTGGCTGGACTTCTGAGTTAAGTGTGTCTGTAACTACTCTTTTTTTCTTAAAATTCTGATTCATTGAACAGACACTGACATACTAATTTACTATCAGTCTCTCCCCAGGAAAGGAGCTTCTTACCCCAACCCAAAGCCCATTTTCCTCCAGGCTTTGTCAAAATGCCAGCACATACCAGATTCTCCTTCCTCCAAATTCACTGGCATTTCTCTTGGGTTCAAGTCCTCGAGCTCCAGGTTGGGTAGAATGTCTGGAACAGACAAGAAAGGAGACTGTCACACTGGAATGACTGACAAGATAGGGAAAGCCACATGGAAGCAACAGGCCCTTTCAGGTTAGGATCCCAGAGTCCCATTCTCTCACCACCTTAGTCCAGGGTGAAGAAAATGGCCTAGGCTCCACCATGATGCTAGGAAGTAAGAAAATGGTGCTGTTTTAGGATGTACTGAAAAAGTATTCAATAACATAAACCGATAGGTCATCCAAACACAGAGGGAGTGATATACACAAACATACATGCATATGTGTGTATGACATACATGCACACTTTAAAATCTATGAGTGTGCTCATATATGTGTGCGTGTGTCTGTGTATGTACATATTTAGATGTATATAAAAATAATCATATGTGTACACACATACATAGTCACTAACTCCTCTTACTTGGGCTATTTAAGTTCTATAAAATTACTGTGAATATTCAAATAACCAATACTGCACCCCCATGAATACAGGGTTAGATTCCTGTAGCCTCTGCTTACAACATTTCGGCTCTTCAATGGATAACCATGGTCTACGTGTGTTTTTGTTCAAAGAAATCTTATTCAATATGTATTATTGATTCATGAACATCCCTTCACCACCACACTTGGGGGACAGGTTAAACACCAATGAGATACACAGAAACATAAATAAGTGACACCAAATAGACTGTGGAAAGGACACTTATTTACAGGATGAGGGCACAGGTCAGAAGGCAGAGCACTGCTTTATTCAGCTGCAGCTGGGACCATCAGTGTCCAATTTTTCTCCAACCTACATGTCCATAAATGACTATAAAAGTGCCACAATGACTGATTTTGGAGTTAAAATAAGTTTCAGTGAATAGGCAAATGCACAAACATGGAATCCATCAATAATGAAGATAGTGTATATACACATACCAGATAAGCAGTATCTGGTTAAGTTTTTTAAAACTATGTTAATGTGATGGTCTTTGGGTTTGGGGGTCAGTCATCATCATACTCCACTATTTGCCTTCTTGTTCAGGTGGCCAGTATGGGTACTCAGTAAAGTATTTAATTCTTTAATACTCAAACCCTTTCCCATTTTTTAAAAAGATTTTGTTTATTGTGGCCATGGCAGCCATGGCCATAATAGCCAAATGTAGAAGGAACAGAGATGCCCTTCAACAGACAAATGGATAAAGAAGATGTGGTGCATATATAAAATGGAATATTATTCAGCCACCAGAAAGGAAGAATACCCATCATTTGCATCAACATGGAGGGACTGGAGGGGATTACACTGAGTGAAGTAAGTCAAGCCGAGAAAGACAATTATCATATGGTTTCACTCAGGTGTGCAACATAAAGAATAGTGCAGAGGATCATAGGGAAGGGAGGGAAAGGGATGGGAAGAAATCAGAGAGGGAGACAAACCGTGAGAGACTCTGGGAAACAAACTGAGGGTTTCAGAGGGGAGGGGAATGGGGGGAGGGGGTAAGAGAGTGATGGGCATGTGTTGTGATGAGCACTGGGTGTTATATGTAACTAATAAATCATTGAACTATATCAAAAACTAATGATGTACTATACAGTGTCTAAATAAACATAATAAAAAAATTTTAAAAGATTTTATTTATTTATTTGCTAGAGAGAGAGTGAGAGAGAATACAAGCAAGGGGAGTGGCAGGCAGAAAGAGAAGCAGGCTCCCTGCTGAGCAAGGAGCCCAATGTGGGACTCGATTCCAGGACCCTGGGATCATGACCTGAGCCGAAGGCAGCTGCTTAACTGACTGAGCCACCCAGGTATCCCCCCAGCCCCGTTTTGTATACCAGATTACCACTCACAATTTAGCTCCATCTGTACCCGAAGACACAATTCTGTCTGGTTCATCTTGGCAAATATGTCATGAGTCACATCCCAAGCTAGTCGTCCAGGGAAGAACTCCACCAAGAGATGAACCATCTCTCCCCATCTGGCTGTCTTCACCTGGTCCCAGGTGATCTGGACTGATCCAGGCCTGGGGTTCTCATCCACTAAAAGCTGCTTGAATGTTTGCAGCCCCTCCTTGCTTAAATAAGCCATGTACAGCATGACTCCATTTTCAAAAGGAGAGTTGGAGGAGGCAGAGGACATCAAGGATGAGATTAAATAACAAGGAGAAGGAGTGCTAGAAGAGGAAGAGGAAGAACAGGGGGAAAACTGAGAGGAAGAACTGGAGGAAGAGCAGATAAAAGGGACGGACTTCAGATTCACATCACTCATCTCCACTCAAGACGTAGAACCTTTGTGCCAGTGATGATGACAATCAGTCGGAAGAGACAACAGACAAGACCTGTGGAGACATGAAAATATAAATAAATGAAAACCCACTCAAGAAGACAGATTTATCTAATCCATATCTGGTAGAGTATACAATGCACCAGATATTCTCTTTAGCTCCTTTCCCCCTCAAGGTTCTTTGCTTGTGGAAAAACCTAAGGACCTGTCCAGTATTCAGGCTTAGGGTTTGGACTTAAATCCATTCTGTAGCTTTTATTCTTGATGTCATGTATTAGCAAGGTAAGTGGCCAAATCACAGCACCTCTCTGCTTCTTTTTTGATCTTTGATCCTGGACCAGAACATACCTGTTGATGGGAGTGTGAGGATTCTGAAAGAGACAAATCTATAGGTACACTTGGAGCTGTGCCAGGCACATAATAGCTAACAATTATTTGGGGCTTACATGTATGCCACAGTTACTTTATTTTATTATTATTATTTTATTATTATGTTACATTAGTCACCATAAGTACGTCATTAATTTTTGATGCAGTGTTCCAAGATTCATTGTTTGCGTATAATACCCAGTGCTCCATGCAAAACTAATATCCTCCCTAATACCTACTACTGGGCCAACCCCATCCCTTCACCAACTGCCTCTCTAAAACTCTGTGTTTTGGAATCCAAAGTCTTTCATGGTTGGTCTTCTCTTCCGATTTCCTCCCCTTCATTTTCCCCTTCTTTCTTCTAATGTCCTCCATGTTATTCCTTATATTCCACAACACAGTGAAGCCAAATGATAATTGACTTTCTCTGCTTGACTTATTTCACTCAATGTAATCTTTTCCAGCCCCGTCCATGTCGTTGCAAATGGTGGGTATCATCCTTTCTGATGGCTGAGTAATAGTTCATTGTATATATGGACCACATCTTCTGTATCTATTCATCTGTTGAAGGGCATCTTGGCTCTTTCCACATTTTGGCTATTGTGGACATGGCTGCTATGAACATGGGGTGCATATGGCCCTTCTTTTCACTTTATCTGTATCTTTGGGGTAAATGCCCAGTAGTGCAATTGCTGGGTCATAGGGTAGCTCTATTTTTAATTCTTTGAGGAAACTCGACACTGTCTTCCTGTGGGGAACAGACTGCAAGTTGACACGGTCCTTGCAGTCAAAGGAACTTTACCAAGGGCTAGCTCTCGCAATCCCTGCAAGTCACTCACTATTTGGTTTGGCTTACATAAGCACTCTGGGTCAAGCTGACATGGTTCTTGAGTTCCTCTGTAAATATGCTTGAATAAACTTTTGTTTTAAAGCAAGGCGGCCAATTGGACTTGTGGTCATCTGACCTCAAGTTCCTTGATAAACATCCTTGTTATTGAACCATAAAATAAGGTCTCTCATGCATTTTGGGGGTCCACTGGGTTATCAGCCCATGAAGACTTTCCAATCCTAGCTTTCTGACTCTTGTTTTTCTTAATTCCCCACCATTCTCTCTCGGTCTTCCCTTGGACTTCTCATGCTGGTCTGCGACATTTTCCAACGTGGCTACACTAACTTGCATTCCCACCAACAGTGTAAGAAGGTTCCCCTTTCTCCATATCCTCTCCAAAACTTGTGGTTTCTTGCCTTGTCAATTTTTGCCATTCTAACTAATGTAAGGCGGTATCTCAATGTGGTTTTGATTTGAATTTCCGTGATGGCTAATGATGATTTTAAAGACTCAACGGGAATTTATAAAAAGTGTCTGGAATCAAAGGCATGTTGTTCCTCTCCATCCACTGTCTCATCCTTCCTTTGTCTTACTTCGTGATTATTATGAGCAAGAAGTGGAATGTGGAGAAGAAAGAAAACAATGACATTGCCAACAGGAGAGAGACTCACTTCTTAGTGAACCTGCTGCTTACATACAATTGCTCCTCTGAATTTCCATTGTTACCATCTTTTAATCCTTATCCCCATCATCTGAGAACTTCCTGTATATTTCCCTTAAGTCATCATGTATTGTGCACTAACTCGATTTTTATTTCCTTTGACTCACTGCAATGATTTTGAACCTTTGAAGGCCCCTGCGGATGCTTAAGCAAGCACTCAATTTTCACCTTCACTCTTGGATTCTGTCATTCCTGATAGGTGAGCAAAAAAACCTACATTAAGAAAAAAACATCTCAAACAACCCGACTTTGCACCTCAAGGAACTAGGAAGAGAAGAACAAACTGAGCCCCAAGTTAGCATAAAGAAGAAAGTAATACAGATCAGAGCAGAAATAAAGGCAGGAAAGACATTAGAAAAGATCAGTGAAACGAAGAGTTGTTGCGGTGTTATATGCAAACAATGATCATGGAATACTATGTCAAAAACTAATGATGTACTGTATGGTGACTAACATGACATAGTAAAAAAAAAAAAAAAGAAGAATATAAAGTTGGCAAAGCTTTAGCTAGACTAACCATGCAAAAACAGAGAGAGGGGACTCAAAATCTGAAATAAAAGAGAAGACATTACTACTGGTACCACATAAATACAAAATATCATGAGAGACCACTATCAACAGATACACATCAATAAATTGGATAAAGAGAAAGAAATGGATAAATTTCTAGAAGCATACAAACTACTGAGATTGAATCATGAAGAAATGGAAAACAGGTGCAAATCATTAACAAGTAAGGAGATGGAATTAGCAATCAAAAATCTCCCCCAAAAGAAAAGAAAAACCCAGAGCCAGATGATTTCCCTGGTAAATTTCACCAAATATGGAAAGAAGAGTAATACTAATCTCAAATTCTTCTAAAAATTGAAGAGGAAGGAACACTTCCAAACTGATTTTATGAGACTAGCATCACTCTCATACCAAAACCAGATAAGAATAAAATATCTGGGTATAAATTTCATCAAGGAGGTGAAAGAGCTGTATGTGGAAAACTATATGACATTGATTAAAAAATGGAAGACACAAATATATTAAAAGATACCATGTTCTTGGATTGGGATACTCAATATTGTCAAAATGTCCAAACTACCCAAAGCAATTTATGGATTCAGTGCAATCCCTATCACAATTCCAATGGCATTATTCACAGAAATAGAAATAATAATCCTAAAAACTGTATGGAACCACAAAACACCCTGAAAAGCTAACATAATCATATATATGTGTATATATATACATATGTATGTGTATATATGTGATATATATATGTGTGTTTGTATATATATATATATATATATATATATATATATCACATACATACACACACATACAATTTTGAGAAAGAACAACAAAGTTGGGAGGCATCACACCTCTTAATTTCAAGCTATATTATGAAACTATGGTAATCAAAACAGTATGGTACTGGTATAAAAACAGACACAGACCAGTAGAACAGAATCTAGAGCCCAGAAATAAATGCATGCATATATGGTCAACTAATAATTGAAAATGAAACCAACTGTATATTTTTTCCTGCTTTGTCAAAGATTAATTGACCATAGAGTTGAGGGTCCATATTTGGGTTCTCTACTCTGTTCCACTGGTTTATGTGTCTGTTTTTATGCCAGTACCATGCTGTCTTCGTGATCACAGCTTTGTAATAAAGCTTGAAATCAGGTAATGTGATGCCCCCAGCTTTATTTTTGTTTTCCAACATTTCCTTAGCGATTCGGGGTCTCTTCTGATTCCATACAAATTTTTGGATTATTTGCTCCAGCTCTTTGAAGAATACCGGTGGAATTTTGATCGGAATGGCGTTAAAATTGTATATTGCTCTAGGCAGAAAATGAAAGCAAGAATGTACAATTGGGAAAGGATAATCTCTTCAGTAAGTATTGGGAAAATTGGATACTCATGTACAAAGAAACGAAATTGGACTATTACTTACACCATATGCAAAAATTAACTCCAAAGGGATTAAAGACTTAAAATGTATTGCCTGAAACTGTAAAGCTTTGAGAAGAAAACATATGGGAAAGTCTCCTTAACATTAATCTTGGCAATGATTTTGGGCAAATCTCAGGCAACAGAGCAAAAACAAAACAATGAGACTATATTAAACTAAAAGGCTTGTACACACAACAAAGGCAACCTACAGGATAGACTAAAATATTTCCAGATCATAAATGTGATAAGGATTAACATCTAAAATATATAAGGAACTCATACAACCTAATGAAAAACAAAAACAAAACAACAAACAGCAACAACATAAAACTGAAGCAAAAACCCCATTAAAATGGGCAAAGGCCCTAAGTCAGTATTTCTCCAAAGATGTAGAAATGACCAAAAGATACATGAAAAGATGCTCAACATCACCACTTATTAGGTAAATGCTAACAAAACCATGGAGATATATCACACCTGTTAAGATGACTATTACCAGAAAGGTAAAAGACAGCAGGTGAGGATGTGGAGAAAAGGGAACCCTGGTGCACTGTTGGTGGGAATGTAAGTTGGTACAGCCAATATGGAAAACAATATGGAGGCTCCTCAAAAAATTAAAAAAATAGAACTGTTTTATGATCCAGCAATCCCCCTTCTGGGTATGCATCCAAAGGAAATGAAATCAGTATCTTGAAGATATATCTGCATCCCCATGTTCACTGAAACATTATTCGCAGCAATTCCAAGATATGGAAACAGTCTACGTGCCCATCAATGGACAAATGAGTAAAGAAAAGGCGGTTTATATACAATGGGTTATTATTCAGCCATTAAAAAGTAGGAAGGCCTGCCATTTACAACATACAACACTATGAATGAACCGGATACAGAAAGGCAAATACTACGTGATCTCACTCATCTGTGGAATCTGAAGTGATGAATTCATAAAACCAGAGAGTAGAATAAGGGTTGCTTGGGGAAATGGGGAGATTTTGGCCAAAGGGTACAAACTTTCAGTTATAATTAGTTTGGGGGAATTTTATGTACAGATGGTGACCGTAGTCTATCAGGTTGATCCTTTCTCCTCCATTTTACAAAGGAGAAAAATGAGCTTTACGTAGGTTAGCTAAATTGGCCAAAACTGACAGAAACCAGCAGTTGGAGTCAAGACTCCTTCCTAACCCTATACACCAAGCCATGTGACTGAATGATAATAGTCTTTATTGAAAAGGAATACCTGGGGGGAGGTGGGGAGGTGGTGTCAAAGCTGTCTCCTCTTCGTGACTACAGCTTTCTTGTGTTTTGGGGGGTTATTATTATTATTATTTTTTAATCTTATCAGCTAATGGCTATCATAGACCATGGAGTCCCTGGAGACCTTCTGATATTTCCTTCTGGTCTCAGGATTGTGCTAGCTCTGACAGTCTCTTGGCCCTCAGCTATTAATAACTGGGAAAATAAAGACTGAGAACTTAGGACTTCACTTCAGAGACGGGAAGACTGGTTTCAGAGAGTGGTAAGGATTTTATCAATGAAACAGAGCTGGTTGTTTTCAAAGGCGACTCTCCAGCTTTGCTTTGCGTTTTCGATACAGGCCAACTGGACTTGGTGAACTTGAGTGTCTGTCATTGTAACTGAGAAAGTGAGATGGTGCCAATGTTGGAGACAGGAGAGAAAAAACACAATACTCACCCCAAAGGGAATTAGGCTCCCTGGCTCCTTCCTGTAAAGTCCATCTTCCAAAGCAGAAAGAAAAGCACTGGGTCTGCTCTGCCCCCAGCCCTAATAGGCTCTGTGGTTTCAGCTGGTAAACATCATCCCTCCCATTGGGTGGGGCTGGCATGTCCCATCATCCCCTTCACCGCACAGCTTGGAAAGTGTTTAGCATCCCAGGTCCCAGGTAATGGGCTGTAAGACTTGTTCCCCACAGGTGCTTTCAATCTGAGAAGGAAATGCTCCCCAACCTCTTAGATTCAGAAGAATAAGCCACTGCAGAAAATTTTGGTTTTGGAGAGGGCTGATACTGGAGACAGTCCTAGCATCTTACTTCCCATTTGAAAACATCTAGGGGTGAATGGGTGGCTCAGTGGGTTAAAGCCTCTGCCTTTGGCCCAGGTCATGATCTTGGGGTCTTGGGATCCAGCCCCGCATTGGGCTCTCTGCTTAATGGGGAGCCTGCTTCCCCCATGCCTCTCTGCTTACTTGTGATCTCGCTCTCTGTCAAATAAATGGATAAAATCTTAAAAAAAAAAAAGAAAGAAAACATCTAGAGCAATTTATTGGATGATCTTGTACCTGTCCATGTCCCCTACTTGAAAGGAATTTGCGCAAATGGGAGGTCTCACTTTCACCAGGACCCAATGCGGGGTTCTATCAAAAAGAGACCCAGAAACAGAGCATGTAGGAAAATGACATAAATATCCATGCTTCAAGTAGTTTTCCCATTGAGTCTTTCGGGTGTTCTGATACGCAGTCAAGTCATTTGCACATATGGTTTTATCTGTTTCTTTCCAATTCTTACACCTTCCTCTAAGTGCTTCCTAATCTCCAATTTAAAAATGCTAATTCAAATTTAAAATAGTTAGCTAAATCCATTCATCTGCTAAATTCTTGAATTCAATCTAATGCCACCAAGACAATGTTAATTGCAGTGACATAAAACCAACCTGTCCCAATGTGCTCCCGACTCCATGAAGAGCCTTCATGTGTGTGATGGAATGTTGTCGCTGGTGGTTTTCCTGGTGTTGGGAGAAGAATTGGTCACTAGATGTGGTTGCGTCTGTGCTTTTATCTTAAGGCCTTATGGGCTCTTTCTTCCCCTTATATCTCATTGTTTTACATGACCTCTCAGATGGCAGGAGAGGTACGTCAATGGCCTTTGGCTGGAGGAGAAGACTCCATTCATGTCAGGATAGCATGAGGTTTCTAAAAAGATTTTATTTATTTATTTGACAGAGATCACAAGTAGGCAGAGAGAGAGAGAGGAGGAAGCAGGCTACCCGCTGAGCAAAGAGCCTGACACTCGATCCCAGGACCCTAAGATCAAGACCTGAGCCAAAGGCAGAGGCTTAAACCACTGAGTCACCCAGGTGCCAGGATAGCACAGGTTTTAATTAGAAACACACCTGTGCCTCCCCTTTCCCAGATAGTGATGATTTGCACCTGGAGAAGTCGTTGGAGATTATGTGTGACAGCTGGGTCCTAAGTGGCTTCTTGAACTTGCTAGGGGGAGTCAGAAGGAAGTCGTAAACTAGGAGCTTGGAGAGAGACTTGATAGGCTGAGGAGCGGCCTGAGGGCCAATCACAGGCTGGGGAGTGGGTGCAACTGGCTATTTCTTGGAGGTTCTCTGTACGGAGGCATCTGGGAAGTTGCCTGAGATTACAAGTCTGATCGGTAAGTGATGTCTCCTCTCTCCATGGCTCCAAAACTCCTTGTCTAGTGTTCTTCCTCCTGTGGGATCCCATGTTTGTTTTTAAAAGATCTGCTTTATTGAGGTATGATTGATAAACGAACAACAACAACAAAAAAACCCTGAACATACTTAACAATTTTAGGAGTTTGGACAGAGGCATACACTCTCAAAACAATCACCACAATCAAGGTAGTAGATGTGTGCCCTTTGGTGTGTGTGCCCATGATGTGAGAACACTGAAGTTGTACTCTCTTAGTGAAATTCTAAGTGCACAATGCATAATTGTTGACTGTACTTTGTGGACTACAGCAGACCTCTAGAACTGAGTCTTGCATAACTGATACTTGACTGTGGGATATATGTGCAACAGAATTTTTTTTTAAAGATTTTATTTATTTATTTGACAGAGAGAGATCACAAGTAGGCAGAGATGCAGACAGAGAGAGAAGGAAGCAGGCTCCCTGCTGAGCAGAGAGCCCGACGCGGGACTCGATCCCAGGACCCTGAGATCATGACCTGAGCCGAAGGCAGCGGCTTAACCCACTGAGCCACCCAGGCGCCCTGTGCAACAGAATTTTACTCAATCTTAAAAAAAAAAAAAAAAAAGGAAATCCTGCCATTTGGGACAAAGTGGATGAACCTGGAGGACGTTACGCTAAGAGAAGGTAGCCAGCCCCAGAGGGACAAGCTCTGCAGGATTCCACGACTAAGAAGTATCTAGAAGAGTCAGACTTAGGCAGAGATTAGGATGGTGGTTTACTGGGAGCTGGGCAGGGTTTGCGGTGGGCACTTTCTTAATCCGAAGTCTCTAGCACCTCTGTCCTTGGATTTGACCCGCCTCTCTTTCTAGACCCAGGAGATGCTTTCGTTCTTGGACAACTTCCTGCTGTGCTCCTCCGTTCTTGTACCTTCTCCCTCCAGGGATTTTTTTTAAATTGATTTATTTATTTTCAGCATAACAGTATTCATTATTTTTTCACCACACCCAGTGCTCCATGCAATCCGTGCCCTCCATAATACCCACCACATGGTACCCCAACTTCCCACCCCCTGCCACTTCAAACCCCTCAGATTGTTTCCCAGAGTCCATAGTCTCTCATGATTCACCTCCCCTTCCAATTTACCCCAACTCCCTTCTCCTCTCTAACACCCCTTGTCCTCCATGATATTTGTTATGCTCCACAAATACGTGAAACCATATGATAATTGACTCTCTTTGCTTGACTTATTTCACTCAGCATAATCTCCAGGGCTTTTTGCTCCTGTGGTTTTTGCTGACCATGACTCCATATCTCCTTCTCCCTTCCTTGGTTCAATCTGATGCAGTCTTCAAGTCTCCTACAATTCCCTTTCCTCCTCACTTGCTTGTTCCATTGACTGTGTGATTTCGTGGCACCTTGTAGGGTCCTGTCTCAGACTCAGCACACTGTAATATTAATTATATTTCCCCATTATTCACGGATTCTGTATCTGTTGAATTCACCTGCTCGCTAAAATGTATTTATAACCTTCCCCTGCGGCTAAATCAGTACTTGCTATGTTTTCTCCTGGTCCTTCTTGGACATGCACAGAGCATGAAAGATTTGAGAAATGCTCCTAGCTGGGGGCTTGGACAAGCCAGTGCTCTGCATTCTTGCTTCAGCTCTCCTCTACACAGATGTCCTTCTAGCTGGTCCATTTGGTGCCATGTCTTTTGCATTTTTGTGCTTTTTCATTTGAGATAACAGGACTCTTTAATGGGCCCTGTGTGTACTGGTGAAATGCTATTTGGTGTTCTTCAGCTCAAGAAGCCTGGTACTGTGCCCTACAGAGAAACACCTGTGTCCGGTGCTTTTTCCTTTAGGCATAATAGGACTTTGGGCTGTGAGGTCAGTCTAGATGAATCAACGGTTGGTGTTGAACAAGATGTCCGAAACAGACATACATAAAACAAGGCTATGTATTGATGGGTTGACAAAAACACTGTGACCAGAGGCTTACAGGACGCTCACCCTGTATTTGCTGCCTCAGCCCTGGTTTAGTAATTGCTGATTCGGTGTTCCTGGTGACATTATAGAACGTAATGACTGCAAATGAGAATGGACTGTGCCTACAACAGCAGATGGTATGCATTTACTAGGAGAGTGGGTGGAGAAGTCAACAAGACGCACACAGACTTCACCAACATGCATTTTCGTGGCTGGTTTGTAAGCTCACGCAATCTGCTTGGCCAAGGCTGGGTCACCAGTTCTAGTACAGTGCGTGCCCTGGCTTCTTGTAGTTGTTTGATGATAGTCTGATGCTCTTCCAAGCTCAGACTTTCCACTGATCTTTCTCCTCCCTCTTAATACCTCAGAGGGCTTTCCCCCAGGAGCTCCCAACAATTTTCAGTGCTGTCCTGTGAATTTGGGCTGCTGGAATTTTTTTAAAAAAATTTAAATATGATTAGCCAACTTCTAGTACATTATTTGTTTCATGTGTATTGTTCAGTTCATCAGTTGTTATACACATAACACCCAGTGTTCATCCCATCTCCTGGGATCTCGTTAAGATTTTATTTATTTGACAGATCACAAATAGAGAGGCAGGCAGAGAGAGATAGGGGGAAGCAGGCTCCCTGCTAAGCAGAGAGCCTGATTCAGGGCTTGATCCAGAAGTTTAACCAACCAAGCCACCCAGGTGCCCCTCTCATTCCCTTCTTAATGCCCATCACCCTGATATCCCATCCCCCCACTCATCTCCCTTCCAGCAACCCTCAGTTTGTCTCCCCGAGTCCAGAGTCTCTCATCCTGTCTCCCTCTCTGATTTCTTCCCATTCCATTTTCCCTCCCTTCCCTTATCCCTCCCTTCCCCTATGACCTTTGATTTCTTCTATTATTCATATGAATGAAACCTATAATTGCCTTTCTCTGCTTGACTAATTTCACTCTGTATAATCCTGTCCAGTCCCATCCATGTTGATGTAAATGGTGGGTATTCCTCCCTCTGACAGCTGAGTAATATTTCATTGTGTATATGGACCACATCTTCTTTATCCATTCTTCTGTTGAAGGACGTTTCATCTCCTTTCACAGTTTGGCTATTGTGAACATTGCTGCTATAAAACATTGGGGTGCAGGTGTCCCTTCGGATCACTACATTTGTATCTTTAGGATAAATACTCCACAGTGCAATTGCTGGGTCGTAGGGTAGCTCTATTTTCAACTTTTTGAGGAACCTCCATGCTGTTTTCCAGAATGGCTGCACCAGCTTGCATTCCCACCAACAGTGTAGGAGGGTTCCCCTTTCTTCACATCCTCGCCAACATCTGTCATTTCCTGACTTGTTAATTTTAGTCATTCTGACTGGTGTGAGGTGGGATCTCACTGTGGTTGTGATTTGTATTTCCCCGATGCCGAGTAATGTTGAGCACTTTTTCATGTGTCTGTTGGCCATTTGTAGGTCTTTGGAGAAGTGTCCGTTCATGTCTTCTACACATTTTTTGGCTTGATTATTTGCTTTTTGGGTATTGAGTTTGATAAGTCTTTTTTTTTTGAGTTTGATAGTTCTCTATGGATCTTGGATATCAGCCCTTTGTCTGTAGTGTCATTTGCAAATATCTTTTCCCATTCTGTGGGCTGCCTTTTAGTTTTGTTGACTGTTAACTTTGCTGTGCAAAAGTTTTTTACTTGATGAAGTCCCCAAAGTTCATTTTTGCTTTTTTTTGGAATGGGTTTTCATAGCCACCTGATCTGGAGGATGTCCTTGCCAGAGAGGCAAGTCTGCAGACCAGTTGCCTCAGGCCTGTTCTTTATTGCCTTCAGTGCTCCCTGGGACTTGAAATGACCAGTGTCTGGGCTAAACCAAGCTCCGAGGGGAATAGCAGTAGGTGTTTTGTAGCGAGGGGTATAAATATTGTGTATAGGCTTCGAGATATTTGGGGGTTTATTTTTTTTAAATTTTATTTATTTGACAGAGATCTCAAGTAGGCAGAGAGAAGGGGGAAGCAGGTTCTCTGCTGAGCAGAGAGCCCAATGTGGGGCTTGGTCCCAGGACCTGAGTTGAAGGCAGAGTCTTAACCCACTGAGCCACTCAGGTACCCCATTTGTAAGATTAACAAAATAGAACTAGAGATATTTTTCAGTAGATCATCCTTTCGCTTTGATGCCTCATGATTTTTCATTGCTTGGATTTGTGACCACCCTCGTATATTGGCATTTTTGACATGTAAATAATACATGTTTAATGTGCACAATTCAGTGCATTTGGGGGTAGGTATATATGTTGAAATGAGCACCACTGTTGAGGCCATAAACGTCCTTCCCTGCCCAAAACATCCTCCCACCTTATTTTTGTGATGAGAACACTTAAGACCCACCCTCTTAGCATATTGTAAGCACAAATGCAGTATTGTCAGCCATAGGTCCTATGGTGTATATTAGCTCTCCAGAATTTTAATTTTTTACATTTTATTTTTTCAGTGCTCCAAGATTCATTGTTTATGCACCATACCCAGTGCTCCACGCAATCCGTGCCCTCCTCAATACCCATCACCAGGCTCACCCATTCCACCCCCCACTCCCCTCCAAAACCCTCAGTTTGTTTCTCAGAGTCCACAGTCTCTCATGGTTCATCTCCCCCTCTGATTTCCCCCCAATTCACTTCTCTCCTTCTCCTAATGTCCTCCATGTTATTCCTTATGCTCCACAGGTAAGTGAAACCATATGGTAATTTAATCTCTCTGCTTGACTTTTTTCACTCCGTATAATCTCTTCCAGTACCATCCTTGTTGATACAGGAGTTGGGTATTCATCCTTTCTGATGGCTCTGTAATATTCCATTGTGTATATGGACCACATCTGTATCCATCTGTCTGTTGAAGGATGTCTTGACTTTTTCCACAGCTGGGCAATTGTGGACACTCCTGCTATAATATTTGACTTTTTAAATTTTTATTTTTATTTTTTAAATTAATTTATTTATTTTCAGCATAACAGTATTCATTATTTTTTCACCACACCCAGTCCTCCATGTAATCCATGCCCTCTATAATTCCCACCACCTGGTACCCCACCCTCCCACCCCCCCCACCACTTCAAACCCCTCAGATTGTTTTTCAGAATCCATAGTCTCTCATGATTCACCACCCCTTCCAATTTACCCCAACTCCCTTCTCTCTATCTCCCCATGTTCTCCATGTTATTTGTTATGCTCCACAAAAAAGTGAAACCATATATGATAATTGACTCTCTCTGCTTTACTGATTTCACTCAGCATAATCTCTCCCAGTCCCGTCCATGTTGCTACAAAAGTTGGGTATTCATCCTTTCTGATGGAGGCATAATACTCCATAGTGTATATGGACCACATTTTCCTTATCCATTCATCTGTTGAAGGGCATCTTGGTTCTTTCCATAGTTTGGCAACCGTGGCCATTGCTGCTATAAACATGGGGGTACAGATGGCCCTTCTTCTCACAACATCTGTATCTTTGGGGTTAGAAGTCCTAGCAACAGCAATCAAACAACAAAGAGAAATAAAAGGTAATTGGCAATGAAGTCAAGCTCTCTCTATTCGCAGATGACATGATTCTTTATATGAAAAACCCAAAATACTCCACCCCCAAACTACTAGAACTCCTACAGCAATTTAGCAACGTGGCAGGATACAAAGTCAATGTACAGAAATCAGTGGCTTTCTTATACACTAACAATGAAAATACAGAAAGGGAAATTAGAGAATCCATTCCATTTGCTATAGCACCAAGAACCCTAAGATACCTGGGAATAAACCTAACCAAAGAGGTAAAGGATCTGTACTTGAACTACAGAACACTCATGAAAGAAATTGAAGACACAAAAAGATGGAAGACCATTCCATGCTCTTGGATCAAAAGAATAAACATTGTTAAAATGTCTATACTGCCTAGAGCAATCTATACTTTTAATGCCATTCCGATCAAAATTCCACCGGTATTCTTCAAAGAGCTGGAGCAAATAATCCAAAAATTTGTATGGAATCAGAAGAGACCCCGAATCGCTAAGGAAATATTGAAAAACAAAAATAAAACTGGAGGCATCACGCTACCTGATTTCAAGCTTTATTACAAAGCTGTGATCAGCAAGACAGCATGTTACTGGCATAAAAACAGGCACATAGACCAGTGGAACAGAGTAGAGAGCCCAGATATGGACCCTCAACTCTATGGGCAAATAATCTTCGACAAAGCAGGAAAAAGTATACAGTGAAAAAAAGACAGTCTCTTCAATAAAACTTAAGATTACAAAAAAAATTGACAAATTTAAGATTACACATGTAAGTGATACCATGTGGAATCTGCCTCTGTCTGGCTTTCACTTAGCAAAATGTCTTCCAGGCAAATTCTTCTGGCAGGAGATTGGCAGATGGGGGAGATAGGGAAAGGTTGATAGAAGGGTACAACTTTTAGCTCTAAGATGAATAGGATCTGAGGATCTAATGTACACGGTGCTTATACTTGCTGACATTGTACTGTATAATTGAAATTTGCTGAGTAGAACTTGAATGTTTCCACACATGTGTATAGTAAGTGAGGGGATGGATGTGTTAATTCACTCAGTGGGGGGGGGGGGGCTTCATCATGTATACATTGATCAAACCACCACAAAATACACTTGAGATACCTTAAAGTTTTGTCAATTATACCTCAATGAGACAAATTTTAGAATGAGGAAAATCCTTTCTCCCTTTACCTGAGTGAGAATTAATAATTGTTAAAAACTTTTTTATTTTATTTATGTATTAGAGAGAGAGAGAGAGCATGGGAAGGGAGAAGGTCAGACGGAGAAGCAGACTCCCCGTGGAGCTGGGATCCTGATGTAGGACTCGATCCCGGGTCTCTGGGATCAGTTGCTTAACCAACTGAGCCATCAAGGCACCCTAAAAAACTTTTAAAAATGTAAATTCAATTAACCAACATATAGTGCATCATTATTTTTTGATGTTGCGTTCAATGTTTAATTAGTTGTGTATCACACCCAGTGCCTGTCACATCAGGTTGTCTTTATCCATTCCTCTGTTGAAGGACATCTCAGTTCCTTATCAACTTTTGATTCAGACTTGTCTTGATAGCAGCTTAATGCCTTTTGTATACATCGAAATGCATCCTCTCCCTGTTTGACCCTTAATATCTCCAGTGCTCAGGGTGCCTCCCAGTGCCTCTCCCAGGCTCCCCCAGCACTAACCTCTATTCTAGGTTCTATCATGTTCGGTTATTTCTGAACTTTATATAAGGATACTATGCAGTGGTGACTGTTGTGACCTGGTCTCTTCTGCTCGACCTAACAATTATGAAGTTGACCCATACTGTTGCACAGGTTGGTTGTTTTTATAGCTATTTCTGTCTAGAAGGCCAGTGTTTCCCCATTTCCCCATTGCTGGACATTTGGTTGCCTCCTCGTGTTTGACTATCATCAGCTAGAGCTGCCATAAACATTCTTGTTCATGTCTTTTTGGATGTGTGCCTGGGAGAGGAATTGCTGGATCTGTGCATGTGTAGCTCTAGGATTTGTGGCCAGTGAGCTGTACACAGCGATTGTATGTTTTCACACTCCTCCAGGGAAGGTGTGGTTTTTCTAGTTCCATATTGGTGACAATGCTAGATGACCGCCCTTACCATTGTAGCTCTTCCCGCAGGGGTATAGAACTCTTCCCCTGTGGATCTATTGGAAATTTTCTGGTGAGTCCTCTTCATGCACCATCTGAAGAACTTCATGTGTGATATGCCTCTTGAAGTGTTCCAAGCATTGGTACAATTAGGATGTTTTCGTAACAGTTGTTGGGGGCCATGTTCTGTATACCTCAGTTAGGTCAAGCTGCTAATGATGTGGCTCAAATGTTCTATGTCTTATACTTTTTTTCCTACCTGTTCCCTTAAATCTTAAATCTCCAGTTAATCCCCATTTTATTTCTATTTTTGCTTTATGTAGTTTGAAGCTGTATTACCAGTTTCATAAAATTTCAGAGCTCCTCTGTCTTCCTGCTGGACTAGTCCTACTATAAAATGTCCTCTGTGTTTAGTGATAATTTTGTCTCTAAATGTAATTAGATAATGTTACAGCTATGCTTGTTCTGGGTAGGGTGTGAACTCTGAATTTTTTCTACATGAACTTACTCTAAATGTCTTATGCCCTGATACTTATCATGTGCCTTTCAGTTTTAATCCCATTTGACCACATTCTTGAGTTAGTATTTATCCCATTTATGTTTCTATGATTGCCAACACCTTGGGGTTTTGGTATGTCCTCTTGATCTTTGTTTTCCACGTTTTTACTCTTCCTTTGTTGTTTTTTGAAGAAATTGAGTATTTTCTCTTTTACATTCTCTTGTTACAGTGGTTACTGTAGAGAGTTCAGTATTTATCTCTGACTAGTGGTTTGCCTGAGATGTCATGACTGATCAATACAAGAATCAAGGAACAGCTGAGCTTTCTTGATTTCTCATCCTTTGTCACCTGTGTCACCATTTCTGTGTTTTACCACGTATGTTATAATGTGTTAATATATATTAATATACAAAACATTTTAACACAATATGTTGTCAAGGGTTAAAATTCTTGCACATTCATCCCCACATTGACAATTTCTGTGTCCCTGCTTGTGTTCTGCCATACTTTCTTTTTTTTTTTTTTTAATTTCTTTTCAGCATAACAGAATTCATTGTTTTTTGTACCACATCCAGTGCTCCATGCAATATATGACCTCCTTAATACCCACTACCAGGCTCCCCCAACCTCCCACCACCCCCGGCCCTTCAAAACCCTCAGATTGTTTTTCAGAGTCCATAGTCTCTCATGGTTCACCTTCCCTTCCAATTTCCCTCAACTCCCTTCTCTCCATCTCCCCTTGTCCTCCATGTTATTTGTTATGCTCCACAAATAAGTGAAACCATATGATAATTGACTCTCTCTGCTTTACTGATTTCATTCAGCATAATCTCTTCCAGTCCTGTCCATGTTGCTACAAAAGTTGGGTATTCATCCTTTCTGATGGAGGCATCATACTCCATAGTGTATATGGACCACATCTTCCTTATCCATTCATCCGTTGAAGGGCATCTTGCTTCTTTCCACAGTTTGGCGACCATGGCCATTGCTGTTATGAACATTGGGGGTACAGATGGCCCTTCTTTTCACTACAGCTGTATCTTTGGGGTCAATACCCAGGAGTGCAATGGCAGGGTCATAGGGAAGCTCTATTTTTAATTTCTTGAGGAATCTCCACACTGTTCTCCAAAGAGGCTGCACCAACTTGCATTCCCACCAACAGTGGAAGAGGGTTCCCCTTCTCCACATCCTCTCCAACACATGTTGTTTCCTGTCTTGCTAATTTTGGCCATTCTAACTTGTGTAAGGTGGTATCTCAATGTGGTTTTAATTTGAATCTCCCTAATGGCTAGTGATGATGAACATTTTTTCATGTGTCTGATAGCCATTTGTATGTCTCCATTGGAGAAGTGTCTGTTCATATCTTCTGCCCATTTTTTGGATATGATTATCTGTTTTGTGTGTGTTGAGTTTGAGGAGTTCTTTATAGATCCCGGATATCAACCTTTTGTCTGTAGTGTCATTTGCAAATATCTTCTCCCATTCCGTGAGTTGCCTCTTTGTTTTTTTGACTGTTTCCTTTGCTGTGCAGAAGCTTTTGATCTTGAGGAAATCCCAAACGTTCATTTTCGCTTTTGTTTCCTTTGCCTCTGGAGACCTATCTTGAAAGAAGTTACTGTGGCTGATATCGAAGAGGTTACTGCCTAAGTTCTCCTCTAGGATTCTGATGGATTCCTGTCTCACATTGAGGTCTTTTATCCATTTCAAGTTTAACTTTGTGTATGGCATGAGAGAATGGGTGGATTTCATTCTTCTACATATAGCTGTCCCATTTTCCCAGCACCATTTATTGAAGAGACTGTCTTTTTTTCCACTGTATATTTTTTCATGCTTTGTTGAAGATTATTTGCCCATAGAGTTGGGGGTCCATATCTGGGCTCTCTCCTCTGTTCCACTGGTCTATGTGTCTGTTTTTATGCCAGTACCATGCTGTATTGGTGATCACAGCTTTGTAGTAGAGCTTGAAATCATGTAACTTGATGCTGCCAGTTTTATTTTTGTTTTTCAACATTTCCTTAGCAATTTGGGGTCTCTTCTGATTCCATACAAATTTTCATCTGAAAAAGTTTTTAGGTAATGTGTGTATATATATGCCTGCTGGTAATGAATTCTCTGCTTTAAAATTTTTTTGAAATTTCCAGCTCTACTGAGGTAAGACAGACATTTCAGTTGTAAGTGACGTTTTTAAAAAGGTGTACAATGTGGTGACTTTTTTCATCTGTTGATGGACATCTAGGTTCTTTCCATAGTTTGGCTATTGTGGACATTTTTCCTTTCCTTTTTTTTTTTTTACAAAATTTTTTGTTATTCACCATACAATACATCATTAGTTTTTGATGTAGTGTTCCAAGATTGATTGTTTATGTACAATACTCAGTGCTCCATGCAACCCATGCCCTCCTCTAAAACCCTCAGTTTCACTTATATGTGAAACATAAGGAATAGCACTGAGAACATCAGGAGAAAAAAGGGAAAAATGAAGGGGGGGGATCAGAGGAGGAGATGAACCACAAGAGATTATGGACACTGGGAAACAATCTGAGGATTTCAGAGGGAAAGGGGTAGGGGGATAGGTTGGCCTCATGATGGGTATTAAGGAAGGCATGTAATGCAATGAGCACTCATTATTACATGCAAACAATGAGTTATGGAACACTACCCAAACTAATGATGTACTGTATTGTGACTAACATAACATAATAACACTTTTAAAAGTGCCCCCCCAAATAAAGCCCTCAGTTTCTCAGAATCCATAGTCTCTAATCTTTCCTCTCCCCCCTCTAATTTTCCCTAATTTTCTTTTCCTTTCCTTCTCCTAATGTCCTCCATGTTATTCCTTATGCTCCACAAGTAAGTGAAACCATATGATGATTGACTTTCTCTGCTTGGCTTATTTCACTCAGCATAATCTCCTCCAGTCTCATCCATATTGATGCAAAAGTTGGGTATTCATCCTTTCTGATGGCTGAGTAATATTCCATTGTATATATGGACTACATCTTCTTTATCCATTCATCTGTTGAAGGGCATCTCAGCCCCTTCCACAGTTTGGCTCTTGTGGACATGGCTGCTATGAACATTGGGGTACATATGGTCCTTCTTTTCACTCCATCTGTATCTTTGGGGTCAATACCCAGTAGTGCAATTGCAGGGTCATAGGGAAGCTCTATTTTTAATTTGTTGAGGAATCTCCACACTGTTCTCCAAAGAGGCTGCACCAACCTGCATTCCCACCAACAGTGTAAAAGGGTTCCCTTTCTCCACATCCTCTCCAACATTGGTTGTTTCCTGTCTTGACTTTGGCCATTCTAACTGGAATAATGTATCTCAATGTGGTTTTGATTTGAACTTCCCTGAGGGCTAATGATGAATATTTTTCATGTGTCTGTTAGCCATTTGTATGTCTTCATTGGACAAGTGTCTGTTCATGTCTTCTGCCCATTTTTTGGCTTGGTTATCTGTTTTTTGGGTGTTGAGTTTGAGAAGTTCTTTACAGATCTTGGATATCAGTCCTTTTGTAGTGTCCTATGTGAATATCTTCTCCCATTCCATGGGTTGTCTCTTTGTTTCATTTTTTTTGGGGGGGGGTCAACTATATTTATTTTTTCATATATTCTGCCCATTTTTGATATGATTATCTGTTTTGTGTGTGTTGAGTTTGAGGAGTTCTTTATAGATCTCGGATATCAACCTTTTGTTCAGTCAGTGTAGAGTAAGTTGCTCTTTCCTTCTCCTGCACCAGCTGCTGCTCTAAGCACTGGTGGTGCAGCCCAGAACAGACACCATCTCTGTCCCAAGGAGTTTACATTCTTGCACAGCTGAGAGATAGAGAAGTGTACAAACACTGGTAGCAGTAGAAACAGGTGTTACTGGGAGAAAGCAGAACAAGTGTGTAGATGTGTTTTGGAGGTGGTGACATCCTGGCTTATGGTTTCAACTCTATTCTCTACAGGTTCTGTTCTGTGGATTTAACAGTCCCTGGGCAGAGCTAGAAGTCTTGGGTGTTGGGCAAGATGAGCTCCTCTGTGAATGTCTACATCAACAATGGTTCCTGTGATAAGCTGCTGTCTTACCTGATGGGCCTGGATCAGTTGCAGCTGGAGGAATTCAAGCTGTGCCTCCAGTCCCCAGAGCTGCTGTTTGGGAACTTCCAGAAGATCCCCTGGGCAAACTTGAAAGCCAGTGATCCTGCTAATATGTTAAGTCTGTTGGGTGAATACTTTTCAGAAAGGCAGATATGGGAAGTGACCCTCAGCATCTTTGAGAACATGAATCTGACTTCATTGTGTGTGGAAGTTAGAGCAATACTGAATGGTGAGTGGGTCCACAGGAGGGATGGAGGGAGGGGAGGTACAGAGGGACATCTGCTTTGTGCTCATATGAGCAAGGAGATTATTGGTGGATTTTTATGGGGCCATGCCAAATTGCTACCCCTGAAAAATCCCCCTGCTGGGCTATGAAAGTTTCGGGTAAAGGTATGAAGGCTACAATGATTTGGAGCTCTAGTCTGGAAGGGAATGGTGATTCCAAGCAGAAAGAGGAAACTGAGAGGTACACTCAGTTGTGTTGCAAACCTTCTTTTGAAAATACAGATTACCTCCTGGAGGGGAGGTGGGTGAGGGGATGGGGTAACTCAGTGATGGGCATTAAGGAAGGCACATGTTGTGATGAGTACTGTGTGTGTCACACAACTGGTAATTTATTGAACACCTATCTGAAACTAATGATGTACTATACATTGGCTAACTGAATTTAAATTTAAAAAAAGAGAAAATACAGACTTCTTCCAATACAGCTATAGTACTAGGGAATGATTGGGGTGTAACAGGAATTTCATGTTTGCTTACACAGGATTATTTTTCCTACAAGGGAAACACGAGGTAAATGCCAACACAACAAAATAAGGGGCACCTGGGTGGTTCACTGGGTTAAGCCTCTGCCTTTGACTCAGGTCGTGATCCCAGGATCCTGGGATCAAGCCCCACATCAGGCTCTCTGCTCCACTGGGGAGTCAGCTTCCACCCTTTTCCCTCTCTCTGCCTACTGGTGATCTCTGTCAAATAAATAAAAATTTTTTAAAAAAACTGCACCCAGCTGAGCCAAGCCATGAAGGAATATACAAAATGTACATGCACATACACACCTCAAACATCTACCAGCTACCCTAGCACAAGCCACATCCACCCAACACTTACTGTCTGATTTTAGATTGCTTGTTCACCTTCACAGATCCTTACAAGCTGTAACACTTTCCACACCTGCAAGCAAATGTCGAGCACTTTTAAATTATTGTTTGTTTGATTGATTGATTGTGTTACGTTAGTCACCATAAAATATGTCATTAGTTTTTTAAAAATTTCAGTGTTCCAGAATTCATTGTTTATGTACCACACCCAGTGCTCCATGCAATCCGTGCCCTCCTTAATACCCACCACTGGGCTTACCCATCCCCTCACCCCTTTTACCTCCAAAACCCTTAATTTGTTTCTCAGAATTTTTGATGCAGTGTCCCAAGATTCATTGGTTATGTACCACACCCAGTGCTCCATGCAATACATGCCCTCCATAAAATCCATTCTCCATAAAATATCATTCTCGGAGGTATAGCTCAGTGGGAGAGCATTTGACTGCATAAAATATCACTCTCCATGGGGGAAAAATGAGAGCCTTCCCACTGAGATCAGGAACATGACAAGGATGCTTGCTCTCACCACTCTTGTTCAGCATAGTACTAGAAGTCCTAGCAACAACAGTCAGACAACAAAGAAATAAACAAATATTTAAATTGGCAAATAAAAAATAAATTTGCAAATAAATAAATAAAAGGTATTCAAATTGCCAAAGAAGTCAAACTCTCTCTTTGTGGATGACATGATACTTTATGTGGAAAACCCAAAAGACCACCCCCAAACCACTAGAACTCATACAGCAGCAATTCAGAAATCCACTTTTGGGGACACCTGGGTGGCTCAGTTGGTTGGACAACTGCCTTCGGCTCAGGTCATGATCCCGGAATCCCGGGATCGAGTCCCGCATCAGGCTCCCAGCTCCATGGGGAGTCTGCTTCTCCCTCTGACCTTCTTGCTCATGCTCTCTCTCACTGTCTCTCTCTCTCATAAATAAATAAAATCTTAAAAAAAGAAAGAAATCCACTTTTGCAGCCAGGATACAAAATCAATGCACAGAAATCAGTTGCTTTCTTATACACTAACAATGAAACTGTAGAAAAGGCAACTAGAGAATCAGTTCCATTTACAATAGCACCAAAACCCACAGGATATCTTGGAATAAACTTAATTTATTTTATTTTTATTTTTTTAAGGTAAAGTGCATGCTGTGTTTGTGGAGGCATTGCAGTAGCTAGCTAGCTGCCTGGTGTGCTATTGAATTGTGTAGTATTTACTGGGACAGTGATGTGTTTCATAACCGGTTAGCAAGTGTGAAACTGTGCTACTATTTTTGTTGGAATCCTTTTACTGAATGTATCACTGATCTCATTTTCCTGTAAAATAAAAACCCATGTGGTGTTTATCCCATTTTCTCTCTTCAGTGAGCTTTAGGAGTGCATATGCCACTTGATGGCAGAACCAGTTGTCTCTGAGACCGGTACAAAATCGTCCTAACTTTTGGTGGTATCTGTTATGAGCCAGGCATCGATCGTGATGTCTCCTGTGCATTTGTACGTAGTCTTTACTATGCTCATAAGATGTAGTGTTGTCCCACTTTTGCAGACGAGGAAACAGTCCAGAGGTCAAGTGAATTGTCCAAGGTCACAGAGCTGGTAACTTCAACCCAGGTAGTGGATCTCCAGAGGCTCTGTGCTTGACTGTACACTGCTTCCTTTGCCCCAGAATGAGGGCATGAGTTCTAAGCAGTAGGGATGGGAGCTGGCAATGTTATTTCCCAAATCAGAGATTCGGAGTCTTGGAAATTCAGGCTCTATGGATCTTCAGGTGGGTAGGAGGATAGGGTGGGGATGAGATTTCCCTGTCTACCCACCATCCTTTCTCCATTCCCTCCCCCACCCCGTCTTCCCCCTTCATTTGAAATTCCTCATTTACTCTTGTGTAGAATGGGCAGGTGTTGAACAGAGAGCTGGAGAGTGGAACCTAGAATCCTTAAATCCTGTTGTTGACTGGTGATCCCAGAGGGAGGCTTGTGCACAGAGGAAAATGTCATTTAAGGAACGACCTCCTTCCTGGCCACTGGTCCTTTATAAGTGCTGTAGAGCCAGTGTTGTAGAGCCTGGCACATTGGAAGATCCCATTTTTCCTCGTCCTTATTTGGTTCCTGGGTGACTTGTGAAGGGGGTGTGGCAGATGGAGGACACCTCGCCAGCAGGAAAGAGCCCTAGACCACATCATGTCCTGGCAATGTGAGCGATGATACAAAGGTCCAGCAGGTCAGGATAGCTTCCATTTCCCCTTGGCTCCATTTTCTAGGAAATATGGCATAATGAGAGTGTCTGTGCTTGAACGATGCTGTGTTATGAGTATGTGAATGCATGTGTGTCTACAAGTCTATGTGTGTTATTTTTCGGGGGCCCTGGGTTTAGGTTTGGTATCAGAATGCCAGGATTCAAAGCCTCGCCCATCTAACCAACTATAACTCAGGGCAAATGACTTACCACTGAGCTCTCTGTTCTCTCTGGCCAACTGTACCTACCTCTGCATTTCTAGGATGAAATGCTTAGAAGATGAGAAAGTTTTCACACATTTGTTTATCTTTGGGGTAGTTTTCTCTGGATTCCAGGTGCTAGTTTGAGACAATGCCAGATGGCCTGTATCAGAACTGGAAATGTCCTTGTCATTGCATGGCACATATCTTCTACCCTACCCAAGTTTGTTCTGACAGATTTTGGGTAGGTGAATCTGTGATTTCCCTGCAAAAGGGAAGTCAGGACTGGGATTTTTTTTTTTTAAAAAGGAATTGTACTTAAATTCTAGGCTATGGCATTGGCGTTTTTTTTTTTTTTTTTTAGTTTTTTTAATTTATTTTTTTAATATTTATTTATTTATTCATTTTATTTTTTTTAGAGACATTATATATTTTTTTTATTTTTTATAAACATATATTTTTATCCCCAGGGGTACAGGTCTGTGAATCACCAGGTTTACACACTTCACAGCACTCACCAAAGCACATACCCTCCCCAATGTCCATAATCCCCCCCCCTCCCCCAAACCCCCCCCCCCCAGCCACCCTCAGTTTGTTTTGTGAGATTAAAAGTCACTTATGGTTTGTCTCCCTCCCAATCCCATTTTCTTTCATTTATTCTTCTCGTACCCACTTAAGCCCCCATGTTGCATCACCACTTCCTCATATCAGGGAGCGTGTTGGCTCTTTTTAAAAAAATTAATTTATTTTCAGCATAACAGTATTCATTATTTTTTCACTACCCCCATTGCATTGCTCCATGCAATCCGTGCCCTCTATAAATAAGTGGCCCCAGCTAGATCTAGAGCCTTTAGTTTAATGTATCTAGATATAGAGTGTGGCAGCAAGGCTATAATCTGGAGGGATCCCCTCACTGGATTTATGTGCAACAGAGGAAATGCAATGTGTCATGTAGTTGATGTACAGGTAAATGAGCTAGTGATGAGGGGATGATCTTAACTTACTGTGCTATGCTCCTAAGATTCCCCATTCAGTTTCCCTATTGCTAGGAGAGCTGACCCAACCCTGGAAAGACCCTACAGGTAGGCTCTGTGAGGCTCCTCAAAATTTGTTTTTGTTTTTGTTTTTTGGCCAATTTCACCATGGTAGAGCGTGATGGGTGGTAGTGGTTCAAAGGAACATGCAGCATGAAGAAGCAGCCCAGGACCCAGCTAGGTACCCAGATCACATCCTGCAAGCCTTGACAACCAGTAGAATTATAAATGTTAGAGCCATGTCTCCGTTAGAGCTGTTATCCCTATGGGACATTGGCTTATAGCAGCTAAGCACTGAACAGTAGAATAAGTTATTGCTGTGTGAGTTAGACATGGAAGGGGCCCTTCAGCTCATGAGGAATGGGGCATTCAGAATGGTTTTGTGGAATATATGGAGAGGGGCTTGGTTTAGAACCCAATTCTTCGTGCTTTTATTTTTATGGTGCTCTAGTGTGCATAAATAGAATGTTTTCTATGTGCTGGGCATTTTACATACTTGGGATAAGAAAGCAAACAGAGGCTAGTCATTTGGGTCCCTCCTTCAGTGGGGTGAAGAGAGGTACTGAAGGTAAGAAATAAGTACACTACATGGTATGTTGGGAGGTAACAAAGGGAATGGAAAGAGAAAGGTGAATAGGGAGAGTCTTGGGTGTGTTTTGTAGGGATCAGGTGCAGTGCTAATCAGGTCTGCCCAGCACCACTGAACTAAAATTTGAGCAAAGACTTGGGAGAAGAGAAGGTGGGTCATATGAGTGTTGGGAGAGTGTGTTCCTGATGGGGGGATGGCTGGACCTAAAGAACGTGAGTTGATGGAGCTAGGGGATGTGATTCCTGTGTCTTTAGTCTCAGGCTTGTCAGGGCAGTCCTTGGCTCTGCAGAGAGCATCCATCACTGGCCATTTTCAGCCTGGGTATCTCAATATCCCACTATCACTATTTGTTGCAGAGATGACACAGTCATGGGGACCCCAAGATCCAAACCAAGAAGCAGCAGAGATTCCAGAAGAAGAAAAAGGTTTGTATGCTACTTTATGGTGATTGTGGACAAATTGCTTGATGGGTCATCCATTTTGTTGGGTCTCTAATTGTCATCACCTCTGAAGTTTTCTTCTCTAATTGTCATAACTTCTGAAATTTTCTTCAATTTATACCATTCCCCACCTGTTCTTGCATTGCTGCTTATTGAATAATAAGTTGCTGTAAACTAGGTAATTTCTGACTCCACTGTCTGTTCTTAGATACCAGTGTCTGTTTCTGGACATTGTGATTTTGTTGAATTAACAGGTAACTGTATTTTTTGGGTACCAGTTGATTGTTGGAGATTTTCATGTTGACAAAATAATACATGCAACTATGGAACAGGCTTGGATTTCTCAAATATATGTACTGGTGTATAATCCAGAAAGAATCCCAGAAACCTAAAACTTGTAATGAAAAACATCAATCCATTGCTTAACCCTTGAGTTCTGTAGAAGCAACTATATGCTACTCTTGGCTGCCACTTAACTATTTCTATGCTCATAAAGGGGTTAACATACACTGCAACTTCTTGGTTTTTCTTTTTTTTCCATTAACATATAATGTATTATTTGCCCCAGGGGTGCAGGTCTGTGAATCATCAGGCTTACACATTTCATAGCACTCACCATAGCACATACCCTCCCCAGTGTCCATAACCCAACCACGTTCTCCCTAAACCCCTCTGCCCCAGCAACTGTCAGTTTATTTAATGAGACTAAAAGTCTCTTATGGTTTGTCTCCCTCCCAATCCCATCTTGTTTCATTTTTTCATTTTTTCCCCTCCCTACCCCCATGACTCTCCACCCTGCCCTTTGAATTCCTCATATCAGAGAGATCATATGATAATTGTTTTTCTCTGATTGACTTATTTCGCTTAGCATAATACCCTCTAGTTCCACCCATGTCATTGCAAATAGCAAGATGTCATTTTTTAGATGGTTGTATAATATTGCATTTTGTGTGTGTGTGTGCCATATCTTTTTTTTTTTTAGATTTTATTTATTTGAAAGAGAGAATGAGAGAGAGCATGAGAGCTGAGAGGGTCAGAGGGAGAAGTGGACTCCCCAAGGACCTGGGAGCCTGATGTGGGACTAGATCCCGGGACTCTGAGATCATGAGCTGAGCTGAAGGTAGTTGTTTAACCAGCTGAGCCACATATTCTTTATCCATTCATCTGTTGATGGACATCTAGGTTCTTTGCATAGTTTGGCTATTGTGGACCTTGCTGCTATAAACATTTGGGTGCACGTGACCCTTTGGATCACTACATTTGTATCTTTAGGGTAAATACCCAGTAGTGCAATTGCTGGGTTGTAGGGTAGCTCTACTTTTTTTTTTTCATAGATACAACATTTATTTTATTCTATTTTTTGTTTTTTTTAAATTTATTTTTTATTTATTTTCAGCATAACAGTATTTATTATTTTTGCACCATACCCAGTGCTCCATGCAATCCATGCCCTCTATAATACCCACCACCTGGTACCCCGACCTCCCACCCCCAACCCCTTCAAAACCCTCAGATTGTTTTTCAGAGTCCATAGTCTCTCATGGTTCACCCCCCCCTTCCAATTTCCCCCAACTCCCTTCTCCTCTCTATCTCCCCATGTTCTCCACGCTATTTGTTATGCTCCATAAATAAGTGAAACCATATGATACTTGACTCTCTCTGCTTGACTTATTTCACTCAGCATAATCTCTTCCAGTCCCATCCATGTTGCTACAAAATTGGGTATTCGTCCTTTCTGATGGAGGCATAATACTCCATAGTGTATATGGACCACATCTTCCTTATCCATTCGTCCGTTGAAGGGCATCTTGCTTCTTTCCACAGTTTGGCGATCATGGCCATTGCTGCTATAAACATTGGGGGTACAGATGGCCCTTCTTTTCACTACAGCTGTATCTTTGGGGTAAATACCCAGTAGTGCAATGGCAGGGTCATAGGGAAGCTCTATTTTTTATTTCTCAAGGAATCTCCACACTGTTCTCCAAAGAGGCTGCACCAACTTGCATTCCCACCAGCAGTGTAAGAGGGTTCCCCTTTCTCCATATCCCCTCCAACACATGTTGTTTCCTGTCTTGCTAATTTTGGCCATTCTAACTGGTGAAAGGTGATATCTCAATGTGGTTTTAATTTGAATCTCCCTGATGGCTAGTGATGATGAACATTTTTTCATGTGTCTGATAGCCATTTGTATGTCTCCATTGGAGAAGTGTCTGTTCATATCTTCTGCCCATTTTTTGATGATTGTCTGTTTTGTGTGTGTTGAGTTTGAGGAGTTCATTATAGATCCTGGATATCAACCTTTTGTCTATACTGTCATTTGCAAATATCTTCTCCCATTCCGTGGGTTGCCTCTTTGTTTTTTTGACTATTTCCTTTGCTGTGCAGAAGCTTTTGATTTTGATGAAGTCCCAAGTAGCTCTATTTTTTTTTAATTTTTTATTTCTTTTCAGCGTAACAGTATTCTTTGTTTTTGCACCACACCCAGTGCTCCATGCAATCCGTGCCCTCCCTAATACCCACCACCTGGTTCCCCCAACCTCCCACCTCCCCCCTGCCCCTTCAAAGCCCTCAGATTCAGAGTCCATAGTCTCTCATGGTTCACCTCCCCTTCCAATTTCCCTCAACTCCCTTCTCCTCTCCATCTCCCCTTGTCCTCCATGTTATTTGTTATCTCCACAAATAAGTGAAACTATATGATACTTGACTCTCTCTGCTTGACTGATTTCACTCAACATAATCTCTTCCAGTCCCGTCCATGTTGCTACAAAATTGGGTATTCGTCCTTTCTGATGGAGGCATAATACTCCATAGTGTATATGGACCACATCTTCCTTATCCATTCGTCTGTTAAAGGGCATCTTGGTTCTTTCCACAGTTTGGCGACCGTGGCCATTGCTGCTATGAATATTGGGGTACAGATGGCCCTTCTTTTCACTACATCTGTATCTTTGGGGTAAATACCCAGTAGTGCAATTGCAGGGTCATGGGGGTAGCTCTATATTTAATTTCTTAAGGAATGTCCACACTGTTTTCCAAAGGCTGCACCAATTTGTATTCCCACCAGCAGTGTAAGAGGGTTCCCCTTTCTCCACATCCTCAATTTTTAACTTTTTGAGGAACCTCCATACTGTTCCAGAGTGGCTGCACCAGCTTGCATTCCCACCAACAGTGTAGGAGGGTTCTCCTTTTTCTGCATCCTCCCTTACATCTGTTGTTTCCTGACTTGTTAATATTAGTCATTCTGACTGGTGCGAGGTGATATCTCACTGTAGTTTTGATTTATATTTCCCTGATGCCGAGTGATTTTGAGCACTTTTTCATGTGTCTGTTGCCTATTTGGATCTCTTCTTTGCCAAAACGTCTGTTCATGTCTTCTGCCCATTTCTTGATTGGGTTATTTGTTCTGGGCAAGTTCTTTATAGATAAGTTCTTTATAGATTTTTGGATACTAGCCCTTTATCTGATATGTCATTTGCGAGTTTCTTCTCCCATTCTGTCAGTTGTCTTTTGGTTTTGTTGACTGTTTCCTTTGCTGTGCAAAAGCTTTTAATCTTGATGAAGTCCCAATAGTTCACTTTTGCCCTTGCTTCCTTTGCCTTGGCAATGTTTCTAGGAAGAAGTTGCTGCGGCTGAGGTCGAAGAGGTTGCTGTCTGTATTCTCAAGGATTTTCATGGATTCCTGTCTCACATTGAGATCTTCCATCCATTTTTAGTCTTTTTTGTGTATGGTGTGAGGAAACGGTCCTGTTCCATTATTCTGGATGTGGCTGTCCAATTTTCCCAACACCATTTGTTGAAGAGACTGTCTTTTTTCCACTGGACATTCTTTCATGATTTGTTGAAGATTAGCTGTCCACAGAGATAGGGTCCATTTCTGGACTCTCTATTCTGTTCCATTGATCTATGTGTCTACCATACTGTTTTGAGGATTACAGCTTTGTAATAGAGCTTGAAGTCCGGAATTGTGATGCCACAAACTTTTTTCTTTTTTCTTTGTTAAAGATTTTATTTATTTGACAGAGATCACAAGTAGGCAGAGAGGCAGGTAGAGAGAGGTGGGGGGTGGGGAGCAGGCTCCTTGCTGAGCAGAAAGCCCTATGTGGGGCTCAATCCCAGGATCTGAGATCATGACCTGAGTCAAAGACAGAGGCTGAGCCCACTGAGCCACCCAGGTGCCCCTGGTTTTCTTTTTCAACATTCCACTGGCTATTTCTGGTTCCATAAAAATTTTAGGATTATTTATTCCATTTCTTGAAAAAAAATGATGGTATTTTGCTAGGGATTGCATTTAATGTGTAGATTGCTTTAGGTAGCATAGACATTTTCACAATATTCTTCCATGCTATGAGCATGGAAAATTTTTCCATTTCTTTGTGTCTTCCTCAATTTCTTTCATGAGTACTTTATAGTTTTCTGAGTACAGATTTTTTGCCTGTTTGGTTAGGATTATTCCAAGATATCTTACAGTTTTGGGAGCAATTGTAAATGGGATCAACTTCTTAATTTCTCCTCTGCCTTGCTGTTGGTGTATAGAAATGCAACTTATTTCTGTGCATTGATTTTATATCCTGACACTTTATTCCTGTATGAGTTCCACCAGTTTTAGAGTAGATTTTTTTGGGGTTTTCCACACAAAGTATATCATACGCAAAGAGTTAGAGTTTGACTTCTTCTTTGCTGATTTGGATGCCTTTTATTTCTTTTTGTTGTCTGATTGCTGAGGCCAGGACATCTAGTACTATGTTGAATAGCAGTGGTGATAGTGGACATCCCTGCTGTGTTCCTGACCTTAGGGGAAAACTCTCAGTTTTTCCTCATTGAGAATGATATTTTCTGTGGGTTTTTCATAGATGGCTTTGATGATATTGAGGTATGTACCTACTATCCATACACTGTGAAGAGTTTTGATCAAGAAAGGGTGCTGTACTTTGTCAGATGCTTTTTTTCATACCTATGAGAATATCATATGGTTCTTGTTATTTCTTTTATTAATGTCTTATATCACATTGATTGATTTATGGATGTTGAACCAACATTGCAGTGCAGGAATAAAGCCCACTTTTTCATGCTGAATAATCCTTTTAATGTACTCTTGGATCCTATTGGCTAATATATTGGTGAGAACTTTTGTACCCATGTTCACCAAGAGTATTGGTTTGTAATTCTCCTTTGGGTTCTTTGTCTGGTTTTGGGATCAAGGTCATGCTGGCCTCATGAAATGAGTTTCGAAGTTTTCCTTCCATTTCTATTTTTTTGGAATAGTTTCAGGAGGATAAGTATTAATTCTTCTTTAAATGTTTGGTAGAATTCCTCTGGGAAGCCGTCTGGCCCTGGGCTCTTGTTTGTTGGGAGATTTTGGATGACTGCTTCAATCTCCTTACTGGTTATGGGTCTGTTCAGGTTTTCTATTTCTTCCTGGTTCAGTTCTGGTAGTTTATACGTCTCTAGGAATGCATCCATTTCTTCCAGATTGTCAAATTTGCTGGTGTATAGTCACTCATAATATGTTCTTATAATTGTTTGTATTTCTTTGGTGCTGATTGTGATATCTCCTCTTTCATTCATAATTTTATTAATTTGAGTCCTTTCTCTTTTCTTTTTGATAGGTCTGGTCAGGGGGTTATCAGTCTTATTAATTCTTTCAAAGAACTAGTTCCTAGTTTCATTCATTTGTTCTACTATTCTTTTGGTTTCTGTTTCGTTGATTTCTGGTCTGATTTTTGTTATTTCTCTTCTCCTGCTGGGTTTAGGCTTTCTTTATTGTTCTTTTTCCAGCTCCTCTAGGTGTAGGGTTAGATTTTATATTTAAGGCCTTTATTGTTTCTTGAGAAGGGCTTGTATTGCTATGTACTTTCCTCTCAGGACTACCTTTGCTGTAACCCAAAGATTTTGAACAATTGTGTTTTCATTTTCATTTGTTTCAATGAACTTTTTTTAATCTTCCTTAACTTTTTAACTTTTATTTTTTAAATTTCTTTTCAGTGTGCCAGAATCCATTGTTTACTAAAATTCTTTAATTTCTCAGTTGACTCATTCGTCTTTAGTAGGATGTTCTTTAGCCTCCATGTTTTTGGTTCTTTCCAACTTGTGATTGCGTTCTAGTTTCAGAGCATTGTGGTCTGAAAATATGCAGGGAATGATCCCAATCTTTTGGTGCCAGTTGAGACCTGATTTATGACCCAGGATGTGATCTATTCTGGAGAATGTTCCATGTGCACTAGAGAAGAATGTGTATTCTGTTGCTTTGGGATGGAATGTTCTGAATATAACTGTGATGTCCATTTGGTCCAGTGTGCCATTTAAGGCCTTTATTTCCTTGTTGATCTTTTGCTTGGATGATCTGTCCATTTCAGTAAGGGGAGTGTTAAAGTCCCCTACTATTATTGTATTATTGTTGATGTGTTTCTTTGATTTTGTTATTAATTGGTTTATATAGTTGGCTGCTCCCACATTAGGGGCATAGATATTTAAAATTTTTAGATCTTCTTGTTGTACAGACCCTTTGAGTATGATATAGTGTCCTTCCTCATCTCTCATTATAGGCTTTGGCTTAAAATCTAATTTATCTATTATAAGGATTGCCACCCCTGCTTTCTTTTGAATTTACTTTTGAATTTACCATTAGCATGGTAAATTGTTTTCCATCCCCTCACTTTAAATCTGGAGGTGTCTTTGGGTCTAAAATGAGTTTCTTGTAGACAGCATATTAATGAGTCTTGTTTTTTATCCATTTTGATATCCTGTGTCTTTTGATTGGGGCATTTAGCCCATTTACATTTAGGGTAACTATTGAAAGATACGAATTTAGTGCCATTGTATTACCTGTAAGGTGACTGTTACTGTATGTTGTCTCTGTTCCTTTCTGATCTATTACTTTGAGACTTTCTCTTTGCTTAGAGGACCCCTTTCAATATTTCCTGTAGGGCTGGTTTGGTGTTTGCAAATTCTTTAAATTTTCATTTGTTCTGGAAGCTTTTTATCTCCCCTATTTCCTATGACAGCCTAGCTGGATATAGTATAATTGGCTGCAAATTTTTCTTATTTAGTGCTCTAAATATGTCATGCCAGTCCTTTCTGGCTTGCCAGGTCTCTGTGGATAAGTCTGCTGTCAATCTAATATTTATACTATTATATGTTACAGACTTCTTGTCCTGAGCTGCTTCCAGGATTTTCTCTTTGTCACTAAGACTTGTAAGTTTCACTATTAGATGATGGGGTATGGACCTATTTTTATTGATTTCTGAGAGGGGTTCTCTGTGCCACCTAGATTTTGATCCTTGTTCCCTTCTCAAAATTGGGGAAATTCTCTGCTATAATTTGTTCCAGTATACCTTCTGCCCTTCTCTTTCTTTTTCCTCTGGGATCCCAATTATTCTAATATTGTTTTGTCTTCTGGTATCACTTATCTCTTGAATTCTCCCCTCATGGTCCAGTAGTTGTCTCTCTTTTGCTCAGTTCTTTATTCTCCATCATTTGGTCTCTCTTTTGCTCAGTTCTTTATTCTCCATCATTTGGTCTTCTATATCACTAATTCTTTCTTCTGCCTCATTCATTCTAACCATAAGATCCTCCATTTTTTATTACACCTTGTTAATAGCTTTTTTATTTTAACTTGGTTAGATTTTAGTTCTTCTATTTTTCCAGAAAGAGATTCTCTAGTATCTTCCATGGTTTTCTTGAGCCCAGCTAACACCTCGATAATCATCATTCTGAACTCTAGTTCTGACATTTTAATAATGTCCATATTGATTAGGTCCCTAGCCATCAGTACTGCCTCTTGTTCATTTTTTTTTTTTTGGAGGTGTTTTACACCTTGTCTTTTTATCCAGATAAGAACAGATGAATGAGAGAAAAAATACTAAAAGGGTAGTAATGACCCCAGAAAAAAATACACTAACCAAGTCAGAAGAGACCCAAAACCAGGGGGAGAAGAAAGCGGGGGCAGGGGGAAACAATGAATAAGTAAATAAATATTTATTAGACTGGTGATTTTGGTTGTATTTTTGTCTGTTAGAAGAAACTACCTCCCCAAATTTTAAAGAAATACACACACACACACACACACACACAAATAAGGGTAAACATGATTAAGGGGTAAATAGGACTGTAAAGATGAAAATTTAAAAAGATCCTATAAAAGGAATTGATAAGAAAAGTTGGTTGGAAAAAAAAGAAAAAAACGTGATCAGGCTGGAGACTAGAGCAAAGCCATTCACAATATTTAGGGTATATTTTGATCTATTAGAGGAAATTGTATCCCAAAATTTTAAAGAAAAAAACCTATATGTATATAAAAAAATAAGGTTAAATACAATGAAGGGATAGAATAAGACTATAACAATGAAATTTTTAAAAGACTTTAAAAAGGTATTGATAAGATAAAATAGTTTGAAAATGTTAAAATAGGAAAGAGGAAAAGTTTTTTAGAATAAGAAAAAAATAAAATTAAAAAAAGTTAACTTTGCAAGACTAAAGGATCATGGGGGAAAAGCCAAGAATTCTGTATGTTGCTTTCCCCGATGTCAAAGAGGTTACTGCCTATGTTCTCCTCTAGGATTCTGAAGCATTCCTATCTCACGTTGAAGTCTCTCATGCATTTTGAGTTTATCTTTGTGTATGGTGTAAGGGAATGGTCGAGTTTCATTCTTCTACATATAGCTGTCCAATTTTCCCAGCACCATTTATTGAAGAGACTGTTTTTTTTCCCCCCCACTGGATATTTTTTCCTGTTTTGTCGATGATTATTTGACCAGAGAGTTGAGGGTCCATATCTGGGCTGTCTACTCTGTTCCACTGGTCTATGCGTCTGTTTTTGTGCCAGTACCATGCTGTCTGGGTGATTACAGCTTTATAAAGCTTTATAAAGCTTGAAATCAGGCAATGTGATGCCCTCAGCTTTCTTTTTCTTTTTCAACATTTCCTTAGCAATACAGGGTCTCTTCTGATTCCATACAAATTTTAGGATTGTTTGTTCCAGCTCTTTGAAAAATGCTAGTGGAATTTTGATCAGAATGGCACTGAAAGTATAGATTGCTCTGTAGTACAGACATTTTAACAATGTTTATTCTTCCTATCTATGAGCATGGAATGGTCTTCCATCTTTTTGTGTCTTCTTAATTTCTTTCATTGAGTGTTCTGTAGTTCCTCAGGTACAGATCCTTACCTCTTTGGTTAGGTTTATTCCCAGGTATCTTATGGTTTTTGGTGCTATAGTAAATGGAATCGATTCTCTAATTTCCCTTTCTGTATTTTCATTGTTAGTGTATAAGAAAGCAATGGATTTCTGGGGATTCCTGAGTGGCTCAGTTGGTTGGACTGATGCCTCCATGTCAGGTCATGATCCCAGGGACCTGGGATCGAGTCCCATATCGGGCTCCTTGCTCAGCAGGGAGCCTGCTTCTCTCGCTGCCTCTGCCTGCCACTCTGCCTGCTTGTGTGTGTGTGTGTGCGCTGTCTCTCTCTTTCTCTGACAAATAAATAAAATCTTTTTTTAAAAAGCAATTGATTTTTAAAATTTATTTACTTTCAGAAAAACAGTATTCATTATTTTTTCACCACACCCAGTGCTCCATGCAATCTGTGCCCTCTATAATACCCACCACCTGGTACCCCAACCTCCCCCCCCCCCCCGCCACTTCAAACCCCTGAGATTGTTTTTCAGAGTCCATAGTCTCATGATTTACCTCTCCTTCCAATTTACCCCAACTCCCTTCTCCTCTCTAACACCCCTTGTCCTCCATGATATTTGTTATGCTCCACAAATAAGTGACTCTCTCTGCTTGACTGATTTCACTCAGCATAATCTCTTCCAGTTCTGTCCATGTTGCTACAAAAGTTGGGTATTCATCCAACATTGATTATTGTATCCTGTATTCAGCATTACTGAATTGCTGTATGAGTTCTAGTAGTTTGGGGGTGAAGTCTTTTGGGTTTTCCATATAAAGTATCATGTCATCTGCAAAGAGAGGGATTTTGACTTCTTCATTGCTAATTTGAATACTTTTTATTTCTCTTTGTTGTCTGATTGTTGTTTCTAGGACTTCTAACACTATATTGAACAAGAGTGTGAGTGTGGAGATCCTTGTTGTGTTCCTGATCTCAAAGGAAAAGCTGTCAGATTTCCCCATTGAGGATGATATTTGTTGTGGGATTTTCATAGATAGATTTTATGAAGTTGAGGAATGTTCCCTCTATCCCTATACTTTGAAGTGTTTTAATCAGAAACAGATACTGGATTTGTCAAATGCTTTTTCTTTTTTTTTTTTTTAAAGATTTTATTTATTTATTTGACAGAGATCACAAGTAGGCAGAGTCAGGCAGAGAGAGAGAGGAGGAAGCAGGCTCCCCGCCGAGCTGAGAGCCCGATGTGGGACTCGATCCAAGGATCCCGGGATCATGACCCGAGCCGAAGGCAGAGGCTTTAACCCACTGAGCCACCCAGGTGCCCCTCAAATGCTTTTTCTGCATCAATTGAAGGGACCATATGGTTCTTCTCTTCTTTTATTGATTTGCTCTATGACTTTGACTGATTTGTGAATTTTGAATCACACTTGCAACCCAGGGATAATTTCTACCTGATCATTGTGGATAATCTTTCTAATGTACTGTTGGATCCTATTAGCTAGGATCTTGTTGAGAATCTTAGCATCCATATTCATCAGGGATATTGGTCTGAAATTCTTCTTCTTGGTGGGGTCTTTGCCTGGTTTGGGGGATCAGGGTAATGCTGGCTTCATAAAGAGTCTGGAAGTTTTCTTTCTGCTTTAATGTTTTGAAACAGCTTCAGGAGAATAGGTATTTCTTGTTTGAAAGTTTGGTAGACTTCTTCAGGGAATCTTTCAGGTCCTGGTCTCTTGTTTTTTGAGAGGTTTTTGATCCCCTACCTCTGAAGTTTTGTGGTTCTCATTGATCAGTGAACTTGGTCTTGGCTGGATGTTCTTGCTGATCTTCTGGAGGAGGGGCCTGTTGCTGTGATTCTCAAATGTTTTTGCCCAAGTTGGAGTTGTGCTGCCCTTGCCAGGAGCCAGGCTAAGTAATCTGGTCCAGTTCATACTCTGGAGCTTTTTTCCCCTGAACACTTTTGGTAGAGCTCTGGAGAATTGTTACTCTTCTCTTTTATCTTCAGTTGAGTTTTTAGGTGTTCAGAATGGTTTGATAACTACCTAGCTGGACTCCTGGGACCTGATGATATCTCAGTCTCCTACTCCTCATCCATCTTGCTCCTTCCTCCAACCTCTTGGTTTTTCAATTATCATGGTAGCTAAATATGTCTCCAGTTATTTTTGTGGAGTAATCCATTTTCAGTGTCATGGATATAAATCCATGCTGAACCATATGATACATCAGGAATACATGTTGTATTTCTTTTCTAGAGCTGCCATAATAAATTTCCACAAACTGAGTGGCTCAAATAGACATTCACTCCTTCACAGCTCTGGATTAGTCCAAAATTAAGGTGTTAGCAGGGTCATGCTTCCTCCTGGGGATCACAGGGAGCATTGTCCTTGTTCACCTGGCTTCTGGTGGCATTCTTGGGGTTGTGGTCACATCCCTCCAATTTCTGCCTCTCTGGTCACATGGCCACCTCCTGTTTTGTGTCAAAATTCTGTCTCTTGTGAGAATACATTTGACTGCATTTGGGGCAATCCAGGATAAGTTCCTCTGCTCACAGTCCTTATGTTTGCTAACAAGATTCTGGGGTTTAGGACATGGACATACGTTGGGGGCGGTCACTGTTCAGCCCACTACACATGCCTTTTTGGGGGAATCATTGCCTGTTTTTGTTTGAGTTAACAATTCCTTTTTAACCTTTCCATGCAATTAGTATCTCTAAAATCTTTGGGAAGTCTAATGTAATTGGATGTAACAAGGAACCCATCAGCTCTGCAGCCACAATTTCTAGACTGTTTCCTGAAAGCTGTACATCTTTTCCTAGATAGTACCAGTTGCCATGTATTTCCCATCTTGGGACTTGATTTAATCTCAAATTCCATTTTTTAAACAATCACTTTTATTAAAAATAGCAAATTCCACAAATACTTATTTACATTTTGTTGTCACTGGCCACTGGAAAACACCAGTGTGTGTACTGATTGTCTAACGTAAACTGCAGCGGGGCTGCCACAAAAAGCCTGTGCATCATCAACTTATAAGCAACATGGGAATAAGTTTGGTGAGCTCAGGAAGGAGAAACCTTCAGCCCTATTATTAACATTCTGCACAATGCATTTCAAGTATAACCCCCATAAGGCAACAATGGAAAGCATAGCAGCACAACCTGATTAAGCCTTCAACAAGGCCGAGGCTCCAGTTATGATGAATAGCAGCGAGTCAAATTTACTAAAAGCAGGAGTGAAAACAATAATTGCACTGGCACTTTAATCACTTTATTCCTTATTGTGGAAGGTGATTCTGCTACTGGATTCAGCTGGGAAAGTAATGAATGTTGCTCTTCTTCAAGCCACAAGAAAGCAACCACATGTCGTTTAGCTGGTGGAAGTATTTGGAACATCTTGTGCATCAGCCAAATGTAGCTTTTGTATGGAAGAATTCAGTTCTTCTAAGTCAGACAGAAGCCTGTCCAGATTGGAGTCACTGGCTGTTTTTCTCTTATCCTCAGGAAGTTCCTCTAACTCCCCATAGAGCTCCAAATTCAAGCGAGCTAATTTCTCCTGCATTCCCTGAACATGTTCCATCTGTTCAATGGAACATTCATTTCCGAATGCTTGAAGTTTTCCAGAGTGGAAATCATTCAAAAGGCTGAGAAGCCCTCTCTCCATCTCCTGAACGTCTGAGACGTCGGTGAGGAAGGAGTGCTGAATAGGAGTCGGTTGTGCACCTTTTCCTTCTCCACCCTGAGGTCTGGTCTTTTCTTTCATCACTCTTTTTAACTTTGGTCGCTGTGAAGTTGACTGTGATGCAGGATTTGAAAACCCTGTGCTTTTACTAACTGGAATGGTATTTTTTTGGGCATTAACCACCTGAGTAGAGTGGGCACTAAAAGACTTAGGACTCCTCCTCTTCACTTTCCGTTCCTCCATTGTTCTAAGCTCCTTACTGCACCAAGGCCAGCTTCTTAAAACCTGAGGAAGGAGAGGATCGGGGTCCTCTTTCTCAAACTGCAAAGACCCCGAAGCCTCCGAAGCCACTGCCGCAGCTGCAGCCGGCGACGCTACTGCGCAGCTGCAGCCGGCGACGCTACTGCCGCAGCTTGAGCCGGGGTCACATCCCGGACCCTGACGCCCTCACAGACCCTTTTGTTTACGGAAATCTCAAATTCCATTTTCTAATCTCAAATGTTGTCATGCCCTCTTTTCCCTAGCTTTTACGTCCATCTTTCTCATCACTGTTTCAGGGGACCGATGTTATAATAACTCAGAAAAGTCAGTATGAGGAAATTTCTTTGAAATCTTACCTGATAATTTCTCTAGTGCACCACTGATGAACAGCTTGGGTGTAACTGTCCAATTTGAAAGTTATTCTCCTCAATGTTTCTGGTATTTCAATATCCTCTAGTGCCCAGTGTTGAGGAATCTTAATGACTTGTGATTTTTTTTTTTTTTTTACATTGTATTTGACCCGTGACTTATCTTTTACACTATGAAAGCTTGTGGGGTCCTCCACTCCTGTGTTCCTAAGTATCACTGGGTAACTAGGTTTGTGGTCTTTACCCTCTTGATTAGGTTGGATGCTAAGCAGGATATTTAAATGTAAAAATGTGCTCTTCTGCTCTCAAATAGCCTTGGGTTATCTTTTTTGGCATTAATCATTTCTTCTCTGTTCTTTTTCTACAACTCTAATTAGGTGTGTGTTTCCTGTTCAATCATAACTTTTTTTTTTTTTTTTTACAACAGCAATAACAGATCAAGCCTTTTGATTTTTTTATTACTAAAAACAGCTTCATTTTTTTTTAAATTTAGCTTTCTGGCTCTCTGCTTGTGCCTTCAACACTTCCACAATGATTTTCTGCTCCTCAATAAGGAAAGCACGCTTGATCCTGTCGCGAACACACTTGGCACACATGGAACCACCGTAGGCCCTGCTGAAATGTTTTTTCATTTTAGACAACCTCATAAGCACTTTAGGTCTTACAGCACGAACTCCTAGAAGTTAGCCTGGGCACACACCACATGCAGATTTTGGTGCTTTCCCAAACTCCTTGGTATAAAGGTAAATGATTCTATTACCTGGGGTTCGGGACAGCCTAGTTTTACTAGAGGCTGTATTGTAGGACAGCCTATGATGGTAGGTCAAACGCTGGACCATTCTGAATGCCTAAGGATGCTGTCCCCAGAAGAGGAAAACGGCTCATAACTTTTTTTTAAATGAAATTGAATTTTTTTATTATCTTGAGTATAGTTGACACAATGTTACATTAGTTTCAGGTTTACAACTTAGAGATTCAACAAGTTTATGCAATATGTTGTGTTCCCCATAAGTGTCATTGCCATCTGTCTATTATATTGTTATTACAGTATCCTTGTACTGTGCTGTGCCTTTTATTCCTGTGACTCATTCATTCTGTGACTGGAAGCCTGTATCCCTCCTTCACCCATTTTGCCCATTCCCCCCAATCATAACATTTTAATCCCATACTACCATCTGTTTTTGTTAAAGCCATTTGAAAGATTACTTCAACTTTCTATCATACCTTCCATGAAGCCTATTTCATCAATAATATTTTATTTTTAAAAACAATGGCTGTGTTTTAAGATTTTATTTATCAGAGAGAGAGTGACAGCAGAAGTAGGGGGAGTAGCAGGCAGAGGGAGAAGCAGGCTCCCTGCCAAGCAAGGGAGGATTCCAGAGTCCCAGGACTCTGGCATTACAACCTGAGCTGAAGGCAGAAGCTTAACCAACTGAGCCACCCAAGTGTCCCCATCAATAATATATATATATTTTTTATTTGTCAGGGAGAGAGAGGAGCGAGAGTGAGCACAAGCAGACAGAGTGGCAGGCAGAGGGAGAAGCAGGCTCCCGGCTGAGCAAAGAGCCCGATGCGGGACTCGATCCCAGGACGCTGGGATCATGACCCGAGCCAAAGGCAGCTGCTCAACCAGCTGAGCCACCTGGGCGTCCCCCATCAATAATATTTTTAATATAAAATCTTTTTTATATAGAAAGGTTTTATTTATCTGGCAGAGATCACAAGTAGGCAGAGAGGCAGGCAGGGAGGGGGGGAAGCAGACTCCCTGCTGAGCAGAGAGCCCGATGTGGAGCTCGATCCCAGGACCCTGGGACCATGACCTGAGCTGAAGGCAGAGGCTTTAACCTACTGAACCACCCAGGTGTCCCAATATTCTCTTTTTGTTTAAGATTTTATTTATTTATTTGTCAGAAAGAGAGAGCACACAAGCAGGCAGAGAGGCAGGCAGAGGCAGAGAGAGAAGCAGGCTCCCTGCCGAGCAAGGAGCCCGATGCGGGACTCGATCCCAGGACCCTGGGATCATGACATGAGCCAAGGGCAGAGGCTTTAACCCACTGAGCCCCCCAGGCTCAGTGTATCAAAACTCATAACTCTATTTCTGCTTGTTAGTATTCTTTTTCATGTAATATAATTTGATTTTTTTTTCAATTTTTGGAGCACTTGTTGATTCCTAGAGGTACATGTTTCTTGGTTAGAGTAAAGTGACTGTACAAGCAAATATAAATGGTACAATGTGCTTAATATTTCAAAGTTTCTCCTATATAATCAATTCTACAAAGGTAGCTAGATTCAAAATTTGGTATTTGTTCTTCCAGCTTTTTTTCATGAATTAGATTATATATAAATCCGTTTATACTGCCTGTCATTTGTTACCTTGATCATCTCTTTATACAAACCTATCAGCTTCCAGAGCGCCTGGGTGACTCAGTGGGTTAAAGCCTCTGCCTTCTGCTCAGGTCATGATCTCAGGGTCCTGGGATCGAGCCCTGCATAGGGCTCTCTACTCAGCGGGGAGCCTGCTTCCTCCTCTCTCTCTGCCTGCCTCTCTGCCTACTTGTGATCTCTGTCAAATAAATAAAATCTTTGAAAAAAATCCTATGAGCTTCCCTCTTTAATAGTTATTTAATATACCATTGTATGCGTATATCATGGCCTGTAGCTTGCCCTGTCCTGTTGGTAGAAATTTAGGCTTGTGGGTGTGTGTGTGTATGTTAAATAACACTTTGATAAACATCGATGAGTGTGCATCTGCAGGTGTTTCTGTAGAAGATGGGCCTAATCTAGAACTCCCAGGTCAAAGCACATACATGATTGAAACTTTGATGCAGCTAAACTGGTCTTCTGAAAGGCCACAAAGTTATACCAAAGGTATACCACAAAGGTATAACATTGTGTCCCTAATGACACTTTAGGTGTTTGTTTTACTGTCCTGCTCTCAACAGATTCTTTTAAAAATTTGCCAACTTGGGGCGCCTGGATGGCTCAGTGGGTTAAAGCCTCTGCCCTCGGCTCAGGTCATGATCCCAGGGTCCTGGGATTGAGCCCCACATTGGGCTTTCTGCTCAGTGGGGAGCCTGCTTCCCTTCCTCTCTCTGCCTGCCTCTCTGCCTACTTGTGATCTCTGTCTGACAAATAAATAAAATCTTTAAAAAAAATTTGCCAACTTGATAAAAATATTGCCCTGATTTAATACTTGGTTTGCATTTGTTATGTGAGTGAGTTGAAAACCGTAATTGCTTTTAGCCAGTTTATTTCTTGCAAAGTGACCATTTATTCTCCCCTTCTATTTTTCATCTGGGTGCTTGCTCTCTTCATTGACTCATAAGAACACGTTGCATATAGAAAATGAATGACCTCTTGGTCTTTCCCGTAGATGGCAAGTGTTCTCCCTCATGTTGTTTTTCTCTTTCAAGTTGGCATGTGTTTGTGTTCTGCTTTGTATCTTCTGGATGGCAAGATTCCTTCTCCCCTTGGCTAGGTGGGGGGGGGGGGCAGGAAGGGTATCCCTGCGATGGCTGCCACCTGAGCGTAGATCACGTGTTCTCTAGCTCTTGTGTGGGAGAGAACAGAGTGCTGGGTGAGGTAGATCGTCTTGTTCTGAGGAAGAAGGCCCTACACATGTCCCACCTTTGGTCCATAAGACCCATCTCTTAAAGGTTGTGTGATCAAGTCTTGGGGTTTAATCAGTCCAGAACAATAGTCCTTGTTTGGAGATGGGATAAAGGTCTGCAAGGCTGGGTATTTGAGGAGTGCCAGCTTTCAGAGACCTTCGATGGTCTGAACAGAAAGGACCCCACCTCCCGAAGATGACCTTTCCCTTCTGGTGGATAAAAGAAAAATGGTTTTTCATTCTTTCCTGCTTATTTGGGACTTACACAAGGGAACTGAGGTTCAAAGAAGTTGAAGTATCCACAAAGCATTGCAACCCTAAGTGTCACTATTGTGTAATTCCTACTATACTATTCTTTCCACCAGAAACGTGTGTGTGTAGTAAAAGGAATCATTACCCACCAAGATATTTAAGGCACAAACCTAGAATGTGTGAACAACTCTGTTTTCTTTAGCATTTCACCACACACTCATTAATTAGAAAGTATTAGTGATCTTACTGGTTCTACTCTCAATATATACCCAAAGTCCATCCATCTTATTTTTAGTACTGTGCTCTAGTTCTTCACAGGCTCTGCTCAAGCGTTTACACAAAGAACCAGGCACCTATTATTGTTGCTGTCATGTTATCAGTGGATATGTTTGACCAACCTACCCACTTTCACTTAGAAAACAGAAGCAGTCATTAGGCTCCCTGCTCAGTGGAGAGCCTGTTTCTCCCTCTCCCTCTGCCTGCCTCTCTGTCTACCTGTATTCTATCTGTCTGTCAAATAAATAAATAAAATCTTTTAAAATAAATTTAAAAAAACAGAAGCAGCTTCATAAGTGGACTCCCTGCTCCTCTCTTGCACCATAATACCTTCTCCAAGCAATGGTGACCTTTGAAAAACGGAAATTAAAGCTTTTTCTCCCTCCAGAAAAGAGATATTCATGACCAGCCCATCCCCACAGTTGAGTCCCCCCTGTCAGGCACTTTTCTCACTCTGTTCTAGAATGATAAATAAATAAATAAATACTCTGTTCTATTCCTGTCTCAGGGCACTGGCACTAGCTCTTTACCCTGCCTGAAAGTCTCTCTTTCTATATCTTGGACTGGTAGCTTCTCAAGATTATCATGTTAACTCCCCCACAGAAGCCTCTACAGATCTGTTCCCCAACCTTCAAAGGGGATTCTCAGTCTCTCTTGCATTCTCCGTATTTATTTTTGTGTATTCTCAAACTATTCTACTGCCTTTGTTGTTTTATCCCACCATGCCACTCCTCCCAAAAGTTGGACCCTTGAAGATAGAATGTGTTTCTCTTGTTTAAGACTTTATATAAGAACTTACTATTCCTAAGGCCAAAATTCATTCTGACCATTGTTGTGTTCTGTTTTGCCTCACTTCTCTGTTTCAGTTCACCAAAGAAGATACAGAGAGAGGATGAAAGCTAAAATATTGATGATGTGGGACAACATGCCTTGGCCTGAAGGCCACATATATCTACGCAACGTGACTGAGAAGGAACACAAAGAACTGAAGAGCCTCCTGTATCCCAACAGGATGGGAGCCCAGCCACAGACGATAGTCTTGGAGGGAGTAGCGGGGGTTGGGAAGACCACCCTGGCCATGAAGGCCATGCTGCATTGGGCAGAGGGCTTTCTCTTTCAGCAGAGGTTCTCCTATGTTTTCTTCATCAGCTGCCATAAAGTTAAAGAGGTGAAGGATACCACATTTGCTGGCTTGCTTTCCTGGGACTGGCCTGACTCCCAGCCCCCCTTTGAAGAGCTCATGAGTCACCCTGAGAGGCTCCTATTTGTCATCGATGGCTTTGAGGAAATGGACATGCCCTCCAACTTGGACGCCAGCCCACCATGTACAGACTGGTTTCAGCGACTCCCAGTCCACAGAATCCTGTTCTACTTGTTGAGAAAAGAACTGGTTCCCGGGGCCACTTTGCTGATCACAACCAAGGAGTATAGAACCAAGGATCTTAAAAAGCTGTTACTGGATCCATGGTTTGTACAAATCTCAGGGTTCACAGAGGGAGACCGGGAGGAGTATTTCATCAGGTACTTTGGTGACCAAAACAAAGCAAAGAAAATCTTGCGCTGGGTAAGAAAAAATGAAAACCTATTTTATTTCTGCTCTGCGCCCATGGTGTGCTGGGCCGTGTGCTCCTGCCTGAAGTGGCAGATGGCAAGAAGTCCTTGCTTCCAGCTGAGCACCCAGACGACCACCAGTCTGTATGTCTACTTCTTCTCCAGCCTGTTTGCCAAAGCAGAGGTGAGTTTGTCGGCCCAGAGCTGGCCGGAGCAGTGGATACTGCTCTGCTCTCTGGCTGCAGAGGGGATGTGGTTCCGGAATTTCACATTTGCAAAGGAGGACCTCAAGCACAGGCACCTGGAAGCATCTCTCATTGACACTCTGCTCAGCTTGAATATCCTTCGAAAGGTCAGTGACTGTGACGGGTGTGTGACTTTCACTCATCAGAGTTTCCAGGTGTTCTTGGGGGCCATGTTCTATGCACTGGGAGGGACAAAAGGCTCCATGGGCAGTCCTGCAAAGCACGAAGAGATGAAGGTGCTACTGACAGATGCTTTGGCCGATACAAACTTCTACTGGAATCAGATGGCTCTTTTTTTCTTTGGTCTTTTAAAAAGAAACTTAGCAGGAGAACTGGAAGCCACTTTGCGCTGTAAAGTGAGTCGCAGGATAACAGATGAATTACTAGAATGGGCAGAGGAATTAGGAAGTTATGATATTGTCTCCAACTGTTTTGAATTCCTACACTTTTTTGAGTGCTTGTATGAAACTCAGGAAGAAAACTTTGTAAGGCAGATTCTGAGTCCTCTCCTCGAAGCTGACCTAGATATTTTTGGGAATCTACAACTCCAAGTTGCTTCATTTTGCCTAAAGCACTGTCAAAGGTTAAATAAGCTAAGGCTTTCTGTCACCGTTCCCATCCCTCAAACGGAATTGACTTTCACCACAGAAACTCTGGAGTGAGTAATGCAAACCATTTCCCCCCCAGGTTTCTTCCCAGGCTCTGCCCAAGTTCTTCCATGAAGAACCAGGGATGTGTTGTGTTATCATTGGTTATGACTGACCAAACCTTCTGGGTCACTCCAATCCAGGAGACCAACAATTTCCCTTTAGGTGTCCTATAGTATTCCTTGGCTGCTTCTGCTGATGTCCTTCTAGGTAGGCTTTCTTTCTCAGGCCCTGCATAGTGAAGATGTACGTGCCAAGCCTTGTGCTGAGACCTCCACTCATATCTGACTGATGTCCATTGCTGAATGGAGGGTAGAGAGTTACTGCCATTCATAGATGAGAAAACTGAATAAAAACAGAATTTTCTTATGCCCGTGTGGCCACTAAGCAGCTCAGCCTGGGTCAATGCCCTGCCCTCTTCCACAGCTCCACAGCTCAAAACGCTGGTGCCCATCCTTTGAGCACAATTTGAGGTGGGGTTGGGTCCAGTGGTGTCAACTACATCCTGAACTTCGTTTGTCCATTTGTCTCCTGGAAGAATCCCAGAAATACTTAAACTGTTTTTGGTTCTTATCCTATAACCTTTTCCCATTGCTGACACTGTTGACTTCCAGTGTAGGAGGTAAAGAGATCTGAGTGTCCTAATTATTTCAGGCCCTAAGGGTGTTTTCTAAATTCCTCTCTTGAGGCAGGGGCTGCTATGTGTTCACAAATCCTTTGTTTAACCCTCAAACCTACCAAAAATACCAGTTCAATTTTGGTTGTACAAAAAGAAATTCTGAGAAGACTAATCTCTTTGTGTTTATCCAGACTGGAATATTAGTAAGATGTTTGGTCCTGGGGCCTCAGAGTCATGAAAGTTCAATGCATATTGGCTTTCATTTATTTGTCCGGTCCCTTAGGTTTTAGGGAAAACCTATACAGGGGACTTTGTGTAGGTAGTGTTCATTGTTGGGTTGTATGAGTAAGTGTCCTGGCTACCACATGTTTTCCCCAGGATAGTACCATTTATTGTAAGGATTAATACTCCATCAACCCCATTCCCCAACTTACACATGATCACCCTGAGGCTGCAGGAGATTTCTTGTCTTCCCTAATGGTGATAACAGACCTTCTGACGTGAAGGCCAGTTCTTGTTTCTCTACACTACAGCTCCCTTTCCTCAGTGGCTTTTACCTCTGTCTGTATCTCTGAATTAACTAGGGTGTTAAACATATAAATACATGGGCACATGTGTGTGTCACACACACACACATGCTACGGTCAGAAACAGCCGCTCCAACGCTGTAATTCTGGGCTCTCCATGTAGAACTTTATATCCTTCAGGTGCTTTAATGGGTTCTTTGTTTTACTTTCTTCACTGGAGATGAAAAGGTTAATTCATGACTTGGATGCTCTTTTACTCTTGTAAATGTTGAGAGCCTGCCACATTAAGGAAATGCTAAATAATAAGAATCTTATTATGTTCAGTTCGCCAACATCTAGTCAACACTCATTTTTGATGTCATGTTCAATGATTCATCAGTTGCGTGTAACACCTAGTGGTCATCCCAATGCATGCCCCCTTCAGTCCCCATCATCCATTACCCACTCCCCACCCCTCCCTTTAGTAACCCTCAGCTTGGTTCCTGGAGCCCAGAGTCTCTCATGGTTTATCTCCCTCTCTGATTTCTTCCCATTCAGTTTTCCCTCCCTTTCCCTGTGGTCTCCCACATCACTGCTTATCTTGCACATGGGAGGAACATATGATTATTGTATTTGATTGACTGACCTCACTCAGCATAATTCCCTCCAGTTCCAACCTTGTTGATGCAAATGGTGAGTGTCCATCCCTTCTGATGGCTGAGTGATATTCCATCGTACATGTAGAATTTTAATAACCCTCTTAAGTTCTAGATATCTGCATAAACCTTTTTTTAAGTCACAATGTCCTATGAGAGTAAGTTAGTATGTACATTTAGAGATAGAAAATTGGAGCACAGAGGTTAAATCATAGGTAATGCAGCTCTGAGTTCACCTTCAGCCTGTTTGACTCAAGGGCTGAACATGTGAGGATCCTACCAATGGCCACCTCCCCTCCCTTACAGCACTGCTTTCCTATGAGAAGGACGGTGAGGATTGTTGGAATAAAACACCTGGGACTTAAAGAACTAATACTTTTGCAGTCCCAGTTTTCCTGCCCAGTACACCGGTGAATTCCTTCACTTCCCATGGGTCTGGTTTTGTCTCCTGTAGGCCACGCTCTGGGCGTCAGGTGCAGTTCACCTCAGTAACCTTCTTTCTCTCTCCTAAATGACAAGCTCGCACTCCAAGATACATCAGTGGCAGGATGTTTGCTCCGTGTTTTGCCACGGGAATGTGAGGGAGCTGGACATGAGCAACAGCAAGCTTAACGCTTCTTCCATGAAGAAACTCTGTTACGAACTGAGAAGCCCAAGATGCAAGCTCCAGAGACTGACGTAAGTGTGGCGCACCGTGTGCGAAATTCCAACAGGGAACGATCCGGCATTTCTCTCCTGGTTATTGCAGGGACGATCTCTTTTTCAGAAGGTAAGCTCGGGTGCTTGGGATAACAAACATGTTGGTATGCATTCAGGCGAAGACCTGGTACTCCATCACGTGGTCTTGCACCCGTGAGAGGTGCGGGCACATGGACAGCTTTGCCCCCAGGACCTCTGCGCAAGGCTGCTGTTCTGAGCTGACTATGGAGGATTGGAAAGCTTGGAGGACGTGGCTGGGACAAAGCACTTGAGAGGCGACTTTATGTGGGCCCCACATGAATTGTTGGGCCTTAAGGGAAGGTGGGGAGTTCGTGCTCGGGCATTTCTTCACTCAGTGGGTATTTAACCAGCATCTCCTCATTCTGTGGTTACCACCGGGAACGGAAAGGATAACTCCTGCCTGCACGGGGCTGCCCGTGTGGGAGGAACACACTTAGATGGCCAGCGCAGCGGAGGCGGCACTGAGGCCTCCCAGAGCAGGAGATCTGTTCGGGGACTCGGCATGGAGGGGGGGGGGCTTTGTGCTGGGAGACAGAGAAAGCAGAAGGGCCTCACCTGTCTAAAAGGTGTTGGAGTAAAGACCTGCTCATGGGAGCTGACACATCGTTTTGGACTGAAACCCCTTGCGTGATGTAAGCTCACAGGCTCCACAGGTAGGGGCAATGGAGGTAGGCCTTGAAGAAGCCAGGGAAGAGCCACCTGACGGAGGACAGACCGAATGTTAGGGCTGGGGATGGTGTTGGGTCAGATGCTCTCGGGTCCACACCAACGCATTCTGTCCTACTGTCCCTCTGTGATTCGGGGCTGCCCTGATGTCTGGAACCCGGATGTGCGCACTGCTGCCGGGAGCTTAGAGCAGAAGACCTGGCAGCGGCAACCGTCCTCGAACCTCCGTGTGTCATGGGAGCTGCGTCAGATGCACAGGACACAGCCTCAAATGTCCCTTTACCAGAACCTGGCGTTTGCATCCCCCCCCCCCCCCCCCCCCCGCTGCTTTGGTCTTATCACTTAGTCCTAAAGACGTGGAGAAAAAGAAGAGAAAACAAGAGAAGAGTGGTGCTCTCGTCAGACCTTTCTGGGTTGGGGGGGGTCACCCCCTGCCCAGAAGAGCGGGGGCTCCGGGGTTTTCTCTGGCAGACGCGGTGGGGGAGGGGATCGACTCCCGATGCAACACAACCGGCCGTGCTTCAAGTTTCCGATTCCTCTTGGAGATGATATCCTTGAAGGAGGGGGTCCATGTGGGGGGACGGGGTGGGGGAGAAAGCAAGAGGAGGGTGTACCCCCTCCCATGAGGCCAGCCTCCTCACTTCCTGTTTTCCTCAGGTGCAAGTCGGTAAGTCCTGTGCGGGTTCTGAAGGAGCTTGTCCTCGTCCTACACGGCAACCAAAGGCTGACCCATCTGAACTTGAGCTCGAACAACCTGGGAATTCCTGTGTCCACCATGATCTTTAAAACCCTAAGACATTCCGCCTGCAACCTCCAGTATCTGTGGTAAATCTCTGGTCTTCCAGATCTGTCCCAGGGTCACCCCCAGATTCAGTAACGCACGGGGAGGGCAGGACTCGGCACAGCACCCAAAGGACGTAGGGAAAGAGGAGCGAAGGGGACAAGCGCGTGGGGTCAAGACAGTGCTTCCCTGGGCGCCTGGGTGGCTCAGTGGGTTAAGCCGCTGCCTTCGGCTCAGGTCATGATCTCAGGGTCCTGGGATCGAGTCCCGCATCAGGCTCTCTGCTCAGCAGGGAGCCTGCTTCCTCCTCTCTCTGCCTGCCTCTCTGCCTACTTGTGATCTCTCTCTGTCAAATAAATAAATAAAATCTTTAAAAAAAAAAAAAAAAAGACAGTGCTTCCCAAAACTTCAGGTCTACCACAGCCACCCAAGGGGCAGGTTAAAATGCAGGGTCCTGGGACCCACACCCTGAGAGCCCGCAGGTCTGCTGAGGGCCTAAGAGCCGGCGTTTCTAACAGGCTGCTCGGTGGTGCTGGGCTGGGTGCCACGGGGCCCTGATGGTGGCATGGACCTGGAGGCCGTCCTGCCTGGGGAGACGTTGAGGAACAAGGAGAAATAAGCCTTCGTTTGTGGCACAAGGGGGCCTCCAGACGAAGACCTCCCCTCCCTGGAGTAACTGCCTGTCTTGGGGCCCCTTTGGTAGGTTGGAGTCGTGTGGCCTCACCCCTCTGACGTGTTGTCATCTCTTTGCGGAGCTCCGCAAGAACTCGAGTGTGCGCTTCCTTAGCCTGGGGGACAATGATCTCTCAGGCACTGAGGAAAAGGGTCTGCAGGGGCCCTCCACAGTGTCAACATCATCCCTGCAGGAGCTGTCGTAAGTCTTCCTGTCTTGTCAAAATTGTGTCTTTGCAAGGTTAAGTGGCAGGGTGGGGTGACAGTGGCAGCATGTCTGGGGGAGCCTTGGGGATCCCCTATTGTACTTACTACCCCGCTGACACTGTCCCTATCTTCACTCTTTTCTTTTTTAAATTTTATTTATTTTTTATTTTTATTTTTTCAGTGTTCCAAGATTCATTGTTTATGCACCACACCCAGTGCTCTATGCGATCCGTGCTCTCCTTAGTACCCACCAGACTCCCCCAACCCCGCACCCTTCCCCTCCAAAACCCTCAGATTGTTTCTCAGAGCACAGTCTCTTGTGGTTCGTCTCCCCCTCCGATCCCCCCAACTCCCTTCTCCTCTCCATATCCCCATGCCCTCTGTGTTATTCCTTTTGCCCCACAGTAAGTATTTTCACTCTTTTCCACTGTGTCCCTGGGGCTCCAACTCCGCCAGCTTTGCCCTCACCTTCATTGTGGCTGACTTACCTGCCAGTCTCTCCTAAACCCCGTGGTTTTATTTATTTATTTATTTAAGATTTTATTTATTTATTTGAAAGAGAGAGAGCACACACAGGCAGAGAGGCAGGCAGAGAGAGAGAGAGAGAGAGAGGAGGAAGCAGGCTCCCTGCTGAGCAGAGAGCCCGATGTGGGGCTCGATCCCGGACCCTGAGATCACGACCTGAGCTGAAGGCAGTGGCTTAACCCACTGAGCCACCCAGGCGCCCCAATTATTTATTTATTTTTTAATACTTTAACTTCTTATTTTAACATTTTAAAAACTTAAATTCAATTAGCGAACATATGGTACATTCAGATGTAGTGTCCAATAATTGATCAGTTGCATATAACAACTAGTGCTTGAAGATTTTGAGAGAAAGAGGGAACACAAGCGGGCAGGAGGGGAAGAGGGAGAAGCAGGCTCCCCGTGGTGCAGGGAGTCTGACCTGGGGCTCAATCCCAGGACTCTGAGATCTTGAACTGAGTTAAGGCAGATGCTTAACTGACTGAGCCACCTAGGCGCCCAATTTCTTAAAAAGATTTTATTGTGCACTACCTCAAAATGCATGATGCACTGTGTGGCGGCTAACTTAATAGACAAAATGATTTTATTTATTTGAGAGAAAGAGAGCACGGACAGGAGATGGGGTGGAGAGGGAGAGGCAGACTCCACAGTGAACACGGAAAACCCAGTGGTTTTAAGCTGAGGGGTGATCTTGTCCTCCAGGGGACGTTTGGCAATGTCTGGACACTACTTGTTTCTCACAGTTGGGAGAGGAGGACGCTACTGGCATCTAGTAGGTGGTGACCTACTATGATCATTATCTGTCAATGCCCTGGGGGGGTGGGCAAAGAATGATCAAAGAATGATCTAGCCCAAAGGTCAGTAGGGCTGAGATTGAGAAGCCCTTACTCTGACCCACCTTTTTCTCCTTAAAACCTTTGTCCTTTATCCAGTTTAATCATTTCATGATGTTTGGGTCCCAGATGTGTAGCCCAAGGGACTGGGAGTTTGCGAAAGAAAGAGAAGTGGGCGCAGCTGGGGCTCACACTGCACTTGGACCTTCTACAGCCTGGAGAAATGCCAGCTGTCAGCGGCCGTCTACCGGGGCCTGGCATCATGTCTCACCAGCACCCAGAGGACCACTCGACTGTGCCTGGGGTTTAACCCACTCCAGGATGAGGGCGTGAGGCTCCTCTGCTCTTCCCTGACTCACCCCGAGTGCGCCTTACAGAGACTGGTGTAAGCTCCTCATGGTTCTGTTTCTGGAAGTGACTCCTTGGGGGTGGGCATGGGGAAAATAGTGGGTCCTTCATTTGGGACCTATTTATACCATTGACTACTAACATGTGTTGTGCGGGGCGCCATTCTACACCCAGGCTCCGAGTAGTCCCGGATTTGCTGAATCCGTCTCTGTGGGTTGTGCCAAGGAATTCCATTTTAACAAGGATACCAGGAAATTACGGTCTGGTCAAGTGATGACTGAGCTCCTATCTCTAGACACCAGGCTGTGCACCAAGGTTGGGGTGGGGGACAAGACAGACACCCACCTGTGTGGAGGAGGAGTGGGATACCAAACAATAAGACCAGGAGCTCTGCTGAAGAAAAATGAAGAGGAATGAATAGACAAGGAGTGTTGGGCTGGTGTCTTAGTAAGGTCTTCTCTCACCAACCTATCAGAGGAGGTGACACTAAAGCCACCAGACGTTGGCTGAAGGAGCCACACACACAGAAGGAAGAGGAGGACAGAGGCCCCAAGACTGGCATGTGCTTGGAGTGTTGTAGGAGCAGCCAGACCACTAATAAGGCTGGGGTAACACGAGTGAGGGACATGACAGGCAGAGTTGAAGCTGGAGAGGCAGGATGAGGCCCTGAATATGTCCTGGCCATGAAGGAGTCTGTTGTGTTTGGAGGTGGAAACTTGTCTGAGGACCAGAGTTTGTACAGACACGCTCTGAAAGATGACCCCGGCGGCAGGTGAAGGGTGGACTATAATGGAAGCAAAAATGGGGGCAGAAGCAAGCGCCTGTAGATCAGGCAAGATGATGACCATGAATTGACCAAAGTGAGGTGGTCAGGTCTGGGGTATACTCAAAGCTAGGGCCAGGAGGACTTGCTGATGCAGTAATGTGGTTGAGGAGGGAAAGAACCCAAATGCCTCCAGATGATAGGCTTGGCTGCTGGGTGAAAAGTGGGCTCTTTTTCAGACATGGGGAAGACCTGGGGGAATGAGGTTTAGGCGTGAGGGGTTTGGTCTGGGATGCTGGAGCGTGAGATGCCTACTGACCAGCCACATAGCATGTTACCTGAGTGGGTATCTGCAGGACCCTAGGTTTCAAGGGGGTTGCTGGGTGGGGACGAGTCCACAGGCAATGGCAGGTATCAAGTGTGATCTCCTAGATGTTTCTTCTGTCAGCTGCACTCTGCTGCTCTCGGGAAGGTTTGGAATAGATGCAGAGATGGGTTTTCCAGGAACTGGATATTGTTCAGGTGAGTGAGTATGAAAGGGTAAGAAGGCCAAGGGGCTCATCTGAGGGGGTAAATGGTGAAAGACGGTGGAGTCTGAGCTACAGACCAGAAGATTGGCGCTCACTCGGCCCCGAGCCACAAAGAACCATGAACAGCTAATGAATACATACGTAATATGAACTAATGTGTTATATAGGACTGTGACAGGTTACAGTAAGTTAATATGTATGCTAATTATAATTATGCTTATAGAAATATATTTTAATCTGTAATTATATTTAACATAGATACATGAATATAGACCAAAATGCAATATATAAATCATAAATGTAACTTATATGATTCATGATGTTATACAGTAACATACATGTCTTACATGTCTAACATATCTATTCTGTAATCCTAAGTATTTTCTATGCCTACACATTGCATACATACTTACATACACCTAATGCTTACATGCGCTTGCTGTACTCTGTATCTCCTACAGTCTGTACTGCACACGTGCTGAGCACTGCTCTGAAGCACCATGCGTCCCAGCCCATGGGATCGGCAGCACCGTGATGGGTGCTCGGGCTCCACCTTAGCAAGAGGTGAAGGTTGTGGGGGTACCACCACAGGCCTGACAACCGTCGGTAGCAGCTGGGCACCAGTCCAGCCCCGTCTGATGGGCTTCGAAGCCCTGGGATCATCCCTAACTGCCTGAAGCTCATTTAAAATGTTTTCCCTTGTATTTTTTTATTTATTTTTATTTATTTTTATTTTTTTTTTAAAGATTTTATTTATTTACTTGACAGAGAGAAATTACAAGTACACTGAGAGGCAGGCAGAGAGAGAGAGAAGGAAGCAGGCTCCCTGCTGAGCAGAGAGCCCCACGCGGGACTCGATCCCAGGACCCTGAGATCATGACCTGAGCCGAAGGCAGCGGCTTAACCCACTGAGCCACCCAGGCGCCCCATATTTTTTTATTTTTACTTAAAAAAAAAAAAAAACCCTCTCACGTTAAACATTTCTGACATGTGAGAAGTTGCACGTGTTTACTGCATGAGTCGGTGCGTTAGGGGAGAGCTATGCACCCTCGAGACCATCACCGCCATGAAGACCTAACACAAACCCATCACCTTCCAAAGTTCCCTCTTCTACCGTTCTTCTTAATTTTTTTTGATATCACTTAACACAGACTATTTACATAGAAAATGGTAAACCTTAGAGAACTCTAAGTCCACAATGTAGGATCATTCGTTGTAAGCGCGATGCTCTTGGGGGATCTTTGGAACTTGTGTTAATGAAACTTGACAGGCTTTGATCATTGCCTTTATTTTTAAAGATCTATGTATTTGAGAGAAAATCCTCAAGCAGGTTCCCCGCAGAGTGTGGATCCCAGCAGAGGGCTCAGTCCCGGGAGCCTGAGATCAGGACCTGCCATAATCCAGAGCTGGGTGCTCACCCAACTGAGCCCCCCACCCCTGCCGGTGCCCCAATCATCATCCTTCTATTGGCTTTCTTTTTTTGAGACCACCACTAAGGCCCAGAATGTTCTTGCTGTGCTCATTGCATAAATCTGGGAAAGGATAAGTAAGCACCACTACGTGGCCTATCCTGGATTGGGGTTCAAGGGGACCCCGTGATTGAACTCAGAGTTGGGGCCTGAAGCTCCCATCCCCAGGGGCCTCGGTTCGGGCTGCCTTCCTGAGCATCTATCTCTGTGGCTCTCGCCCCGTAGGCTCTGGTTCTGCCAGCTCGGGGCCCCCAGCTGCAAGTACTTGTCAGATGCTCTCCTTGAGAACAAGAGTTTGACACATCTGAACCTGAGAAGGAATAGCCTGGGAGATGAGGGGGTGAAGCTTCTGTGTGAGGCCTTGAGCCGCCCGGACTGCCGTCTACAGAACCTGGAGTGAGTGCCTTTGCCTCTCTGTCCTTCAGAGGATGGGAAGAAAGTGTGTGACTTGACTTGAAAATGCCTGAGCTCCAGATGGGGCTGGAGTCCCAGGTATAGACGTGTGTGCTCAACAGAGGAGCTGCAGGTTCTCCTGTAGGGGGATAAGTGTGTGTGGGGGGGGTGCCTGCAGTGGGCAGTGAGGCTACTGGGATCACAGCTAAGGACCAACCACGGTGTGTGTTGGAGGTTCCCAAGGCCACTCTGTGGGTTTGATGATTCCCAGAGGACTTCGAGAATGTGGCATGCAGTCAGATTTGTGGCTGCCATCTATTTCAGTGAAAGGAGGAAAAGTAAAATCAGCAAAGGGGAGGATGCATGAGGTCAAGTCCAGAGGAAAACAGGTGCAAACTCTGCAGATGGCACTGGGAGGCTGCGTCCTTTCTACCTGTAGATAGTCTCAGACCTCCTGACCAGCATCCTCCTCTTCCCAGGGAGGATGCTGGTCACTTTGGCATCTCTTTCCCTTGGAGGACTGTGATGTGGGCTGGGGTAGACAGAGAAAAGCCCGAGGATGCAAGGGTTATTCTTTCCCCCTTTCTGTTTGTTTCACAGTTTGTCAGGCTGTTCTTTAACAGCAGGAGGCTGTCAGGAGCTTGCTAATGCCCTCCGGCATAATCATAACATGAAAATTTTGGATCTCGGGAGCAATGATGTTCGGGATGATGGCGTGATACACCTGTGTGAGGCTCTGAAAGATCCGAGCTGTGCACTGAACACGCTTGGGTGAGCTGACGCAGTCCTTTTTGTGGAAAGCCCCCATCCTACTCTTGTATCTGGAGGGGATGACACACGGTCACCCGGGGGTTCAAGGAGGCGAGGAACAAAGGACAAAGTTCTCTTGTTCAGAATCTCTTCTGCTTAACAGTGAGGTTCAAGTGCAGAAACAGAAGTTCATTCCGGTCACTCCCCACCCATGGTGTATTGTAGATATTCTTCGTTTCGGTCAGTACTTTTGGGATAGAAGGTGGGGGCTGGTGCACCGTGTTTCCTGCCCCGGAGTTTTTCCATCGAAGGGGGAGCCTGATTCTAACTATAAGGTGATGTGTTTGTTCAGCAAATTGAGATGGTTTCTACTCCAATAATAGGAGTTTTGGTTAAGTGTGGCTTTTGGTTAAGTGGTAGCTATTTTTCACATAGGTGCCATGTCTACTCACTCTCACAAAGTGCTTAGAGATCACACAGTCTTTCTCTGTGGAAATCCTGCCATTTCCATTAAATGGATGGACCTTGAGGACCTGATGCCCTTAATAAGTAAAATAAGTCAGAAGTTGTTTGTTTTTTCACCACATCCCTGTCCTTCAAGAAGGATCTTGAGGTTCAATATTCTTTATCCTATAGGTAAAGGAGAAGCTGTCATACTTATACAAGTAATTCGAGGTCCTATTTGTGCCTTAAGAATGGTAGTCTGGTTTTAAGCCCTCCCTCTCGAGGACCTTCTCTGGATATATAAATGAATAAAATGTTTGCAACAGTTATTGCCCAGTCTCTAATGACAAATGCCTTCCCGATATTTAGTTCACTTTCAGTCAGTTTCATTCTCCAGTGTTTTCGTTTTAACAATTTTTTAAAAGATTTTATTTATTTTTTGGAGAGAGGAGGAGAGAAAGCACAAGCGGTGGGGAGGGGCAGAGGGAGAAGCAGACCCCGCTGAGCAGGGAGCCGATATGGGGCTCCGTTCCAGGACCCTGAGATCATGCCTGAGCCGAAGGCAGATGCTTAATCCACTTGAGCCACCCGGGCACTCTGCCAATGTATAAGCTTTAAAGTAGGCACCCGAGTGTCTTATTTGTGTTCACAGGCTTCCACCTTTACCATCAGACCAGTGTTTCTCAACCCAACCTTGGGCTGGGTAGTCCTTGGCTGTGGGCTGTTCTGTGTGCTGTATGCTGCAGAACAGCAACCCTGACCTCCACCCTCCAGATGCCAATAGCCTCTCCCTTGTGTGCAGATATTGCTCAGTGTCCTCTGGTGGGGGGGCAGAGATCACCCCTCATTGGGAAATACTACTAGTAAAGGTACATGATGGAGGTCAATAATATGTATCATGGTGGTAAAGGCCCTGCAGGGGAGGCTAGACCAGAGACAGGACTCACTTGGGTGATGTTGGAACCATTTTTCTCTCGTGTCCTCCTCTTCCTGTCCACCAAATAGTGCCTTTACCTTGAAACATTCTCTGGATCCTACCCAACATCTTCCACATCTCCCAACATCTCCTAACATCTTCCTAAGAAAACCTTCTTTCCTTTTATTCTTGATGTATCAAAATTTCCATGTCTGGACACCTATCACATTTCTTTAGAGGCTTAGATGGAAATTTCCACTACCTTAAAGTGATATCACTGTCACTTTTGTCTTTGAACATATGGTTGGCTAGCTACTAGGAATACAGATTTTGTTGTGTTGAAATTAGGAACAAGATGAAAGTGTAAGGAAAGGGTTGTAGTCTTATTTTAGTCCTTTCAAGGATCTTATAAATTCACACCACTTTTGAGGGCTGAATATTGTTTTTTGATGGTTGGTCAGGCTAATGTGTGAGGCCTTGAGCCGCCCGGACTGCCGTCTACAGAACCTGGAGTGAGTGCCTTTGCCTCTCTGTCCTTCAGAGGATGGGAAGAAAGTGTGTGACTTGACTTGAAAATGCCTGAGCTCCAGATGGGGCTGTTTCCACACCTAGAAAATGAAGTTGAAGATATTGGCTACATATGATAGGACTGGTATAAGGATTAGTGAGTTATGTGTAAACATTTGGAGAAGTGTCTGGTGTGTGGTAAGCTCTCCACTAGAAGCCCGTTTGTTTTAACCACGTACTTTTTCTTAGATCTGGTATCACTTCTAACTTCTCAGTCTTTGAGGACCATCTTTCACACTTCCTTCCCACCCACTCCTAGGTTGGAGAAATGCAATCTGATGCCTGCTTGCTGCCAGCATCTCTCCTCTGTTCTTGGAAGCAGTAAAAGTCTGGTTCACCTGAACCTTCTGCAGAATGACTTGGAGCCCAGTGGAGTCGGCATACTGTGGAAGGCCTTGAAAAAATCAACGTGCAAACTACAGAAACTTGGGTAATCCCCAGTGACTTTTACACTAGGAAGCACTAGCTGAGGGGGGGTAGGTTGGCTGATATTTTATTTTTTTATTATTATTATTTTTTCTATATTTTAAAGCAAGCTTTGGGTTCAGCCTGCATTCGATTTCCTAGAGCAGTGCCAGCCAGCAGAACCTTTAGTGATGGCAGAAGGAGTTTATACCTCCTGTCCAGTAGGGTAGCCAGTAGCAGCATGTGATAACTGGACACTCGAAAGGGTGTTAGTGCAACCCAGGAACTGAGTTTTTTACTTTTCTCAGTTTAAATTGCAGTTTAAATGGCCCCACGTGGGTAGTGATATCCAGGGCAGCATGGTCCTACAAACATTTGGGAAGTGGAGGAGGCCCCTTGTTTTTCTCATGCTTGTACCTATTCAGTATTTCACTCAACGACATCCTCTTCAATGCTGACAAGTGTGCCATGGTTGATAGCAGAATGGTCATGAGGCTTGCCCTCATGGCTCTTCATTCTGCTCAGGGAGATGACCAATCTGAGATGGATAAAAGCAGTGTTGTCATGAATGCTGTGAGGAAAACTCTGGGCTGTGGTAGAAGAACAAGGGTAGTCAGAGCAATGACAGAAAGTGTGTCTTTTGTGGTGACATTGGTTCTTAAGTCCCAGGGAGGCTGGAAGGAGGAATCTATGTATCAAGAGGGACATCTGGACAGTGACAAGAGACAAAGAATAGAGTGTTCTAAGGAAGTTGGAGTAGCATGTATAAAGGCCCAGAGGTTGGACTACCAAGCTCTGTGTTGCTCCTCCAGGCATTGAAATAGAGTGTTGAATTAGAATACTCCCCCCACTTATTCAGTAATCTGGAGATGAGGTCAGAAAGGTAAGCCATGGCTACCCCTTTAGCCCCTGGAAAAGACTTTAAACTGGGCACATTTTAGCAGAAATCCTCTTGGATTCCAAGGAATCTTGCCTAATTTGGGAAGTTGATCAAAAGCTATATTATTCAGGACTTTATATTATCAACTTCACATCTAAGTAATGCATTTTTAAAAGCATTCTCTCTATTTCTTGCAGGCTCAAGAAAGAGTTGTACGACATAGTGAAGGGGGAGCTGGAGGAATTGCAAGAGAGAGGGTTCTTTCTAAGAGTCAAGTGTAAATGGGATTTCAATGACCTTGAGGATAAATGGTGGTGGTGACCCAATGAGGAGATGCCATGGCTTCACCATGGGAGGGTCTTGGATTAAAACCACCAGGAGATTGCTGAGGTGTCCCTGTTCATAGGGACAAATGAGCTGTGACCTCCAGAGTGCTTTACGCCATTTGTTATAGGCAGCATATTAAACACCCAATCTCTAGAATCCTAGTCTAATTCCACATTTGCCCCCAAGACCCGACAATGGCTTTGCCTCAAATTTCCTTTTGTTTTTCTTGGTGTAATGTCTTTCTCAGATGTTAAGAGGATTCAATAAAGCAAAGGATATAAAAAAAAAAAATACCTTGAGAAAGCCTAAAGCTTCATTTACTGTGGATGGAGAGATGGGATGGATGTGACTCTAATTCCAGTTATCCTGCTATGGATAAACCAGCCAGATGGAGCTCCAGAACCACTCCTAACATGCAAATAGACCCAATTTTGGCTTTTGCATCTACCTTTCAATGACCTATGGCTGTGATAGAACTAACGTGTATTTAACCTACCTGCATACAGGACCCATGGATCCTACACAGCATATAATATGAAACTAATGTCATGCATGAGAATGGATGTGAGAATAGGAGCTTATTACAGTTTTCTCTCCTTTGCCTTATTCAATAAGCAAAAGTCATCAGAAGTCTTAAGGAACAGTTGGATATTCATTTTATTTTGCATTTTGTAGCTTCTAAAACCTTTGTGGTATGTCTCAATCCTCATCAGAGCCCTGTAGGTGGGGGCATTCCTCCCTGATGAATTCAAAATCAAAGATATGGAAGGTGATTAGGGGATCTTCTCTGCCAGGTAAGTACGGGAAGGGAGGAAAAACTGAAGGGGGAGAAATCAGAGAGGGAGAGGAGCCATGAGCAACTCTGGACCCCAGGGAAACAAACTGAGGGTTTCAGAGGGGCTGGGGAATGGGGTATCCTGGTGATGGGGATTGAGGGGAGCATGTGATGTGATGAATGCTGGGTATTACATGTAACTAATGAATCATTGAACACCACATCAAAAACGAATGATGTTCTAGACAGTGACTAACTGAACATAAAGAAGATGCTGAGGATGAATGTTTTACAACAGATCACAGAAATAGTAAGTCAAATAATGGAACTTGGAATCCATGTCTTCCATTTAGGAGCCAGCATGCCTGAAGAAAGCCAGCGAGGTCTTCCAGTGAGTTGAATGCCTTGATCCTTCTATGTTCTTGCCATTAAATCCAAGTGAAACCTAGATCCCTGAAATTCTTCGTTCTCTTCCTGCTGCACTTTGGTCATTCATTGTAGATAAAAACTGGGACAGAGAGTGAGTGGGGAGAGGTTTATGGACTTAGAAAACTTGAGGGAGAGACTTTTAAAAATGAAAGGTTTAGACTGCTTTAGATACTATGTCATGACTTCAGTTACTGCTGAGTAAAATGGTATCATGTCATTTCTGATAATCTGACAAACCACTTCTTAACCTCAATCCAAGATGACCCCGACGTTCCTTGTTTCTTTATAACACAGGGATATTTCCCTGTGTTGGAGCTACAAATTCTCTATTACTGTTTTCATAATATTTTAGGAATTTATTCTAGAGTTCCTGAATTTGCCATGGAATTAATTCAATTACAGCAGAGGATCTTAACCCTTGGGTAGCCTAAGAGTGTTATTTTATTTCAAAGCTATGTAATGCCAAAGTGGCTTTCTAGGGCAATCAGTGATAAGTCCACCCATCCCCGCCCCAGGAAGGGGATTGAGGGTTCAGGAAAGGAAGAGATGGGACAGAAGGGATCTGTATGAGCTATGATGGCGGAGCTGCTTGCCCAGGCTCACTACGGGTTATGAAGCCCACGACCCAGCAAGGAGAGATTCACACTAAGTGCAAGCCTGTGCTCATCTGGAAGACCTCCCCACCCACTCTTATTCCACACCTGCTACTTTCCCATCTTAAAAGTGTGAGTAGATGTGGCCAGGTCTAGGGAGTGGCTGGGGCAAGGCAGAGGTAGTGTGTAATTGAGGTTAGGAGCGGAGAGAATCCCTTTTGTGAGGTGATGGAGGAACTGTGTTGAGAAAAGGATCCCCTGAGTGGAATAGATTCTATGGAATGGAAACCTCCACAGTGGCTTTTCATGATGGCACCCTTGCTTCTTAGCAGTTTACTCTCAGAGCCGATTTTTCTCATTACAGCATGGGTCTAATAGCACCAATCTTGGGCTTTGCTAAAATTACACAAAATAACTTGCAAAATGCACCGTGTGAGTTAAACACCTGCAAATGTTGCTCTTTGGTTAGTAATCTCCTTCAACCCTGTCCTCTCTGGATCCTTCCTGCTCACGAGATGCTTCCTGGCTCAGTTCTTGGTCTGTACATCCTCCCCCCTCTTTTCTGTTGGCCTCTGCTTTGGAGGGACAGAGGTTTGAGAGTACAGGGAAGCTGTTGGAGCATCTTCTAGTGGGTGGGAATGGATGTCCGCATAACATAAATGTATCTCAGGGACTGAGTTCTTTGGTTCTTCTGGCTGGTCTCTCTCTCAAAAACCCTGGCAGGATGTTATCCCTCTTCTCCACAGATGACATGAAGTGATTTTTCTCATTCTTTTTCTCCTGTGATGTTTGTGGTAAGGTGAACATAACAAATTCACTGTTTAGCCATTTTTTTTTTAAAGAAAGATTTTGACAGAGCAACAAGCAGGCAGAGCAGCAGGCAGAGAGAGAGGGAGAAGCAGACTCCCCACTACACACAGAGCCTGACATGGGGCTCGATCCCAGGATGCTGGCATCATGACCTGAGCCCAAGGCAGACACTTAACCACCTGAGCCCCCTGCCCAGGTGTCTCTCTTTAGCCATTTTTAAGTGGACAGTTCTGTGGCATTCAGGAGCTTCATACTGCTGCACAGCCCTCGCCACCATCCATCTATCCACGGACCTTTACCTTCCCAAACTGAAACTCCTTTCCCATTAAACACTAACTCCCAATTTCCCATTCCCTGAGCCCCGGGCAACCACTGTTCTACTTTGTCTCTCTGAATTTGACCATCCTAAGTACCTCATAAAAATGAGATCATACAGGGGTGCTTGAGTGGCTCAGTGGGTTAAGCCTCCACCTTTGGCTTGGGTCATGATCTCAGGGTCCTGGGATCAAGCCCCACATCGGACTCTCTGCTCAGCAGGGAGCCTGCTTCTCCCTTTGCCTCTACCCCCTGCTCGTGCTCTCTCTCTTTCTCAAATGAATAACTATTTAAAAAAAATTGAGATCATCTAGTAATTACCCCCTTGTTGGCTGACTTATTTCACTTAGCACAATATCTTCAAGGTTCATCTGTGACATGGCAGGTGTCAGAATTTCCTTGTTTTAAAGGCTGAATCTTACTTTGTCATGTGGACAGACCACACTGCGTTCATCCATTCTTCTGTCAGCGGCCACTTGAGTTGATTTTATTCATCTTGACTCCTAAATTGATGGCATGGGGACCCAGAAATGAAATACTCCTTAAGCTTTCCTTCCACTTCCCCTCCCCATCTTCGTTTACGGGGCTGGAGGCCTTCATTTGGAGGAAGGGAAAGAAGAATGGAGAGTCTTAGCCGGAGGCTGCAACAGGAAGAGGAGGACCAGAGGGGAATCTGGGGAACCATAGGGGAGACATGATGGGTCATGCAGGGATGTAAGATTAGCAATGCCAGAGAAATGAACCCAAGCTTGGAAGGAGGCAAGAGAGAATTACTAAGGTGTTCCTCTGGGGGCGGTGCTGCCCTTGCAGCTTTTGCTGACGGAGTAATTGCAGAGGCCGACTTGTAGAGTCTTCTCTGGGGCTCACATACTGTTTAATCTTATGCTTCTACTTTTTCAGTGTATTCCACTGAACAAGCATGACTCAAGACAGAATCATAAGGCATCGTTTTAGCCCGACTGTTCAGATTTACTCTCTGGTGTGAAATCTTTTGCTGCACCTGGTTAAGTACTTGTTCTGGGCCATTTCTTTATCATGTAATAGTCTTGGTGTTAATAATTTAACAATCCAGCCCTGTGCCATAAAACTCAATTTGAGCTTCACGCCCTCCTGAACTAGGAGTTGGAAGCCATGAATCCTGAGAAGGGGTGTGTTCAGAAAGAGGTAAGGTCAAGGAGTGGGGAAAATCATTATTTGACTGGCAGGGTGACAGACTCAGGATCTGCACCACCCAATCCAGGTGTATGAAGCCAGCTTTCCTGGGGTCAGCAGAGTCTTCCCATCAAAAGAGAATCAAATGTTGGAGGTTTTACTGATGAAGATAAGTACAGGCTTCGCTCAGCTGGTAGAGTAATCCTTCCTGAAGCCCCATGTAGACACTGAGACCAGCGTATCTTGCTGGTGTTCATCATAGTGACTTTGGATATTGTCTACTAAAGTCTTTCTGTGCTGGATGTTGAGCTCAGTTCTCCATACCTATGCCACCTGCCTCCCTCTTGTTACAGTGTTACCCTTCTGTTGGTTGCCCCGTAGCTCCACATGGCCCACGGACATCTCTGGTTGGTTAAATACTGAGGCTCATGTATGAGAAGAGATTGACAATTTTTAGGTTGTAATGATACATGTAACGTCAAATATTAGAAACCACCTAAAAGCCTATCAATAGATCATTTCAATGAAATACGTATATACAAGGCTATTTATCAGATTACAGAAACACGGTTTAGATATTGATAAGTATGTATGCATAGGGTTTACATACCTACGATGTATCTCAACTTTTTTGTATGTGTGGACACAAGTACACCTGCACACAGCTTTCACCACAGAATGTGGTGCATGTGCACAGAATGTTGTATGCGTGTGCTTCCTGTGTGTTTACACTTTATCCATGTTGAGATACGCACACACATTCTGTTATACATGTATATTACATGACATACATTATTTTGAGTCTATCTGTATTATGTTTATCATATGTTTATCAATATGGATAGACTTAACAGAATGCATTTAGTATGGGATCTTTATGTAATTTTAAAAAGTCAATGCTATATTTTTGATGGATGCACTCGCATATAGGGGATTATAGGAATGGGAAGGTCAGTCTCCTGAGGATTTCTTGTGGGGAATAGGAAGAGGGGAATGAGATGGGATGGGTGGTCAGAAAGATCTTTACCTTTATGTGTACTTGTAAGTGGAGGACAATGGATGGTTTGTACTTCTCTGATTAATAAAAAAAGTACTATCCAAATACCATCATGAGGCAAGAGAAGAGAAAAAGCCTGAGTTGGGATGCCAACAGCATGAACAGAAAAGTTAGACTTTGGGTCCAGATGCTGTCCAAAGCATGCAGGAAAAGGCTCATGGTCTCTAAAATTCACATGGGAATAAATTCCCATTTTTATGGAATAATTCTCCCTGTTTGGAGACTTGTTTTACAATGTTTAAGATCTAAGACTTTATCAAGTGTTTAAAAGTGTTTTCCTGAGACAGGATGGGAACTTTATCTTGGAAGGCTTTCAGCAGCTTGCCCAAGGCCACAAAGCAAATTAAAACCATATAAACATAGTCTATGAAGTATTTAAATGAGGGGCCAGAAAAATCAGGGTTTACATCCGTGTCAGGAACTGTAACTCTGGGGGACAGGCCAGGCACAAGTAAGGGCTCCAGTAACTTTTTTTTGCAGGTGACCTTGGGTCAGGAGGAGTCTAGCTTGCCTGCTGCCTTACCGTCCTGTCTCTGTTTGTCAGTCACCTATAATCGCCAAGAATGAGATCTTGCTCTTCTGCAGCTGTCCGAAATCTCTGTGTTTCCTCATCAAATTCAGTTTTTTTGCAGCTTTGTAAAATAGAAAAGGGCTCTCTTGAATTCCTACCTCTTTAGTTTCTTCTCTGTAGCTCTTTTTTCTCCATCATTTCTTCCTAGAACAAGCCTAGAACAACCTGGTGCTACCTCCACTGGGAAAGACTGATCTATAGGGGTGTTTGTGCTTATAAATGTTTAGCACCTGGCTTGTGGAAGGGGAAAAAAGCCCTGATTTGTAGCTCTGCACATTTCTGAGGTGTAAATTACCAACCATGGCCAACTTTAAACTGCCAAGTTCATGTCATTAAACACAGCAGGAGGAAGAGCTAACATGTCATAATCTGGTAAGAATGGTCTTCAGCACATCACTGGACAGAAAAAATGTCCTGATAGAAAGCCCTGATTCCACCTGAACACCAGGGTTTGAGACAAAGCTCAGGAGAGAGACAAACTTTTTTTTTTAATTAATTTTTTTTTAATTTTCAGCACAACAGTATTCCTTATTTTTGCACCACACCCAGTGCTCCATGCAAACCGTGCCCTCTCTAATAGCCACCACCTGGTTCCCCCAACCTCCCACCCCCCGCCACTTCAAAACCCTCAGATTGTTTTTCAGAGTCCATAGTCTCTCATGGTTCACCTCCCCTTCCAATTTACCCCAACTCCCTTCTCCTTTCTAACTCCCCTTGTCCTCCATGCTATTTGTGGAGCATAACAAATAAGTGAAACCATATGATAATTGACTCTCTCTGCTTGACTTTTTATCTTTAAAAAAATAAATTAGTAATAGTTTCCAAGTGCCTGGTCCTAGCCTTCTGTTGTGGGTTTTAGGTGTCTATCTCCTCAAAATGTCACAACCTAAGGAGATGCCACTATTGACCTGATTTGTGATGACGACAAGGAGGGCTAAGCAAGTTAACGAACGGCCCGAGATCACACAGCCATCAGGTGGTAGGAACGGGATCCAGACCTCAGCAGTGTGGTTCTGGAGCCTCTGTACTTAACACAAGGCAGTATGTTGTTGCTCTGAATTAAGCAGGAGAGTTAAGGCTCACCTGTCGTTGTTCTCCATGGGTGTCTGTCTGTCTGCAACTGTCCTGAGCAGCTTCACCTCCCCATTGTGCCTCTGTTTCTCTCCACAGTTGGGAGGGTACAGGATATGTGGAAACTCACTTACGGAGCTCCGTATTTTTATGATGTCTGTATTTTCGTAGGTACTATGTCGAATCAAATCCTTGCTCCCATTTTTCAGAAAGAGAGCCCATCAGAGAAGACCAATGCTTTGCCTGTGGTGGCAAGACTCAATGTGAGAAAGCTAGAATTCCACGGCTGGGGAGAATGATGGACAATCCAAGTCATCCCACTGCCGAGCACGCCCTCTTGAACTCTGTGCTCTGGTTCTCACACAAGGCAGGAGGTGGACAGGGTGTGAGGCACCGGAAGTTTCTAGATGCAGGCTTACAAGGAGGGGCTTTAATGAAGTGGACCTATATCTTCGGAGTTGGAAAAGATGGTAATGGTCTTAGTGTTGGACTTCTACAACATCTACTTCCCCTTTCAAGAAATGAGTGGCCGTGTAAGTACCTATGACTGTGCGTGATTTCAGAGAGGCCTGTAGAGTGGGAAAATAGAGGTGCTTAAGGTTCCTTATATTGTTACCTAATAGAACAATATTTATCAGATAAAAGAAAACACATATAATTTATATTTTTAATTATACTTCTATAAATATAATTACATAAATTATGCTTCTATAAATATATATAATTGTTACATGTGTATATTTATACATTTAAATCTATAATTATAAATATATAATAAAGTATACAAGTTTATAATTACAAATATAACAAATTATAAATACATGTGTTTATTAGATTTTATAGTTTCAATTTATAACTACCTATTTATAATTTTAAGTCTATATATTACATGTTATATATGTCTATTTGATATATATGTCTATTACATGTTATATATGTCTATTTGATATGTCTAAATAAATATGTTTATAATACATATGTAATTTTATATAGACTTATATAATATGTATTTTATTTGATTTGTTTTCATTTATAAATGCATATAATTCATATAAGTCTACATAAGTCTTTTTTTTTTAAAGATTTTTTTTAATTTATTTATTTGACAGAGAGAAATCACAAGTAGATGGAGAGGCAGAGAGAGAGAGGGAAGCAGGCTCCCTGCTGAGCAGAGAGCCCGATGCGGGACTAGATCCCAGGACCCTGAGATCATGACCTGAGCTGAAGGCAGTGGCTTAACCCACTGAGCCACCCAGGCGCCCAAGTCTACATAAGTCTTATGTAAGTCTATAATTATAAGTACAAGATCTACAAAGAACTTCTTGAACTAAACACCCAAAAAACAAATAACCAAGTAAAAAAATGGGCAGAAGACATGCGATATGGATAAAGATTAAAAGATAAAGATAAAAAGACATGGATAAAGAAGATGTGGTCCATATATACAATGGAATATCAGTCAGCCATCAGAAAAGATGATTACCCAATTTTTGCTCAACATGGATGGGACTAGAGGGGATTATGCTGAGTGAAATTAGTCAAGCAGAGAAAGTCAATGATCATGTGGTTTCACTCATACGTGGAATATAAGGAATAGCATGGACATGAGGAGATGGAAGGGGCATAATGAAGGGTGGGGGGGAATCGGAGGAGGAAATGAAACATGAGAGACTCTGGACTCCAGGAAACAAACTGAGGGTTTTAGAGGGGAGGGGGGGTGGGGGATGGGTGAGCCCAGTGATGGGTATTCAGGAGGGCATGGACTGCATGGAGCACTGGGTGTTATACACAAACAATGAATCTTGGAACACTGCATCAGATACTAGTGATGTACTGTATGGTGACTGATATAACAAAAAAAATAAAAATTTTCAGGAGTTCCTACAATGTAATCAGCAAAGCAATTTCTTTAGAATGCCAGAAACAACTGAAAATTTTAGGATTAAATTCAGCAAGGCAATGAGGAAACCAAGTTGTAGAAGTAGATGGGACGTATCTTGTTGATTGACTTGGACACATTGAGCCATCCTTGCTATCAGGAGCCAATGAGTGGAAGTGGAAGTTTGATTGTTCTCATGCACTCTTCCATGTTCTCTGTTCTGTATTTCATCCTCTGCACTATTTCAGGTACCATTTATTTCCTCTTCCAACAAGGAAGTCATGGCAGGAGACTTTGGACTGGAACAAGCAGCCTAGACATGTGTAGAATTGGGATGGGGGTCATGTATGGTCCTCTTTCAGGCAGTTAAAATATGGTGTTGACTCTGCTTTTTTCTCTGTGATTCCATGCAGATTACTCTTCTGTTGTCTTCCTAAAACTTGGAGCTTCACTGGGGGAGTGCTTATACTCAGCAAAACCCTAAAACATCTGGACCAGGGTATGAATTACCTACAAAATCGTGGAGCACTGGTTTGAACTCTGCCCTTGATGTTTCCAGTCTGTAAATTACAGGAACTAGAGTAAGTCTTGCCAAGGTTTTCTTGGATGATCATGTCCCTATAGTGTAAGGGTTTGGATGGTGGGATTGACCACAGAAATAAAGGTTTTTAACAATGATGTCAGTGGTGGTAGTGGTGTACAAGGGTTATGAGAATATGTGCTCTCAACAACAGGCAGCACACAATCAGAGTAAGATTTCTTGGCAAAACCTTTTAACTGAGAAGAAGCAGAGTTTATCAAATCCCTCATCTCTGGCATCATAGCTGGGCCAGGCCCAGCTAGAATACGATGAAAAAATGCTGCAGCAAAGGGACCCAGAGATTCTTCCCTGACCTGGCATACACATTTGTGGGGAAGGGAAAATCTTTTGGGCGGTAGGCAATTGTGGGGTTATCTGTGTTGAGAAATAGCCTTACTGGAAAAGGTGTGTGGGAGTAGAGCTGGGGGAGGTGGTCTTATCTGAGCCACTGGTATGGGCCAAAGATACTGTGCTTCTCCATTGAGCTAACTCAGTTGTAGGGGAATGGCCTTTGACCAAACATGGGTAATGACATGGGAATAGGCAATAACCTTCAATAGCTTTCTGAGTGCCTTTCCTTAATGATGCTAAGTAACATGCTCTTTTAAATTCCTTAGGGATGCCGAGATGTCCCTGGTCTGAAAAAAATTTTTTTTTTTCTTGGAAAGTGTTCTGCCTCAAATGTCTGTTTTGAGGGGGTCATAAATAGGGTAAATCTAGAACATAAGACTGTCTCCTGTTCATAAAATAGCAACTCTATTGACTGTGAGCTCCTCAATTGAAGTGCTTAGTAGACTTGTATCAAAAAATAACCAAACTTAGAGGACTTGTCAGGGGCTGAGCTGCTATTCAGTCTTGCCCACTTGATGCTACTATCTGTGTTCTAAAACATGGGTTGTCAAACTGCCCCCCTCCAGCCAAGTCCAGCCTGATGTCTGGTTTTGTAAATAAAGTTTTAATTGGGACACACACACACACACACAAATAACCATTATAATATATAACTGTTTAACTCAAACTTCTTCCTACCTTGTGGTTATAATTTACATTTATGGTTCTTTTGACTTTTGTAAGGGTAGACAAGTCAAGGAAAACAGAAAATTCTGGGGAGAAACTTTCCTTCTACAATCTTGTTTCCTAGAAACAAGAAACTGCCCTTGGGAAAATAACATTTTTTTCCTTGACCCTTATTTTGTGCTCCGTGGTTTGAGATAAATGAACTCAATGCTATAGACCAGGGGTCCAGCAAATTTATTCAGTATAGGGTTAGAGAGTAAATATTTGGAGCTTTGTTGGATACTTGGTCTCTGTTTTAACAACTCACCCCAGCTGTTGTCCTTCAAGGGCAGCCATGAGTGATACATAAATAAATGCGTGTGACTCTGTTTCAATAAAACTTTATTTGTAAGACAAGGAAGTTGGCCGGATTTGGCTGACATGCTATAGTTTGCTGTCCTCTGCTGTAGATTCTAAACACTCTTCTGTCATCCTTCAAAAATCACTTTGAGTTTAAATTTCCATTTCCTCTCTTGCTACACCAACCTGTGTTGAGGTCTCCTCTCTGAGCTTTTGTAGGGGAAATAAAATGCCACACTGTTTATTACACATTGATGCTAAGTTTGAAAGCACAGGTGTAGATTATCATTGCTCTAAAATTATCATGGTCACTGACACATGATTAATGCTCCACAACTATTAATAGATAAGCTTGAGATTTTCTAGTATCTGCTTCAGTATCTAAGTATTCCACAAATAATGTGAATGTGCACTGTCAGGGACGCTTCTAGGTGGTTGGGATACATGAGTGAATAAAACAGGTATCTGTGTCCTAATGGATTTTGCACTGGCTTTGGGGAAAATGTGAAAAAAAAAAAAGCAGCAAGGACATAAGTAAACTATAGGTTGTGTTAGACCAGGGGCTAGCAAACTATCTGACTCTCTGCCTGTTTTTGTAAATAAAGTTTTACTGGCACATAACCATTCATTTACAAGTTGTGTATGAGTGCTTTTACATTACCATGGCAAATTTCCGTTATTGTGGCAGTGAGTGTGTGGTCCATAAAGCCTAAAGTATTTATCATCTGGCCCTTTACAGGAAAAAATTGCTGACTCTTGCATCAGACAGTAAAAATTGCTACAGAAAAAGATTCTATATTTAAAGTAGAATAAAAGATAAAATAAAGTAGATTGGGATATGTGGTCAGGACTGCTGATGGTCGTGACCATCTTAGGCAAAATCAGTCAATGTAACCCTCAGTGACAAGCCAAAATTTTTTCAAAGACTTGGAGGAAGTAAGAGACTGAATCATACAGATTAATACTGGGGTGTTTTCAAGCAGAATGAATAACCAGTGATATATGGACCATATCTCCTTTTTTAAAAAAATTTTTTATGTGTCTGATAGCCATTTGTATGTCTTGATTGGAGAAGTGTCTGTTCATATCTTCTGCCCATTTTTTGATATGTTTGCCTG
>NC_081573.1:10705796-10708125 GCF_022355385.1 Mustela nigripes | reverse complement strand
ATAACTTTAATTTTTCTCATTGTACATTTGCCTTCCCACTTCCTGACTCCATCAGATCTTAATGATAGAAACAAATAACTTCTATTATTTCAGGTTAACTCCTTGAACTAGTTTCTGCAAGCTAAATTGTTAAATTGTTGAGGGGTCAGGAAGCTTGCAGCAGGGATAAAATAATAGAGATGCTAAAATGACACTTATCCAAGATAGCCAGCAGAGCCTGAAGGTTGATTTTTTGGATACAACCAGGGAAGGGTCTTATATTCAGAAAAGCCAAAGAGAAGGTTAAAATAAGCATATTTATTTGTTTGCATATTGTTTTTTCTCTTGCTAGTATGTCCTGTGTGTAGTCATGTAAATATTGCAGTAGGAGATTCCTTATTGTAATGGCAGCTCACAAGAGTTTCCAAGAACATGTTTATCTTGTGAATGAAAGAATGATTTATAATGTATATTAAAATATTAACACCATTATTAACTTTTAGGCTCATTGTATTGTGTTGAGAACACAAACTGTATTATTCCATTTTCTTAGAAGACATTGCTATCTTCTCTATACTTCATGCTTCAGAAAATAATTGTGATTATTCTTTGATGCTAGCAAAAATGTACATTCTTTTTGGGTGAAGTCTTATTTAATCATTCAACTTTATTAATTACATTAATTATCTCTTTCCCCCTCTTTGCTATTAGTATTTATCTCTTTCTGCTTCTTGGGTGATGTGAAGGTTGAGATATATTAGACTTCCATGATTATTGTACTTTTCAAATGTTTTCATTCTTTGCCCTTCTCACTCTTCCTATCCTTCTATCCTTTCCCTTATTTATTTCTTTCATTTTCCTTCTGTTTTCCTTATTTCCGTTATCTTCTTTATTCTTCTTCTTTCTACTTTTCTTCCCACTCTCCTTTTCCCTTCTATCATTATTTTACATGCTTTTGCAGCTTGTTCTGTGGTATCTGATGTTTAACACTTGGGTACTGATTTTCCTTGATGTTTGTTATAAACTTTATGAATAAAACAACCATATTTATATATTTATTTCCATTTTCTAATTGATTATAATTTTATATAATAAAATTTCAGCTTCTTTTTCATTGCATGTGAATTAGATATCTTTTAGCTCTTTAAAATAATCTGAGTGGTACCTATCTGGCTTAGTCAGTATAGCATGTGACGTTTGGTTTCAGGGTCAGGAGTTCAAGCCCCACGTTAGGCATGTAGCCTACTTAAAAAATAAGTAAGTGAAACCATATGATGATTGACTCTCTCTGCTTGACTTATTTCACTCAGCACAATCTCTTCCAGTCCCGTCCATGTTGCTACACAGGGGCGGGGGGTGGGAAGTTGGGGGAACCAGGTGGTGGGTATTGCAGAGGGCACGGATTGCATGGAGCACTGGGTGTGGTGCAAAAATAATTAATACTGTTACGCTGAAAAAATAAAAAATGTAAAAAAATATAAAAAATTAAAAAAAATACAAGAAGCTGTACAAACAAAATAAATAAATAAATAAATAAAATTGTCTTTAAAGAAAATCTGAACTATTTTAAGTATATTAAATTGCATATTTTATTTCTGTTTTCTTGGTTTATGATGTTATCTTTCTTATACTTATTCTTTTTTTCTTACTTTCTTTCCCTATACTGACCATGCATTCTTTCATTCTTTTTCTCTGTTTTTGCCAAAACTATGAGTATTTTTTTTTTTTAAGTAGGCTCTATGCCCAGCATGGGGCCCAGCACAGAGCTTGAACTCACAACCCTGAGATCAAGACCTGAGCTGAGATCCAGAGTCAGACAGTTAACTGAATTAGCTACCCAGGAACCCCATGAGTATTTAATTTTAATTGCAGTTTAATTTCTATGTTCAAAGAAAACATTATATTTTCAAAGAATACATTTGAAACAATATTTCTTTTTGCATATATAATTCAAAATTGACAGTGTGGTCATTTTTTTGTAGAATGATCATCAGCTGAGATTTTTTTGTTTGGATTTTTTTCATAATTAGATGGGGGTTATGAATTTTTGGGAGAAGGACCATGAATTATCTTTAAAGAGATTTAAATAATGAAATAAAAATCTACTATATTACCTAAGGAATATATGCTGTTTCTGTTGCTTTTCATCCATTTGCGTGGATTCATATTTCCATTTGTGTCATTTTCTTTATGCCTGAAAGAATTCCTTTATCCTTTCTTATGGTGCAAGACTACTGGTGATTAATTCTTTCAGCCTCTGTGTCTGAGAAGTTGTTCTTTTACCTTTTTTTCTGGAAAGATATGTTCTAAGGGTATAGAATTCACCCAGATTCTTTTTATTTCTTTTTTT
>NC_081573.1:10700197-10705696 GCF_022355385.1 Mustela nigripes | reverse complement strand
CCCACCCCCGCCACTTCAAACCCCTCAGGTTGTTTTTCAGAGTCCATAGTCTCTCATGATTCACCTCCCCTTCCAATTTACCCCAACCCCCTTCTCTCTAACTCCCCATGTCCTTCATGCTTTTTGTTATGCTCCATAAATAAGTAAAAAATTTATGGGATGCAGCAAAAATAGCACTAAGAAATAACACAGAGGACATGGGGAGATGGAGAGGAGAAGGGAGTTGAGGGAAATCAGAGGGGGAGCTGAACCATGAGAGACTATGGACTCTGAAAAACAATCTGAGGGTTTTGAAGGGGCAGGAGATGGGAGGTTGGGGTAGCCTGGTGGTGGGTATTATGGAGGGCATGGATTGCATGGAGCACTGTGTGTGGTGCATAAACAATGAATCCTGTTACACTGAAAAGAAATTAAATAAAAAAGAAAAGAAAAGTAGCACTAAGAAGGGCACCTGGTTGGCTCAGTGGAGTGTGCAACTTTGATCTTGGGGTTGTGAATTTGAGCCCCATGTTGAGTAGAGAGATTACTTAAAATATTAAAAGAAAGATACAGATGTAGTGAAAAGAAGGGGCACATGCACCCCAATAGCAGCAATGTCCACAACACCCAAACTGTGGAAGAAGCTGAGATGCACTTCAACAGATGAATGGATAAAGAAGGTGTGGTCCTTATATTCAATGGAATATTACTCAGCCATCAGGAAGGATGGATACCCACCCATTTGCATCAATGTGAATGGAACTGGAGTGGATTATGCTGGGTGAAATAAGTCCAGTGGAGAAAGACAATTATATTCTTTCATTCATATGTAGAACATAAGCAATAGCACGGAGGACTATAGGGAAAGGGAGGGAACACCAAATGATTTCTCTCTGAGAAATCATAGAGGGAGATGAACCATGAGAGACTATGGACCCTGGGAAACAAATTGAGGGTTTCAGAGGGGAGGGGGTAACAAGGTGATGGGTATTAAGGAGGGCACATTTTGTGATGAGCACTGGGTGTTATCTGTAACTAATGAACCATTGAACACTACATCAAAAACTAATGATGTGTTATATAGTGGCTAATTGGATATAACAAAAAAAAAGCATGAAGAAGTTTATAGTGATAAATGCACACATTAAAAGAGAGTTATAAAATTAACTTTACATTTCAAGAAACTAGAAAGAGTAGAACAAGCTCAACATTAATAGAAGGAGGGAAAATTAAAATCAGAGCAAAAATAAGATAGAGAGGAGCAAATAATATAAAAAGACCAAAAAAACTGAGAATTGTGGTTTTTTTAAAGATGAAATAGCAAATCCTTCAACTAAGAAAATGAAAGAAGACTCAAAATCAGAAATGAAAAAGAAAAGAAAATGAAAAGAAAAGAGCACCTGGGTGGCTCAGTTGATTAAGCATCTGTCTTTAGCTCAGGCCATGATCCCAGAGCCCCATGTCAGGCTCCCTGTTCAGTGGGGAGCCTTCTTCTAACTCTCCCTCTGCAGCTCTCCCTGCTTGTGCTCTCTCAAATAAAAAAAAAAGAAAAAAAATGAAAAAGGACACATTGCAACAGATACCTCAGATATAGAAAGGATCCTAAGAGACTTTTGTGATTAAATGCCGACAAATTGGATAACCTGGGAGAAATGGATAAATTCCTAAAACATAACCTACCAAGACTGACTCAAGAAATAGAAAGTTTGAAGAGTCAAGCCACCAATAAAGAGATTGAATCAGTAACTGAAACTTCCCAACAAAGAGAACTCTCCTAAAAGGAAATTAGCACAACAACCCCTTTCACCCTAGTGAGAAAAAAGAATACTTAGGAATAAACCTAACCAGGAAATGAATGATTTGTACACTGACAATTACAAAACACTGATGAAAGTAAATGGAAAGACATTTTATGTTCATTGATTGGAAGAACATCATTAATTTCCATACTACCCAATGTGATCAAAGATCCCATGTAAACTGTAAAAACAAACCAACCACAAAAACACTCAATGGCATTCTTTACAGAAGCAGAAAAAAAATCCTAAAATATGTGTTGAACCATAACAGACCCAGAATAGCCCAAGCTATCAATAAAGAACAAAGCTGCAGTCATCACCTTTCATATCAAAACATATTACAAATCTACTACAGTTACAACAGTATGATACAGACATTAAAAGAGCACTAAGATGAATGGAACAGAATACAGAGCCCAGAAAATGAAGCCACACACTTATGGTCAACTGATTTTCCACGAGAATGCCAAGAATGCACAGCAGAGAAAGGGTTACCTCCTCACTAAATGGTGATAGGAAAATGGAAAAATGAAATTGGACTCTTAGCTCATACCACCTATAAGAATCAACTCAAAATGGATAAAAGACTTAAATGTAAGACCTGAAATTGTAGAACTACTAGGAAAAAAAACAGGGGATGAAAGCTCCCGGACACCGGTCTTGGCAATGATTTGTTATGACACCAAAAGCACAGGCTACAAAAGGAAAAATAGACACTGGCAGTGCACCAAGCTAAAAAAGCTTTTGCACAGCCAAGAAAATTATCAACAGCATGAAAAAGCAGCCCACAGAATGGAAGATGATATTTGCAAACCATGCATTTGATAAAGGGTTAATATCCAAAATAGACACAAGGAATTTTTGTATCAACACCGACAGGACTGGAGGAGATTATGCTGAGTGAAATAAGTCAAGCAGAGAGAGTCAATTATCGTATGGTTTTGCTTATTTGTGGAGCATAAGGAATAACACGGAGTACATTGGGAGAAGGAGAGAAGCGAATTGGGGGAAATTGAGGGGGAGATGAACCGTGAAAGACTGTGGACTCAGAAGCAAACTGAGGGTTATGGAGGGAAGGGAGTTGGGGGGTTTGGTGAGCCTGGTGGTGGGTACTAAGGAGGGCACGGATTGCATGGAGCACTGGGTGTGGTACATAAACAATGAATCTTGGAACACTGAAAAAATTAAAAAAAAAAAAAAGACCTCCACAACTCAGTAGCAAAACAAACAAAACGAAACCCCCAAATAAACTGATTTCAAAATGGGCAAAGGATCTGAAAAGACATTTCCCAAAAAATGACATACAAATGCCCAACAGGTCCATGAAAGGGTGTTCAGCATCTCTCATCATCAGGGAAAAGCATATTGAATTGGCAATGAGGTATCACCTTACACCCATCAGAATGGCTAGACTCAAAAAGACCAATAACAAGTGTTGGCAAGGATGTGGAGAAAAAGGAACACTTGTTTACTGTGGGTGCAAATGTAAATTGGTACAGCTACTGTGAAAATCAGTATAGCGTTTCCTCAAAAAATTACAAATAGAAATGTCATATGATCCAGTAATTCCACTACTGGATATTTACTCAGGGGAAACAGAAACTCCCATTCAAAAAGACATATGCATCCCTATGTTTATTGCAGCATTATTTAAAATGGCCAAGATACGGAAGCAACCCGAGGTCTGCTGATAGATGAGTGGATAAAGATATGGGAAAAATATATATATATGTATATAAATACAAATATACACATACACACAAAAATACACATGAAAACATACATACACATACAGAAAAACATACACACAAAGATATAGAAATACAAATATAAAAATAAAAATGAATGTAATGGATTTTATTCAGCCATAAAAAAGGATGAGATCGGACCATTTGGACAAGATGGATGAACCTAGAGGGTACTGTGCTAGTGAAATACCTCAGAAAGACAAGTATCTTCACCTTACTTTTATTGAGTACATAGGCGTTAGCATACAATTTTGAAGGGGAAAAAAAATCTCTGCTGAGATTTTAAGATGAGAAAAGCATTAGGGAAAAATAGAGAGCACAAAGGAAGATGGGAAAGTCTGCAGTGTTTGAATGGGTCTTTTTTTTGTATCTTAAAGTCTCACTTGATAACCGTATTTATGGGAAAGTATCATTTGGAGAAGATTGTGGGTTTCCAAGCACAGGAAGTTTTTGACTTAATTTAAACTGTAAGAGTTCTGAATAAATCATTTTATAGTTAAGAAAATGGAGGGCAAATAGGAAATGAATTACCATCTCTGTACTCGATCAGTGGATAAAAATCCAGGATGGTTGTATTTGGTCTCTAGCTGAATGTTCATTAACTAAATATTATTTAGAAAATAAGGCGTTTGTTCATAATAGTCTTATAAAACTCCTCAAAGAAAACCTGGTGGTAGGTATTAACGAGGGCATGGATTGCATGGAGCACTGAGTGTAGTGCATAAACAATGAATCTTGGAATACTGAGAAAATAAAATAGAATTTAAAAGACACACAAGAGAGGACGCCTGGGTGGCTCAGTTGGTTGAGCAGCTGCCTTCGGCTCAGGTCATGATCCCGGCGTCCTGGGATCGAGAACCACATCGGGCTCCTTGCTCCACAGGGAGCCTGCTTCTCCCTCTGACTCTGCCTTCCACTCTGTCTGCCTGTGCTCGCTCTCGCTCGCTCTCTGACAAAAAAAAAAAAAAAAAAAAAAAAAAAGACACACAAGAAAACATAGGGAAAAACTTCTTGACACGTACCTTGGCAAGAATTTCATGGATGTAACACTTAAAGCACAATCAACAAAAGCAAAACAAGTGAGAATTCATCAAACTAAAAAGCTTCTGCAAACAAAGGAAACCATTAACAAAATGAAAAGGCAACATACAGAATGGGGTGCTCACTTCAGCAGCACATATACTAAAATTGGAATGATACAGAGAAGATTAGCATGGCCCCTGTGCAAGGATGACATGCAAATTCATGAAGCATTCCACATTAAAAAAGATAAAACCATACAGAATGGGAAAGAATACTTGGAAAGGGGTTAAACCCCCAAATATATAAAGTTCTTATACAATTTGGTAGCAAGAGAAAGAGAATCCAATTTTAAAATGGGCCAAGGACCTGAATAGACATTTTTCCAAAGAAGATACTCAAATGTCCAACAACTACACGAAAAGGTGCTCAACATCACTCATCATCAGGGTAATGCAGATCAAAACCATAGGGAGGGGTCACCTCACACCTTCAGAATGTCTGTCATCAGACACAAAAAGGACAAGTGCTGGGGAGGATGTGGAGAGAAGGAAAATTTGCACATTGTTGGTGGAAATGTAATATGGTATAGCCATATGGAAAACTGCATGGAGGTTTCTCAATAGATTGAATATACAGTTACCATATGATCTAGTAATTCTACTTCTGGGTATATGCCTGGAGGAAATGAAATTAGAATCTCAGATATTTTGATGAAGTCCCAAAAGTTTATTTTCGCTTTTGTTTCCTTTGCCTTTGGAGACATATCTTGAAAGAAGTTGCTGTGGCTGATATCGAAGAGATTACTGCCTATGTTCTCCTCTAGGATTCTGATGGATTCCTGTCTCACATTGAGGTCTTTTATCCATTTTGAGTTTATCTTTGTGTATGGTGTAAGAGAATGGTCGAGTTTCATTCTTCTACATATAGCTGTCCAGTTTTCCCAGCACCAT
>NC_081573.1:10669787-10697197 GCF_022355385.1 Mustela nigripes | reverse complement strand
TTCTGATGGAGGCATCATACTCCATAGTGTATATGAACCACATCTTCCTTATCCATTCATCTGTTGAAGGGCATCTTGGTTCTTTCCACAGTCTGGCAATTGTGGCCATTGCTGCTATGAACATTGGGGTACAGATGGCCCTTTTTTTAAGATTTTATTTATTTGACAGAAATCACAAGTAGACGGGGGGGGGGGGGCGTAGGCAGCCTCACTGCTGACCAGAGAGCCCGATGAGGGGCTCCATCCCAGGACCCTGGGATCATGACCTGAGGTGTTAACCCACTGAGCCACCCAGGCAGCCCCAGATGGCCCTGCTTTTCACTACATCTGTATCTTTGGGGTAAATACCCAATAGTGCAATTGCAGGGTCATAGGGAAGCTCAATTTTTAATTTAGGGAGTCTCCACACTGTTCTTCAAAGAGGCTGCACCAACTTGCATTCCCACCAACAGTGGAAGAGGGTTCCCCTTTCTCCACATCCTCTCCAACACACGTTGTTTCCTGTCTTGTTGATTTTGGCCATGCTAACTGGTGTAAGGTGGTATCTCAATGTGGTTTTAATTTGAATCTCCCTGATGGCTAGTGATGATGAACATTTTTTCATGTGTTTTTTAGCCATTTGTATGTCTTCTTTGGAGAAGTGTCTGTCTTCTGACCATTTTTTGACATGATTGTTTTGTGTGTGTTGAGTTTGAGGAGTACTTCATAATCTTGGATATCAGCCCTTTGTACTGTCATTTGCGAATATCTTCTCCCATTCCGTGGGTTGCCCCTTTGTTTTGTTGATTGTTTCCTTTGCTGTGCAGAAACTTTTGATCTTGATGAAGTCCCCAAAATTCATTTGTTTCCTTTGCCTTTGGAGACCTATCTTGAAAGAAGTTGCTATTGCCAATGTAGAAGAGGTTACTGCCTATGTTCTCTTCTAGGATTCTGATGATTTCCTGACTCATGTTAAGGTCTTTTATCCATTTTGAGTTTATCTTTGTGTATGGTGTCAGAGAATGGTCAAGTTTCATTCTTCTACACATAGCTGTCCAATTTTCCCAGCATAATTTACTAAAGAGACTGTCTTTTTACCACTGTATATTTTTTCCTACTTTGTCAAAGATTACTTGAGCATAGAGTTGAGGGCCCATATCTGGGCTCTCTACTTTGTTTCTCGGTCTATATGTCTGGTTTTATGCCAGTACCATGCTGTCTTGGTGATCACAGGTTTGTAATAAAGCTGGAAGTCAGGCAACATGATTCCCCCAGTTTTGTTTCTCTTTTTCAACATTTCTATGCTCATGGATCAGAAGAATAAACATTTTTAAAATATCTATACTGCCTAGAGCAATCTATACATTCAATGCCATCCTGATCAAAATTCCACCAGCATTCTTCAAAGAGCGGGAGGAAACAATCCTAAAATTTGTATGGAATCATAAGAGACCTTGAATTGTTAAAAATATTATTTACCTTTGATTTATAAAAATTTCCTTAAGCCCATGAGAAAAAAGGTGAAAACTCCAAATATTTTCAAAGGAGAGAATGACCTTCATGAATTTACACAATAGCAACTGGTAACTACAGTAATCAGATGAATCAGAATTAAGACACTACAGTATTCTCACAATTTTTTAAAAATTTCATTTATTTTCAGAGAGAGAGAACATGAGCAGCAGGGAATGGGAGGGAGAAGCAGACTCCCTGCTGAGCAGGGAGCTCAATGTGGACTCCATCTTGGGACCCCAGCATCACAACCTGAGCAGGAGGCAGATACTTGATGGAGCCCCCCAGGGGGCCCGTCACACTCACTGCTGCTATGTCTTTCAGGTGCCGTTGCTTAAGCATCTGGTGCTGAAGACCAAGGACACGCATCCGTATCTGGATACAGGTGTTGTATACATTAATGAAGGGCAGCACGTCACCCATGGAATGCTCTGGAAGGCAAGTAAGTATCTCTCCTGTTACAAGCATCCTGCCGTCAGAGACAGGGCCCGTGTCATTTATTCTTCTGAGTTCAGCTCCAAAATGAAGGGATGGGTTGAACAGGGGAAGGGGGGAGGTTTGAGCTATGCAGAGGACATGCAGTCAGCTCAGAGAGCAATGGGTGGGGGCGGGGGCCAAGAGGGGGCGAGGACAGTACGTGAATCTGACAAACACTATGTCTGCGTCGACAGAGACTGGGAAAGGAGCAGACGCAGAGAAAAACGGATTTTGGTTTTACATAGTGACAGTGGGACTCACTCATGGAAAATTCTAAGGGTTTAAATTTTATATTTTAATTTAAGATCAACATAGAGTACATCATTCATTTCAGATGTAGAGTTCAATGAGTCATCAGCTGGGTGTGACACCCAGTGCCCATCACATCACCAGTGACCCCCTCCCGGCTCCCCTCCCCTTCCCCAGCCCTCAGTTTGCTTCCCGGAGGCCAGAGTCTCTCGTGATCGTCTCCCTCTCTGATTTCTTCCCACTCAGTTTCCCTCCCTCCCCCTGAGGTCCTCTGCTCTGTTCCTCATGTTCCACAAGTGAGTGAAACCAGATGATCATTGATTCTGCCTGACAGACTTCTCAAAGCATAACCCCCTCCAGTCCCATCCATGTCGCTGCAGAGGGTGGTGTCCTTCCTTCCTGCTGGCTGATGTTCTGTCGTGTGTGTGGACCGCATCTGCCGTATCCATCCATATGTTGAAGGGCATCCCGGCTCCTCCCATAGGCGAGCTGTTGCGGATGGGGCCGCTGTGAACGGGAGAACAGTGTGCGGTTCCCTCAAGGTAATTGACAACGGAGCTGCCCTGCGGCCCAGGACTGCCCGACGAGGTATGAACCCCAGAGACATGAACATAGTGAAAAGAAGCTTTTGATCTTGACAAGGTGCCAATATTTTCACTTTTCCTTTTGTTTCAGATGGTCTAAATTTGAACTTAGGAAACCAAAGCTCATGGAGCATCTGGCCAGGAGACAGGGAGTTTGGGTTCTTCAACTTTCCGGTGTCTCTCAGCCAAGAACTGTGTCACCCTGCAGGGGGTATTCAGGGAGAAGCGGACAGAGACCAGGTCTCAGAGAGCTGACAGTCAGGATCATAGTGGCCCATATCACGTGAACAAACTGGGCACTTGTGGGACATCTTCACCGTGTTAACCTAACACAGAGAATGTCCCCTTTACTTCACAACCACGAACACCTTGAGTGACTGAGATTGTCCGATGAACGGCAGGGGGGAGCCTCGTTGGGCCCGTACTGTCCCCAGCGTTGTCAGGTCCCCAGGGACAGAGTCTATGTCTTGGCAGAAAGTCCTAAGGGACCAGGATGGACCATATCTCACAACTGTAGAAATCTTCCCAAGTCCTAGTTCCCTCCAACGTCCAGGTGAGTTGATGCTGGTCGCTTTGAAGGAATCTGAAGATGCTATGTCATTTAATGGGATGATGAATCTAGCAAGTGTCCCAAATGCACGACACACCTGCCCCCATCCCTGCTCCTGCCCCTGTGGCCACCATCACCGACTGAGCAGGACCTTCTGTCCCGGTAGCCCAGAGGGCAGCTTGGAATTTTACTACAGTGAAACAGCAGCCACTACCAACCCGCTAAACTTGCCTGAGGCTGGGATCCATTTTCCGTCCTTCCAAGTAGAGGCAATGGTGTTCGGAGAGGAGCGCTCGCCCTGGAACAGACCGATGCGAAGATTCCTGCCTTCTTCCCCATCCCTGCTGCTGAGCACCGCACACTCTGGGTCTGGATGGGAGGACACGCGCGGCCCCGAGAAGCGCAGACAGAGATAAACTTCTGGGTCGCTTGTTTATAAACGCCCTTTCTGTTTCAGGTCACTTGTGTCCTCTGGACCCCAAGTGAGCGCGTGACTTCCTCTCACCCCTTAGTGCCGCGCTCACCCACAGAGGCCAGTGCGGGGCTCCTGTCCACAGCAGTGAGGGGACCTGGAGCATGTGTTTTCACGTTTGTGCAGTTTTTTAAAAGAGAGAATCTGCAATCCACGACTGTTTGACATTTGCTGATACCGTGAAAGGAACGCAGAGGGAAGGCGGAGGGAATCTTGTTCTCATTGAATTTTTATTCAAAGCATTGGTCCCGTGAAGGACACTTTATTTTTTTTATTATTTTTTTATTTTCAGCATAACAGTATTCCTTGTTTTTGCACCACACCCAGTGCTCCATGCATGAGGGACACTTTAAATGACCGAATGAACAAACATTCTTCTGTGTCTCTGGTTCTCATGGCCCCACACGCTCCCCGAGCTGCTCTGTGCCTGGCTCGGTGCTCTCTCGGTGAGAGAACAGCTTTTCACTCTGGACGTGCCAAGGTGTGTCCTTCTCTTTAGCACTTTTCTGTGGACAAGTTGTCAGAGGCTGTTTGTTCTCTTGAGCTCTCTGGTTTCCTTTTATTTCGGAGAACTGGGTAGTCCCAGAGCTGGTCTGTTTTGACCATGTAGGAAGGAAAGGCTTTTTCTCATCTTTATAAATCAGGTTTCCCTATGGGTCTGGGCGTTGCATTCTTAGGACCCAAAGATTTCTGTGGAAGGTGTTAGCTTTCATCCGTGGCCGGTTTCTTCCCTGGGGAGTTCAGAATTCAAGGGTGCTCCTCTTTTGGACACGCTACCCCGGTCCAATGCTGCCCATGAACAGGGTTTACCTGAGTGTCTCTTCATTCTGCCAGGACTCGTTTCTGGACTCAGTGTCGATGCCTCCGCCATCAGTCACACAGCCTCTGTTGCCAGCAAGGGTTGGGGCATTGCTTTCCCGGCTGTGGATTTCACCCTCAATAAAGGTAACTGGCCAATGTTTCTTACCTTTATTTTTTTATATTTTGGAATATTTTCAGACAGACAAATGTGTAAAGGAATACCCAGACAGAGCAAATATGAACATATTTCATAACATATCATTCTAGAAATTTAACATGGAAATATGGACACCATACTGTTACCTAACGACTACATAATGCCACCAATTAACATTAATGTTCTGTTCCTCATGTTTCTGGACCCAGGCCACAATCCCACACAGCACATAGTTATCCTGTCTCTTTCGCACTCTTTAATCTGAAACACGCCTTGTTTTTCAACATCTTTCCACTTTTAAAAGGTACGATGTAGTTATGCTATAGAATGTCCCCCCATCTGGTGTAATTCCCCAATGAAACCCATGATACGCCCTTTGGGCGGGACGTGAGGATGTTCTCGGTGAACCTCAGAGGTGTCACATAATGTCTGTTTTCCTCCTCGTGAGGGAGGGACACTGTTGATTTGGTCACGGTGTTGCCTGTGATGTTTCTCCACAACTAAGATTTTCTGCTTTAAGATTAATGTGACTCATGGAGAGTCACTCTGAGAGCAACACTATCTTGTTGCTATTAGAATCTGTTGGTGTTTCTTCTCTGAAACCATTACGACTGGGATGTGTGCCTGATGGTTCTATATCCATTATTCTCCCTAAATTCACTTTGTCTCCCATCCGTCAGCATCAATTCTGTGTCTAGATTTGTCTCAGATTTGGTGCTCTCAGCAGCAGCGCATGAGGGAGCTCGTGATCCCCCGTGATCTCGCTACCCCAACGTGTTGTTTCACCGGCTCAGTGTTCATCAGTCTGAGAGTCGACACTGGTGTCCTTCAGCAGTGGAGGAGGAGCAGCAAAGTGTCCCCCAAGCGAGAAGACACTTAGAAACTGACGAATGCTGCAAGCTACTCGATGCCATTTACAGGGTAAAAATTTTGTTATTTATTTAAATTCAATTAGCCAAGGGATAGGACTTCATTGGTTTTTGATCTACTGATCTGATGAGTCACTGAACATTATAACGCCCAGTGCTCATCAGCTCACATGCCCTGCTTAACGCACGTCTTCCAGTTAGCCCATCCCCCACTCACCTCCCCTTCTGCAGTCCTTGGGTTGTTTCCCAGAGTCCAGAGCCTCTGACTTCTTCCCATTTGGTTTTCCCTCCCTTCCCCTACTGTCCGCTACACTATTTCCTTATGTTCCACACATGAGTGACACCATATGATCATTTGTCTTTCTCTGATTGCCTTATTTCACTTAACATAATCCTCTCCAGTCCCTCCAATGTGGATGCAAATGGCTGAGTGATATTCCATTGTGCATACAGACCACATCTTCTGTATCCATCTGTCTGTTGAAGGGCATCCCGGCTCCTTCCAGTTCAGCTATCGTGGCCATTGCTGCTGTGAACACTGGGGTGCATCCCCTTCTTCTCACTGCATCTGTATCTTTGGGGTAAATACCCAGTCGTGCGACTGCTGGGTCGTAGGGCAGCTCTGTTTTGAACTTCTTGAGAAACCTCCACACTGTTCTCCAGGGTGGCTGCACCAGCCTGCATTCCCACCAACAGTGTAGGAAGGGATCCCTCTACCCTGATCCTTTGAAGAGTTCTAATCAGGAAAGGAGGCTGTATTTTATCAAATGCTTTTTCTGCATCAATTTAGAGGATCACATAGTTCTTGTCTTTTATTAATGTGCTCAATCACGTTGATTTCATGAGCGCTGAACCACCCTTGCAGCCCAGGGATAAAACCCACCTGGTCGTGGTGAATAATCCTCATGTACTACTGGATCCTGCCGGCTAGCATCTGGGGTATTCTGGCATCCATGTTCATCAGGAAAATTGGTCTGTGAGTCTCCGTCTCGATGGGTCTTTGTCAAGGTTTGGGATCAAGGTGATGCTGGCCTCATGGAAGGAGTTTGGACGTTTTCCTTCCATATCTATTTTTCCAAACAGTTTCAGTAGAAAAAGTATTATTTCTCTTTAAAATGTTTGGTAGAATCCCCCTCGGATACCACCTGGCCCTGGGCTCTGGTTTGTTGGGGGATTTTTGAGTAGTTTAATTTCCTCACTGGCTATGGACTTGTTAGGATTGACCACTTCTTCCTGCTTCAGTCTTGGATGCATTTCTGGAAACTTATCAACCACCCTCTCTTCCAGATGCCTAGTTTGTGGGCATATAGCTGCTGGTGTTGGTCATGGTTTCTCCCCTTTTGTTCATGATTTTATTAATTTGGGTCCTTTCTCTTTGCTTTTTCATAAGTCTAGCCTGAGGTTTATCACTCACACTGAATCTTTCAAAGTACCAGTTTCTAGTTTCTATTTATTTCTTTTTTCTTTTTTTATTATTTTTGCACCACACCCAGTGCTCCATGCAATCCATGCCCTCTATAATACCCACCACCTGGTACCCTGCCCCTTCAGAGCCCTCAGATTGTTTTTCAGAGTCCATAGTCTCTCATGGTTCACCTCCCCTTCCAATTTCTCCCAACTCCCTTCTCCTTGCTAACTCCCCATGTCCTCCATACTCTTTGTTATGCTCCACAAATAAGTGAAACCATATGATAATTGACTCTCTCTGCTTGACTTATTTCACTCAGCATAATCTCTTCCAGTCCCGTCCATGTTGCTACAAAAGTCTAATTTAATCTTTATTGCTCTTCTCCTGCTTGGTTTAGGCTTTATTTGCTGTTCTTTCCCCAGGTCCTTTTGGTGTAAGAAGAGCTTGTGCATTTGGGATTTTTCTAACATTTTGAGAGAGACTTCATGGCTCTGTACTTCCCCCTAAGGACCACCTTTACAGGATCCCACAGGTTTTGAACCAGTTAGAATGGTTAGAATCAACAAGACAGGGAACATGTGTTGGAGAGGATGCGGAGAAAGGGGAACCCTCCTACACTGTTGGTGGGAACACAAGCTGGTGCAGCCACTCTGGAAAACAGTGTGGAGGTTTCTCAAGAAGTTCAAAACAGAGCTTCCCTATGACCCTGCAATTGCATGACCAGGTATTTACCCCAAAGATACCAATGTAGTGAAAAGAAGGGTCATCTGTACCCCAATGTTCATAGCAGTGATGTCCACAACAACCAAACTGTGGAAGGAGCCAAGATGCCCTTCAACAGATGAATGGATAAGGAAGATATGGTCCACATATACAATGGAGTACTATGCCTCCATCAGAAAGGATGAATACCCAACTTTTGTATCAACATGGATGGGACTGGAGATTATGCTGAGTGAAATAAGTCAGTCAGAAAAGGACAATGATCATATGGTGTCATTCACATGTGGAGCATAAGCAATAGCGGGGAGAACCAGGGGAAGGGAGGGAAAACTGAAAGAACTCGGAGACAAAGCATGAGAGGCTCTGGCTGGACTGTTTCCTGGAAGGTTGCAGAAGGCTGGGTTTGGGGTAACTGGGTGATGAGTATTAAGGAGAGCGTGTGGTGTGATGAACCATTGACCACTACATCAAAAGCTAATGGTGTCCTGAATGTTGGCTAATTGAATATAAAAATTTAAAAATCGATGGAGTATAGAGAGCCCAGAAATAAACTCACCTTTATATGGCCAGTTCATGTGAAACGAAGCAGGAGAACCCACACAGCGGGGAGAGCCTGCCTCCCGTAGCGCGCTGGGAAGCTGGGCCGTTGTATTACACCACCCACGGCACTGGACTCAGATGGGGTGATACAACATGGGCAGCGATCTCCTGACCATGACCCTTAGCAACACAGTAGTGGGTTTGTCTCCTCAGGCAAGGGAAGCAAAAGCAAAAATAAACTATTGGGATGACCCCAAAAGCAGCAACTCTCACACAGCAAGAGGCGCCGACATGACACAAAGGTGAGCCGCTGAGTGAGAGAGGACACTGGCAGATAACGCATCTGATAAGTAGTTAACATCTGACATGTGACCTGTACACTCACTCCCCAGAAAGGAACAATCTAAAGAAGGGGCAAAGCGCCTGCATGGACCTTTTCCCAAGATGACATACAGGTCAGAGAGGACACATACCAACGTGTGCGTCGACATGGACGGCACTGGAGGGGATGATGCTGAGTGAGGCAAGTCAGGCAGAGAGAGACGATTACCACGTGATGTCACTCATGGGTGGGACATAAGGAGTAGCGTGGAGGACCATAGGGGAAGGGAGAGAAATCCAACGGGGGAGACGTCAGAGAGGGAGACAAACCCTAGAGACGATGAACCCCAGGAACCCATCTGAGGGTTTCAGAGGGGGAGGAGGCTGAGGGGAAGAGGCTGGGAGAGGGGGTGACCGGGTGGGGGACGTTCGGGGGGCATGTGTTTTAACCAGCACTGAGTGTTACACGCAACTAATGAACTACTGAACACAACATCAGAAACCAGTGATGTGCTCCACAGTGCCTAACCGAATAGAAGAGCCACAGATGGCCACAGACACGATGCCTGGCGTCCCTCACCGTCCCCTCGGCGACCAGCACATCCAACACCAGCGAGACCCCACCTTACCCGGGGCAGGCTGGCTCGCATCTGAAAAGTAAGTGCTGGCAAGGATGCAGGAAAGGGGAGACGCTCCCGTGTCGCCAGGGGGACATGAGTTAGCGCCGTCACTGTGGAGCACAGTAGGGCGGTTCCTCCAGACAGTGAAGGTACCACATCCTGCGGTCATCCCAGCACGGGACGTCCGCCCTCAGAGAACACGGATCTGAAAACGCACGCTTTGTTACAACAGCCCAGATCTGCACGTGAGGAAGCCCGCGCGACAGACAGACAGAAGCATGGGCGGGGCTGGCGGACGCTCGGCAGGACCCAGGAGCCTGTGCACCAGCTGCCAGACGTGGGGCTCTGTGGGCTGGACGAAGTGGCGCTGCACACGGTGCCATGCGGGGTCAGGGAGGTGAGTCCCCCAGAGAGGACAGACGCTGCACGATGTGACTTACATGCTGACTCGGAAACACAGAAGCAGACACAGACCAGAGACGTGGAGAACGCACTGGGGGTCACAGAGGGAGCGGGAGGTGGGACGGCGGCTGCGGCGGGGCTGGGCTCCAGGTTACAGAGTCACAGGACCGAAGGTGCAGCAGAGGGGGTTCCGTCGGCACTATTGCAGCACCATGTGGTGACAGAGGTAGTGGCAGGCATGGGGAGTGCAGCATAACGCAGGGACTTGTCACATCACTGTGCGGTACACCTGAAACGGGGGTCTCTTGTGTGTCCGCTGCACGTGATTAAAGAGAAGCTCGGGGGATGGCAGACATGAGCTCCACGGGCTCAGAGTGGCCACGCGCACCTTAACCAGGGATGGTCACCGGTGGCAGAACGTCTGCCCCGAGCCTGGCTCGGTGCGCAGCAGGGACAGGGCGGTGACCGCCCCAAGTAACTCCCACGGCAGGAATTTCTCCAAGCAGAGCACGCGCCGTCTCGGGATGGCCTTGCGCCTTTGCAGACAGTAACCCCTCCACGAGGCGTGATTTAAAGCAGAAATAATTCGTTCAGGACATTGTAGACAGTCTCCCCTGAGCCAGTGCCTTAGAGATGCTGTCCTCCGAGAAGGGTTCCACCCGACTCCTGCGCTGAGAAGCCTCCAGAATGACAGCTGCGGGCGTTAAGGACAACGGGAATGGAGCCAAGAGTGTCTGTGTCCCCACCTCGCCAATGCCTGTAAGTGTCCATGTCCCTGAGTCGACAGGAAGTGGCGGCAGGAACACGGGACGGGAAAGAGCATCTTCAGCACGTGGTGTTGGGACAGTTGGACTGTGACGGTCCCTCAGCACCATGGACGGCAGCAACAGAACTCTCAGCGGTGGGCACTCGTGCTGATCCCACCGGCCTGCTGAAGCGCGACCTTGAGGAGAAGCTCTCCAAGCAGTGGGCCTCTGGGGGAGGAGGACACACATCCCTGAAGCTGAGCAGCGGGAGACACCCCCCCGCTGCCCCCACCAGCCCACTCAGGGCAACCACCACCTGCTTCCAGTCTCTGTTGTCTCCCCGCCTCAGAGAAGCCTGCTGGGCCCACGATCCCTGCGAGTGCGCTCGTTCAACTTCACATTCATGCTGCTGGACCAGATGCACCTTACTCCTCCTCTTCTTTACCTCTAAGACTTATGATCAATGTATGACTCCCATTCCTTCATGTTCACCCACGAGACCTATGGCTAATGCATAACCTTCTCCTCCTTTGTGGTTATCTTGTGTCTAATAAATACGGGGCTGAGGAGTTGCTCGGGCGACAGTCCAGCAGTCGTCCCCTGCTCCCTCTCTTGCAGCAGACTTATTTGTGCCTCATCCTTCTCCTCTGTGCCTTCGGGAAGCGGTGTTGGACAGCCAGAAGAACGAAACTGGACCATTCTCTCACACCACACGCAAAGATAGACTCAAAACGGACGAAAGACCTCAGTGTGAGACAGGAGTCCATCAGAATCCTAGAGAACACGGGCAGCTACCTCTCCGACCTCAGCCGCAGCAACTTCTGGCTAGACCCGTCTCCAAGGGCAGGGACAACAAAAGCAAAAATGCACTCGTGGGACTTTGTCATGATGAAAACCTTCTACACAGCAAAGGACACCATCAACAAAACTACAAGGCAGCCTGTGGAAGGGGAGAAGATTTTTGCAAATGACCTTACAGATAAAGGGCTGGCATCCAGCACTGAGAAGGGCACGTGCTGTGATGAGCACCAGGTGTTACACTTAACTAACAAATCACTGACACTGCATCAAGGACTGAGTATGTACGATGCAGTGGCTAACTGACATAATAAAAATGATTAAAGTCCACGGTAACAACACCAGAGGAATTCCGAAGATCATTAAATAAACCATGAAAAAAAACCAAACAAACTCAAACTCAACACCCAGAGAACAAATAGTCCCATCAAGAGATGAGCAGAAGCCATGAACAGACACTTCTCCAAAAAAGGCCTACAAATGGCCAACAGATGCATGAAAAAGTGTACAATATCACTCAGCATCAGGGAAATACAAATCAAAACCACAGTGAGATCCCACCTCACACCAGTCAGAATGGCTAAAATTAACCAGTCAGGAAACAACAGGTGTTGGAGAGGATGTGGAGAATGGGGAGCCTCCTACACTGTTGGTGGGAATGCAAGCTGGTGCTGCCACTCTGGAAAACAGCATGGAGGTTCCTCAAAAAGTTAACATAGCTGCCCTACACCCCACAATCACACTACTGGGTATTTATCCCAAAGACAAAGATGTAGTGAAAAGAAGGGGCAGCTGCACCCCAGTGTTCATAGTAGCAATACCCACAATAGCATGAATGAAGAGGATATGGTACACACACACAAAATGGAATATTAGTCATCAGAAAGGATGAATACTCAACATTTGCATCAACATGGAGGGAACTGGTGGGTACTGGGCTGAGTGAAATGAGTCAGAGAAACACAATTATATGGTTTCACTCACATGCGGAATATAGGGAACAGGGCAGAGGATCAGAGGGGAAGGGAGGAAAACCATGAGAGACTCATAACTAGAGGACACAAACTGAGGGTTTCTGGAGGGGAGGTGGGAGGGATGTGGGATAACTGCGTGACCAACATTGGAGAGTGAGCAGTTTGATGAGCACCGGTGTTATATACAACTGATGAATTACTGACCACGACCTCTGAAAATAATGGTGTACTTTATGTTGGCTAATTGAATTTAAATTTTAAAAATTTCCATAAAACAGTAAACAAAAAATGTTGGAGAGGATGTGGAGAAATGGGAACTCTGGACCCTATGACCCTGCAATTGCACTACTGGGTATTTACACCAAAGATAAAGATGTAGTGAAAGGCCATCTGTACCCCAATGTTCATAGCAGCAATGGCCATGGTCGCCAAACTGTAGAAAGAGCCGAGATGCCCTTCAACAGACAAATGGATAAAGAAGATGTGGTCCATATATACTATGGAGTATTATGCCTCCATCATAAAGGATGAATACCCAACTTTTGTATCAACATGAATGGGACTAGAAGAGATTATGCTGAGTGAAATAAGTCAAGCAGAGAGAGTCAATTATCATATGGTTTCACTTACTTGTGGAGAATAAGAAATAACATGGAGGACATGGGGAGATAGGTGAAGTGAGTTGGGGGAAATTAGAGGGGGAGACGAACCATGACAGACTGTGGACTCTGAGAAACAAACTGAGGGTTTCCAAGGGGACATGGGTGGGGAGGATGGGCTAGCTGGGTGATAGGTATTGAGGAGAGCATGTGTTGTGAGGAGCACTGGGTGTTATATTCAACTCACAAATCACTGACCATGACATCAAAAACTAATAATGTACCATACAGCGGCTTACTGAACATGATAAAAGAGTCAAACTTGGAAAAAGAGAACATAGACTGGCCGTTACCAGAGGCTGTGGGAATGGGCAAACTGGGAGTTACTGCTGAATGGGTAGAAAATTCTAGTTATGCAACACAATTAAGTTGTAGAGATCTGTTCAACCCTCTGCCTACAGTTAACATATTATAGCATACATTTTTAAATCTGCTGAGGTTTGGGGGAGATCGTGGAAGGAGAGGATCCTCTGCTCACCTCATCCCATGAACACACTAAGACAACAGTATCTGTACAGCTAACTCTGAAGATGACAAAGACGCAGAACAGATCTTCCACAGCTAACCATGGAGAGGAACTGCCTTGAGCAGGGTGGGGGGTAGAGATGCCACTGGGCACCCGAACCCTCACACAACTAGCCCCACATAGGAGACACATCACAAGCCTGGGGAAGTGGCTCTATCCCACCCCAGGTACCCAAGACTCTGGGAACCCCCACTGAGAAAAGAAGTCCCCATAACACTTGACTTTGAAACCCAGTAGCCTTAGCCCTGGGAGCTTTTTTTTTTTTTTTTAAAGATTTTATTTATTTATTTGACAGACAGAGATCACAAGTAGGCAGAGAGGCAGGCAGAGAGAGAGAGAGAGAAGCAGGCTTCCTGCGGAGCAGGGAGCCCGAGGCGGGGCTCGATCCCAGGACCCTGAGATCATGACCTGAGCCGAAGGCAGCAGCCCAAACCACTGAGCCACCCAGGTGCCCCAGCCCTGGGAGCTTTAAGAAATTAGCCGGCTAGCTTTTATTTCACACAGTACTTGAAGTCCTAGCCAAGATCGAGTCCTGCACTGGGCTCGCTGCTCGGCCGGGAGACTGCTTCTCCCTCTGAACTTCTTCCCTCTCATGCTCTCTAATAAATAAATAAAATCTTCTAAAAATAATTTTTTAATTCTGGAAAAACTGGATAGCTACCTGCAAAAGATGGAAATTGGACTTTTTACACTATACACAAAAATAAACTCAAAATGAAAGACCTAAATGTGAGAGCTGAAACCATGAGACTGGAAGAGAGCACAGATAGCAATCTCTCAGACATGATCCTTAGCAACATGGTCACAGATATGTCTCCTCAGGCAAGGAAACAAAAGCAAAAATAAACTGGGTGAGCCTGGTGGTAGGTATTAAGGAAAGCACAGATTGCATGGAGCACTGGGTGTGGTGAACAAACAGTGATTCTTGGATCACTGAAAAAAAATTAATGATTGGGACTACACAAAAACAAAAAGCTTTTGCACAGTCAGGAAACCAGCAACAAAACAAAAAGCCAAGCTACTGAGTAGGAGAAGATATTTGCAAACAAATTATCTCCCAAGAGGTCAATGTCCAAAATATACATTAAATTATACAACTCAACAATACAAACAATCCAATTATAAAGCAGGCAGAATAGACATTTCTCCAAAGAAGATATATGGATGGTCAACAGACATCCTGAAAAGAGGCTCATCATCACTCATCGTCAGGGACATGCAACTCAAAACGACAGTGAGATACCACCTCCCACCTGTCATGGGCTCACTTTGGCAGCACATATACTACCTCCTACCTGTCAGAATGTGTAGAATCAGGGGTTCCCGGGTGGCTCAGTTAGTTAAGTGACTGCCTTCAGCTTGGGTCATGATCCAGGGTCCTGGGATCAAGCCCCTCATAGGGCACCCTACTCAGTGGGGAACCTGCTTCCCCCTCTCCCTCTGCTGCTCTGCCTGTGTCTCTCACGCTGTCAAATAAATAAATAAAATCTTAGAATGTCTAGAATCAAAAAGACAAGAAATAACAAGTTTGGGGTGAGGATGTGGAGAAAAAGGAACCCTCACACACTTGGTGGAAACAAAAGCTGGTGAAATCACGGTGGAAAACAGTATGGATATTCCTCCAAAATTAAAAATAAAAATATCATGATCCATTAATTCCATTATTGAGTGAAGAAGATGAAAACCCAAAAGTCTCCACCCCCAAATTACTAGAACTCATACAGCAATTCAGTAATAGGGCAGGACACAAAATCAATGTACAGAAATAAGTTGCTTTCTTATACATTAACAATGAAACTATAGGAAGGGAAATTAGAGAATCGATTCCATTTATTATAGCATTAAGAACCATAAGATACCTGGGAATAAACCTAACCAAAGAGGTAAAGGATCTATACTTGAGGAACTACAGAACATTCATGAAAGAAACTGAAGTAGACACTAAAAGATAGAAAAACATACCATGGTCATGAATCAGAAGAATAAACATTGTTAAAATGTGTATGCTGCCCAGAGCAATCTATACTTTCCATAACATCCCAATCAAACTACCATTGGCATTTTTCAAAGTGCTGGAACAAATAATCCTAAAATTTGTATCGAACCAGAAAAGGCCCCAAATTGCCAAGGAAATGTTGAAAAAGAAAAAGCTGGGGGCATCACATTCCCTGATTTTAAGCTTTATTACAGAGCTGTGATCACCAAGACAGCATTGTACTGGCACAAAAACAGACACACAGACCAGTGGAACAGAGTAGAGAGCCTAGATATGGACCTGCAACTCCATGCAAATAATCTTCAACAAAGCAGGAAAGAATTTCCAATGGAAAAAAGACAGTCTCTTCAATAAATGGTGCTGGGAATATTGGACATCTGTGTATAGAAGAATGAAACTGGACCATTCTCTCACACCATACACAAAGATAAACTTAAAATTGATGAAAGACCTCAGTGTGAGACAGGAATCAGTCAAAATTCTAGAGGAGAATATAGACAGTAACCTCTTCAACATGGGCCACAGCAACTTCTTTCAAGACGAGTCTCCAAAACAAAAGCGAAATGAACTTTTGGGACTTCATCAAGATCAAAAGCTTCTGCATAGCAAAGGAAACAGTCAACAAAACAAAGAGGCAACCCACGGAATGGGAGAAGATATTGCAAATGACACTATGGATAAAGGGCTGGTATCCAAGAGCTATAAGAACTCCTCAAACTCAACACAGACAAAACAGATAATCACAACAAAAAATGGGCAGAAGACATGAACTGACACTTCTCCAATGAAGACATACAAATGGCTATCAGACACATGAAAAAATGTTCATCATCACTAGCCATTAGGGAGATTCAAATTAAAACCACATTGAGATACCACCTTATACAAGTTAGAATGGCCAAAATTAGCAAGACAGGAAACAACATGTGTTGGAGAGGATGTGGAGAAAGGGGAACCCTCTTACAGTTGGTGGGAATGCAAGTTGGTGCAGACACTTTGGAGAACAGTGTGGAGATTCCTCAAGAAATTAAAAATAGAGCTTCCCTATAACCCTGCAACTGCACTCCTGGGTATTTACCCCAAAGATACAGATGTAGTGAAAAGAAGGGCCACCTGTACCCCAATGTTTATAGCAGCAATGGCCACGGTCGCCAAACTGTGGAAAGAACCAAGATGCCCTTCAACAGACGAATGGAAAAGGAAGATGTGGTCCATATACACTATGGAGTATTTTGCCTCCATCAGAAAAGACGAATACCCAACTTTTGTAGCAACATGGACAGGACTGGAAGAGATTATGCTGAGTGAAATAAGTCAAGCAGAGAGAGTCAATTATCATATGGTTTCACTTATTTGTGGAGCATAGCAAATAGCATGGAGGACAAGGGGAGATGGAGAGGAGAAGGGAGTTGAGGGAAATTGGAAGGGGAGGTGAACCATGAGAGACTATGGACTCTGAAAAACAATCTGAGGGTTTTGAAGGGGTGGGGGGTGGGAGGTTGGGGGAACCAGGTGGTGGGTATTAGAGAGGGCACAGATTACATGGAGCACTGGGTGTGGCGCAAAAACAATGAATACTGTTACGCTGAAAAGAAATAAAAAATTTTAAAAAACTAAAAAATTTTAAAAAAACAATGAATCTTGGAACACTGAAAAAATTAAATTAAAAAAACTAATGATGTACTTTATGGTGACTAACCTAATAAAAAATAATTTTAAAAAAGATGGAAACACTAATTCAAAAAGATACATGCCTGTCTGTGTTCATTGTAGCATTATCTACAATAGCCAGGATAGGGAAGCAACCCAAGTTCCCACTGATAGATAAATGGATACGGAAGACATGGTATAATGTATACAATGGAATATTAGCCATGAAAATGGACGAGATTGGCCGTTTACAACATGCGTGGACCTAGAAGGTGTCACACTAAGTGAAATAAGTCAGGATGAAAAAGACAAGCACCATACAATTTCCACTTATGTGTGGAATCCAAACACACACGAAATGAACCAGTAAAACATAAAGCAGACCCATAAATGCAGAGAAGAAACTGTGGCTATCAGAGGGGGTGATAGGCAAAAATTAAGAGCATCGGGAAGTACAAACTCCAGTTATAAATTATAGTGATGAAAACACACTCAAGAAATACAGCAATATTCCAACAATGCTGTGACTGATGGTGACTGCACAATGTGGTAGCACTGAGCAATGTATACAACTATCAAATCAGCATACTCAGTATACTGTACACCTAAACTAATGTACTAACAGTACTGTACATTGAAACTAATGTAACATTGTATGTTAATTATACTTTAATTAAAGAAGAAGTTGATCAGTGCCTGGCTAACAGAGTCAGCAGCACATGTGATCCTTTTTTTTTTTTTTTTTTTTTAAAGATTTTTTTAGGGACACCTGGGTGGCTCAGTTGGTTAAGCAGCTGCCTTTGGCTCAGGTCATGGTCCCAGCGTCCTGGAATCAAGTCCCACATCGGGCTCCTTGCTCCTTGGGGAGCCTGCTTCTCCCACTGACTCTGCCTGTGCTCGCTCTCGCTCTCTCTCTAACAAATAAATAAATAAAATCTTAAAAAAAAAAGATTTTTAAAAAATTTATTTATTTTCAGCATAACAGTATTCATTATTCTTGCACCACACCCAGTGCTCCATGCAATCCATGCCCTCTATAATACCCACCACCTGGTACCCCATCTTCCCACCCCCCACCCCTTCAAAACCCTTAGATGTTTTTCACATGTGATTCTTGATCTAGGGGTTCTGAGTTCAAGCCCCACGTTGGGTGTATCGATTACTTTTTAAAAATTAAATGTTTTTTTAAAAAACCTTTTTTAAAAAATAGCACTTCAAAGACAATTGAGAAAGATCTCTGTCGCTCAGTTTGGTTTGCTGGAATTGTTCTGTGGTTGGTAGGATTTGCAAGAGTAGGTGCTTAAAAGAGAGCCACTGTGAAGTTTCTGTTGGCTGTGTTAGCTTCAAATTTGTTTTCCTGCCAATAACTGTCTTCTCTTGACTCAGATCTCAGAAACATGCAGAGGATGAAGCTGTTCACTGTGAAGCATAATTTTTTCCAGACTTTCTGATGCTTTTGTCTGAAGTAGATGACATGGATTATGCTGCTTGGAGAATCAAACCACAGAGACAGAGATTTGTAGGCAGGAGGTTTACTGGGGGGTGTTCTGAGGAACAGCGTGTATGTCAAGTGTGAGAAGCAGGCTGGTGTAGGAGATAAATCAGCCTATCACATGTACAGCTATACAGTCGTGAAAGCTCTCCGAGTTGCCCCCAAACTGTCCGACAAACTGTCCTCCAGAAATGAAGGAGAGAGAACGTTCTTGAACAAACAAGAGCTGGGGAATGTATCACAACTTGACCTGCTTTACAAGAATGCAAAAGAGAACTGTTGGTGGGAATGCTCGCTGGTGCAGCCACTCTGGAAAACAGTGTGGAGGGTCCTCAACATGTTAAAAATAGAGCTGCCCTAGGACCTGGCAGGTGCACTACCAGAGATTTACCCCAAAGATACAAATGCAGTGATTCGAAGGGGCACATGCACCCCAATATTCATCGCAGTGATGTCCACAACAGCCAAACTGTTGAAGGAGCCGAAATGCCCTACAACAGACGAATGGATAAAGATGTGGTCCATATATACAATGGAATATTCCTCAGCCATCAGAAAGGATGGACACCCACCATTTGCATCAACATGGACGGGACTGGAGGAGATTATGCTGCATGAAGTAAGTCAAACAGAGAAAGTTAATGATCATATAGTGTCACTCATGTGTGGAACATAAGAAACAGGGCAGAGGATCATAGGGAATGGAGAGAAAACTGAACGGGGAGAAATCAGAGAGGGAGATGAGCCATGAGAGACTCTGGACTCCAGGAAACAATCTGAAAGTTTCAGAGGGGGGTGGGAGGATGGGGTCGCTAGATGATGGGTATAAAGGAGGGCACGTTTTGTGATGAGACCTGGGTGTTATACAAAACTAATGAAACAATGAACATGACATCAAAAACTGGGATGAGGGGCGCCTGGGTGGCTCAGTGGGTTAAGCCTCTACCTTTGGCTCAGGTCATGATCCCAGGATCCTGGGATCAAGCCCCACATCAGGCTCTCTGCTCAGAAGGGAGCCTGCTTCCTCCTCTCTCTCTGCCTGCCTCTCTGCCTGGGTTTGATCTCTGTCTGTCAAATAAATAAAATCTTAAAATAAATAAATGAGATCTTCAAAAAAATTTTAAAAATGAGATGAACCATGAGAGGCTATGGACTCCAAGAAACAAATAGAGGGTTTTAGAGGGGATGGGGATGGAGAGATGGGTGAGCCCAGTGATGGGTATTCAAGAGGGCAGGGATTGGCTGGAGCACTGGGTGTTATACAGAAACAATGAATCATGGAACATGGCATCAGAAACTAATGGTGTACAGTATGATGACTAACATAATAAAAAATGCAAATAAAAAAACTAATGGGGGCGCCTGGGTGGCTCAGTGGGTTAGAGCCTCTGCCTTAAGCTCAGGTCATGGTCCCAGGGTCCTGGGATCAGGCCCCACGTCGGGCTCTCTGCTCAGCAGGAACCCTGCTTCCCCTTCTCTCTCTGCCTGCCTCTCTGCCTACTTGTGAAGTCTGTCAAAATAAATAAATAAAATTTTTTTAAAAACTAATGATAGATTCTGATCTCTTCGATATAAGCCACAGCAACTTCTTTCAAGATATGTCTCCAAAGGCAAAGGAAACAAAAGTGAAGATGAACTTTTGGGACTTCATCAAAATCAAAAGCTTCTGCACAGCCAAGGAAACAGTCAAGAAAACAAAGAGGCAACCCACGGAATGGGAGAAGATATTTGCAAATGACAGTACAGACAAAAGGTTGATATCCAGGATCTATAAAGAACTCCTCAAACTCAACACACACAAAACAGACAATCAAAAAATGGGCAGAAGATATGGACAGACACTTCTCCAATCAAGACATACAAATGGCTATTAGACACATGAAAAAATGTTCATCATCACTAGCTGTCAGGGAGATTCAAATTAAAACTACATTGAGATATCACCTTACACCAGTTAGAATGGCCAAAATTAGCAAGACAAGAAACAACATGTGTTGGAGAGGATGTGGAGAAAGGGGAACCCTCTTCCACTGTTGGTGGGAATGCAAGTTGGTGCAGCCACTTTGGAGAACAGTGTGGAGATTCCTCAAGAAATTAAAAATAGAACTTCCCTATGACCCTGCCATTGCAATCCTGGGCATTTACCCCAAAGATACAGATGTAGTGAAAAGAAGGGCCACCTGTACCCCAATGTTTATAGCAGCAATGGCCACGGTCGCCAAACTATGGAAAGAACCAAGATGCCCTTCAACGGACGAATGGATAAGGAAGATGTGGTCCATATACACTATGGAGTATTATGCCTCCATCAGAAAAGACGAATACCCAACTTTTGTAGCAACATGGACAGGACTGGAAGAGATTATGCTGAGTGAAATAAGTCAAGCAGAGAGAGTCAATTATCATATGGTTTCACCTATTTGTGGAGCATAACAAATAGCATGGAGGACAAGGGGAGATGGAGAGGAGAAGGGAGTTGGGGGAAATTGGAAGGGGAAGTGAACCATGAGAGACTATGGGCTCTGAAAAAAAATCTAAGGGTTTTGAAGGGGCAGGGAGTGGGAGGTTGGGGGAACCAGGTGGTGGGTATTAGAGAGGGCACGGATTACATGGAGCACTGGGTGTGGTGCAAAAATAATGAATACTGTTATGCTGAAAATAAAAAATAAATAAATAAAAAGATTTTTAAAAAAACTAATGCTACACAGTGGCTAACTGAACATAATGAAAAGAATTTTAAAGAAAAGAATGCAAAAGAGAGGTTGAAGCAAAAGGACACCAAACAGTAACATGAAATGATACAAAGTATAAAACTCACTGGCAAAGGTAAATACGGAGACAGAATAGTTTACCACTCCAATGGTGTTGTGTAAATCACTTGCAGTTTTAGTGTAAAGCTGAAAGAAAGAAGAGTAACTACCAACTTTTGTTAATGGATACACAATATAAAAGGGTATGCACTGTCCCATCAATATCACAGAGTGTAGGAGGGGACAAAGGGGGCAGAGTGTTGTATGCGATCAAACGTACCAGTGTAATATAGGTTATTGTAACTATGGGACATTTTGTGTAAGCCTGAGGTAACACGTAGAAAATCCCTGTGGAACATACACAAAAGAAAAAGTGAAGGGAATCAAAGTATATCACTACAGTAATCTAAAAGTCAACAAGGACAGCAAGAGAGGAAAGAAACAAATGCTCTACAGGACAATACAAAGCCCTCACCTATCAATAATTACTTTATTTTTTAAGATTTTGTTTATTTATTTGACAGAGAGATAGAGAGCACAAGTAAGCAGAGTGGCAGGCAGAGGGAGAGAGAGAAGCAGGCTCTCTGCTGAGCATGGAGCCCAATGTGGGGCTCGATCCCAGGACCCTGAGATCATGACCTGAGCTGAAGGCAGAGGCTTTAACCACTGAGCCACCCAGGCACCCCATCAATAATTACTTTAAACCTAAATGGATTATATTCCCCAAAAGACAGCACAGCTGAACAGATTTCTAAAAATAAGATCCAACCATGAACATGGTGGAGCTGCAGGTCCTGGCCCCCTCCACGCATTGGCTGGAGTTTCTGTCTTCCCTGCCTTCCCCACTAGAGCTGGCGGACTCTGAACCCTTGGCAGTCTATGGGACAGATTATCCGCATCAAGTGTCAGAGCTCATCGGCCACATAGAGCCAAGCATCCTGAACTCTCACCTGGTGCAGAAGATGACCCGGAATGTGAACTGCCGCTTTGAGTCTACACAGAGAAGCTGCTGGAGACCCTCCCTGGCACCAAGAAGTCCTGCAAGCCAGGGTAGCAGACCTGTGCTGTGTCTCCAACATGGACGTCACACTTGGCTTCACCCTGGGCTCCCTCTCTGCGGCAGCCACATTAGACTGGCAAAGCAAGGAAATTGCTGAGGGGGTGATCAGCGAGATCACCTTGAGGAGGCCCCAGGGCAGCTGCTCGGACAGATTAGAAGCCCCCTCAGGCAGCCAGGGAGAAAGCAGATGCCGTCTATGAGAGCACTGGCTCCCTGGACTTCGTCCTGGAGCCCAAAGAGCTGGATGATGTTTACGATGGGCAGGAAGTCTCCGAGACTCCTTCCTCCAGAATGTGTTCGATTTGCACAACGTCTCTGCTAAGGTAATGGCTGACCAGCCCACAAGCCTCCCATCCAGGACCAGTGGAGCATGACCCCCAACAGTGAAGGCTGACCACCGTCCAACCAAGAATGAAACCATCTTCCCTGCCAGCATCCTGCAGACCCCCTTCTGCACTCATAACCACCTGAAGGTCACAAGCCCTCCTGCTGCCTCCTGGTCTCCCTAGGCTCGGAGGCAAACTGTGTATGGTGTGTATGTACAGGGGATGCTGGTTCTTGGTGTCTTGGGACACAACTCTTAGGGGCCGACTGATCCTCCTGGGCCCCAGCAGAAAAGCAGAGCAGGGAGATGGAAGGATAGAGTTTATTTTTACAGGGAAGAGGGTAGAGACGAAGTGGTCTTGGTTCTGTAGGCCCCTTTGCCAATAAAGAAATGACATTAGTAAAAAATAAAATAAGATCAAACTAACTTGCATTCCCACCAACAGTGTAGGAGGGTTCCCCTTTCCCCACATCCTCTCCAACACATGTTGTTTACTGTCTTGTTAATTTTTGCCATTCTAACTGGTGTAAGGTGGTATCTCAATGTGGTTTTGAAAAGTGTGGAGGGTGCCTGGGTGGCTCAGTGGGTTGGAGCCTCTGCCTTCGGCTCAGGTCATGATTCCAGGGTCCTGGGATCGAGCCCCACATCGGGCTCTCTGCTTGGTGGGGAGCCTGCTTCCTTCTCCCTCTCTCTGCCTGCCTCTCCACCTACTTGTGATCGCTCTCTGTTAAATAAATAAATAAAATCTTTTAAAAAAGAGAGAGAGAGAGAAAGAAAACAGTGTGGAGGTTTCTTGAGAAATTAAAAATAGAGCTACCCTATGACCCTGCAATTGCACTACTGAGTATTTTCCCCAAAGATATAAATGTAGTGAAAAGAAGGATCATCTGTACCCCAATGTTCATAGCGGCAATGGCCACAATTGCCAAACTATGGAAAGAGCCAAGATGCCCTTCAGCAGATGAATGGATAAGGAAGATGTGGTCCATATACACTATGGAGTATTATGTCTCCCTCACAAAGGATGAATACCCAACTTTTGTATCAAAATGGATGGGACTGGAGGAGATTATGCTGAGTGAAATAAGTCAAGCAAGAGAGTCAGTTATTATATGGTTTCACTTACTTGTGGAGCAAAAGGAATAACATGGAGGACATGGGGAGCTGGAGAGAAGGGAGCTGGGGGAAATTCGTGGGGGAGATGAACCATGAGAGACTGTGGACTCTGAGAAACAAACTGAGGGTTTTGGAGGGGAGGAGGGTGGGTATTAAGGAGGGAATGTATCGCATGGAGCACTGGGTGTGGTGCATAAACAATGAATCTTGGAGCACTGAAAAATTTAAAAAAAGATCCAACTATATGCCGTGTTCAAGAGACTCACTATAGATTTAAAGACACACGTAGGCTGTGAGTAAAGGGATGGAAAAAGATATTCCAGGAACAGACAGAAAAGGTGGCTGTATTTTTATCAGATAATCAATTCAATAACTGTCATAGTAGACAAAGAAGTTGATTACATGGTAATAGGGTCAATCTACCAGGAAGATATTATAATTATAAACATATATGCACCCAACATTTTTTTGCTTAAACAGACAAAGCAAACATTGACAGATCTGAGTGGAGAACCAGAGTATTTGTGACTTCAGTGTCCCACTTTCAGTTACGGGTAGAACATCCATCAATATGGAAACAGCAAACCTGAACAACACGACAGACCAAGTGGAGCCAACACAGAACACTTTGCCCAGCGGCAATCAACACACTTCCCCATTGTACACAGAATGTTCTCCAGGACAGATCCTACATTATATCACAGAACATGTATTAAGCATTTAGGAGGACTGAAATCCTACCAAGTACCTTTTCTGACAACAATGGAATAAAACTAGGAATCGGCAACAAAAGGAAAGCTAAAAGTTCACAAATATGAGGTTATTAAACAACACACTTTTGAACAAAAAGTCAAACAAAAGATAAGAGAATTTTTAAAAATATCATGTGAACAATTCATGAAAACCAATAAGAACAAAAACACATAGGCCCAAACCTATGGGATACTGCAAAAGTGGCCCTAAGGGGGAAATACATACTAATCCAAGCCTTTCTCAAAAAAGTAGAAAAATCCCAAATGCACAAGTTAACCCTACAGCTAAAGGAACTGGAGAAGGTTAGCAAATAAAACCTAAATCAAGCAGGAGAAGAGAAATAATAAAGATTAGAGCAGAGATCAATGAAATAGACACCAGAAAAACAGACCAGATCAATGAAACTAGAAGCTGGTTCTCTGAAAGAATTAATAAGACTGATAAACCACTGGCCAGACTTATTCAAAAGAAAGGAAAAAGGACCCAAATTAATAAAATCAAGAATCAAAGGGAAGAGATCATGACTAACACCAAGAAAATAGAAACAATTATTAGAAATTATTACCAGCAACTGTATACCAACAAATTAAGCAACCTCGAAGAAATGGATGCCTTCCAAGCAGCCTGAAACAGAAAGAAACAGACATTGTGAATAGACAAACAACCAATAATGAAATTGAAACAGTAATCAAAAACCTCCCGGGGGGAGGGGGTTTGGGAGAAGGGGGTGGGATTATGGACATTGGGGAGGGTATGTGATTTGGTGAGTGCTGTGAAGTGTGTAAACCTGGTGATTCAAAGACCTGTACCCCTGGGGAAAAAAAAAAATGTTTAAAAAAAAAAAAAAAAAAAAAAAAAAAAAAAAAAAAAAAAAAAACCTCCCCCCCCCAAAAAAAGAGCCCAGGGCCAAATGGCTTCCCAGGGGAATGATACCAAATATTTAAAAAAGAAGTAATACCTATTCTACTGAAACGCTTCCAAAAAATAGAAATGAAGGAAAACTTCCAAACTCCTTCTTTGAGGCCAACATTACCCTGATCCCAAAACCAGGCAAAGACCCCATCAAAAAAGAGAATTACAGACCAATATCCCCGATGATCATAGATGCTAAAATACTCAACAAGATCCTAGCTGGTAGGATCCAACAGGATATTAAAAAGATTATTCACCATGACCAAGTGGGTTTTGTGCCTGGATGCAAGGATGATTCAACATTCTCAAATCAATATGATAGAGCACATCAATAAAGGAAAAGACAAGAACTATATGATCCTCTCAAATGATGCAGAAAAAGCATTTGACAAAATACAACATCCGTTCTGATTAAAACTCTTCAGAGTATAGGAATAGAGGGAACATTCTTCAATCTCATAAAAACCATCTATGAAAAACCCACAGCAAATATCATTCTCAATGGGGAAAAGCTGAGCACTTTTCCCTTAAGATCAGAAACAAGACAGGGATGTCCACTCTCATCACTATCGTTCAACATATTATTACAAGTCCTAGCAACATCAATCAGAAAACAAAAAGAAGTAAAAGATACCCAAATCGGCAAAGAAGTAAAACTCTCCCTCTTCACAGTTGACATGATACTTTATCTGGAAAACCCAAAAGATTCCACCTCCAAATTACTAGAATTCATTCAGCAGTTCAGTAATGTGGCAGGATACAAAAACCAATGCAGAGAAATCAGTTGCTTTTCTATACACTAACAATGTGACTGAAGAGAGAGAATTTAAGGAATCAATTCCATTCACAATAGCAACAAAAAGCCTAAGATACCTTGGAATAAACCTAACCAAAGAGGTAAAAGATCCATACTCTAGAAACTACAGAACACTTGTAAAAGAAATTGGGGAATACACAAAAAGATGGAAAAATATTCCATGCTCAAGGATTGGAAGAATAAACATTGTTAAAGTGTCTATCTTCCCCAGACCTATTTACACTTTCAATGCCAACCCTATTAAAATATCATTGACATTTTTCAAAGACCTGGAACAAAAAAACAATCCTAAAATTTGCATGGAACCAGAAAAGACCCTGAATTGCCAAGGGAAGAATGAAGAAAAAAACCAAGGCTGGGGGCACCACAATGCCTGACTTCAGGCTCTATTACAAAGCTGTGGTCATCAAGACAGCATGGTACCGGCACAAAAACAGACACATAGAACAATGAAACAGAACAGAAACTCCAGAAATGGAACCTCAACTCTATGGTCAACTAACCTTTGACAAAGCAGGAAAGAATATCCAATGGAAAAAAGACAGTCTCTTCAATAAGTGTGCTGGGAAAACTGGACAGCCACATGCAGAAGAATGGAACTGGACCATTCCCTTACACCATACACAAAAATAAACTCAAAATGGATGAAAGACCTCAATGTGAGACAGGAATCCATGAAAACCCTAGAGGAGAACATAGGCAGTTACCTCACAGTAACTGCTTTCAAGACACATCTCCAAAGGCAAGGAAACAACAGCAAAAATGAACATTTGGGATGTCATCAAGATCAAAAGATTTTGCACAGCAAAGGAAACAGTCAACATAACTAAGAGGCAGCCCACGGAATGGGAGAAAGTATTTGCAAATGACATTATAGATAAAGGGCTGATGTCAAAGGTCTATATAAAGAACTTCTCAAGAGGAGGGGCAAGATGGCAGAAGAGTAGGAGATCCCATTTCAACCGTTCCCCTGAATTGAGCTAAATATCTACCAGAACACTTTGAACACCCATGAAATCAGTCCGAGATCAGTCCGAGATATAAGATTACACACTTCTGGATCTCTACGGGGGCAGAAGAGTGGAGAGGTCAGTGGAGTGGGAATGATGAGGGAGCAGGAGGCTGGCTGAGGACAAAGCAAAAGCTGGCGCCTTGCACCCCCTCTTCTCCCA
>NC_081573.1:10650409-10669777 GCF_022355385.1 Mustela nigripes | reverse complement strand
CTCCCCTCCATATGTGTGGCATTCCTCAGGCACCCCTGACTGCCATAAAACGATAAATGGTTAACTTGCAGGGATCGCAATCCTGCAGAACAGGAATCTCCCTTGCTCTACAAGATGTCCTAGAGACCTAAACAGGGAGGTTACCTTATCAATAGCACAAATTTCCAGAGGCAAATAACTCTTGGTTCCTGAAGCCCTAATGTCCCCCTCCCACCATAAACTGGAGGAGATTGGGGTAGAAAGGAATGTAAATGATGGCCGGATCATAATGCCCCACCAAGAATCCCCCATTATCTTGATGTTAGTGCCTGACCTAAAGACGACATTGATCAAGCCATAATGGCAAAGACTCCCCCCCCGCCCCGGCACCTTGTAGACCCTCCCTAGCATGTGAGAACTCTGTCGAAATCCCCCATTCCTTCACCACCTCCCCCCCAACCGTGGGGTATATAACATGCCCACCTTCATAACCCGGGGCAGCAGCAGCTCTTCCTGCCCACGGGTCCTGTCCCCGTGCTTTAATAAACCACCATTTTGCACCAATGACGTCTTAAGAATTCTTTCTTTAGTCGTCGGCTCCGAACCTCCTCACCCCACCGAACCTGACTTAGGTTCTGGGACTTCATCATTTTTGGCGAGCCAGGCAGGAGATTTGTGAGTCTTTACATTTGGACTCTGAGCTTCGGTGCAAAATTGGTGAGTACCTTCTCTCCTTTTCCTTTACTCTCATTCCAGGGCTTTTTCAAGGAGTATGGTCTTATTGGAACACTTGCATGTCAATTGCTCAGGCTGTAATCCTCTTGCCCATGGCTACTCTATGGGGAGGAGAGCGTCTGCCTTTTGGCTGTAAGCTAGTACCCTGGCCGGAATGGCAATAAGACCCAGAAACTTGAGGGCCTCTCTTTATTCCTGGTCTTATAGAAAGTTGTCTCTCTTGGGCACGGGACAGCCAACTAAGTCACCAGGACGGCTGCCAATCTTAAGACTCCTGTGTGAGGTTTCCTCCTGATTGATCTAATGTGATCCCCTCCACATGCCCGGTCTAGCCACTTCTGCCCGCGAGACCTCCACTGGAAGCCGGCCGAAACTAGTACCCGATTGAATTAAAACGCAACCGGGGACCGTTTCCTAGGGAAGTTGGCTGTAAGGACCACATGTGTTGGAATGTCGCATAGACCATGATGGATTTCAATCTTTACTGTTTCTCGTCAGTGTCTTCTGCAAACCGCCTAAAGCTATGAAATTGAGTAATTTCCCCTTGCCAAACTTTTCTAGTATTTCCATGGGTTAATATGGCAAAACAGTATGCAGTCTTCAGGACATGTGATAGCATGGCACAAGCATTTTAGTCCATTCACCAGGCACCCATCTGTAGCCTAGGATGCGATGGGGAAGTGGAGGGACGCCGGCACCCCTCCAGGGCCTTTTAAGGCATGACGGTGATCAATAGCGATATCTTGAGGGACGCCTCTGGTCGCTTTTGACACACAGGAACCTCTGACATATCCTGCGTGGGACGCTACCCAGGAGTCAGGGGGGATTTGGTAATGGACCTTCATTACTTTTCTGGAAGCATGGCCTCAGTAGGCTTCTTCAGTTCCCAAGGACTCTACCTTGGGGTCCCTTTTAACCCACTGGAAATAATTTGGATTGCAAAACTTAGGAAAGGACTGAGCTCCTGTAACACTGCATGGCCTCAGTGGGATCTATCAGTTAGATCTCCTCTGCAGGAAGCAGGGCAAATGGACCTAGGGTGCCTGCATTGCTCATACCTAGGCCTTCATTGCTCTGCACCAGGACCCCAGACTAAGGGGCTTTTGCGGAATGTGTTTGCCCAAATGAGTCATCTAGTAAACTTTCTCCTGACATATTGGATGGTAATTACGTAAATAAGCCTTCTTCTAGTAAACCCAGGTTGCTGGGCCATCCCTAGCAAAGGGGATTCTGGCTTTATTTCTCTCTGTTACTCCTAATAGATGTGGGGGATTCTCCCTCACTCACTTCCCGTGTTAATGGCTATAACTGGAGCCAACTGGGGTTGGTCTAACTCGAGACAGAGACCATAAGAAATATTCCCAAGCAGCTGCCGAAACTCTCTTTGTTTCGGGGAAGTTTCCCTGTGTTCTCTGGCCTGACTTGGACTGCCTAACCCCTTCCCCCTTGCTGGTGGGAAAGCATGGTGTCTGCTCCTCTGTTGGGGCTTATGAGCTCTAAAACTGGGAATCCTTTCTCTGCCTCCTGGCAGCACTTTGTTTCTTCTGTTTCCCCCTTACGTGTTTCTGTACCAACGTGTGTGCAGCCTGCATGACTGGCCTCTAGATCATGCACCACAGCTCCTTCTCTCTCCACTGTCAAGGAGCAAGAAGAGCACCCCTGGACCTAACACTCCCCACTCCAGATCTTCCCACGCATGTCTCAGGTAAACATTCAAAGTGGAGTGGGCCCAGGTGGAACATAAATCACTATTGGAACTAAGTTAAGTTTGTTGGTTTAATTAAGATAAGACGTGTCTTTGAAGTTACAGCAGTAAATGTGAAACTTTTATTCTATCAAAGTTTACTGAAGGTCAAATAAGCTTGTGTTACTTGTTAAAATTTGTTAGCAAAGAAATGACTAAACTGATGGTTAATTGTCTGTCTCAAATTTCTAATGGGTAATTGCTGAAGTAGCTTTCAAAGTCTTTGGTAACCTGAAAGTTTTAAAGTTTTGCTTGGATGACAAATGGAATTAAATTGTGGACATCTAGGTCTTAACCAAACAGGATAAAATGCTAAGTCGTTAATTACTGGATGTAGGGTTGGGCTTTTGACTTCTTACTGCAAAGAAACTAAGAGTATTTAAATCTGTTGGTAAACTTGTTTTCCACTGAACTGATTCATAAATTGCCACCTGAAGAATTCTGTTGTAGCAGTTCACAATTGGTTAATAACTAAAGGTGTTTCTAAGAATACAAAGTTCTGCTTAGTGTAACTAAGACTGATGGAAATAAAGGGAAACTCTGTATGTAGGAAAGTAGGAGATATGTAAGAAAGATTTAAGGAATGGGAATACATTTTGTTGAAGGTAAAGGAAGGTAATTTTGTCCTAAAAGAGATGGTTGTTTAAAAGGAAATGGCTTGGGACAAAACCTGAATGCAAAGGAAAGTTGTAGAAGGTTTGTGAAGGGAAATCTTCAGAAAAGGAATTTTAGCTATGGTCAAGAATGGATTAAGATTGAAATGAGTGGGTTTTAAAGGTACATTGGTACAAGACTGAAATTCTCTGTTCAAAAGGACAATGTTTTCTTAGATCAATTGATCTGCTGTTAAGAAAATGTAAATGGTTTTCTCTTTGCCTGCCCAGAAAAACCAGTTTCTATGTTTTGTTTATCAGGTGTTTAACATCCCTAATTATATTTAGGCATGTGCTTTAAAACTTTCTAAGATTTTAGCAAATGTTGACAAGATTTAAATCGTAAATCTCTTTAACTCAGGCTTTTCCTTGGTATGTGAAGTTGCTCATGAAGTACTACTGAACCAATGATAAACCTTGGGTTACATTTGGGAAAATGCTATAACTATTCTAGAGATTCTACACACTTCCTAAAGTTTTAATGTTTTGAGAGATCACCGCTTGATACTGTAATTATGGAAATGTTATGTATCACAGAAATAACCTGATTTCCTTGCAGCTAAATTGTAAACTCCCATGTCTCTTTAGCTCTAACCATATCCATTCTGAGTTTTTGTCATTTATAATTGTTTTAATTCTCTGGTAAAATGAGTTTTATCTTCAAGGATATTCCTATGAAGGACTTTCAGGACAAATACAGATATTTGATATACTTGAAAATCCTAAAACTGAAATGGGTAAGAATTTCCAGAACTGACTAAAGCCGCATTCACCAGAATTAGTAACATGGGACTAAATGAACTAAAAGATTATAGTGTTGTGTCTCTTAATGTTTTGTCTTACTTTAAACATTGCTGGTTCTCTCTACTGTTTGCTCTTACAGACTAGGAATACTCCCTCCTAGTTATCTGTAACTTTACAGAGATGTAAAAGTGCTCATTTGTAAAAGTGCTCAAAGCATTCAACTTTTCTCTCTATCTGAACCCTCTGAAACCAAAAGGTCTCAGTAAGTATTCATTCTTCCATGGCAATCAGTCATTTGCATAAGTTCAATAAGAATCTGTTCTCCTTGTAACAGGAAAGAATTGGAAACACGGGTTATTTTACCAAGGCTTTGACTGGGATGTCATATTTGAAAAGACTCAGATATGACCAGACAGTTTAAAGTAACTAAGGTTGACTTTATGAAACCTGGAGCCATAAAGCCCCTTGGGACTGTTGGCCTGATACCTTGCTTACAGAGTTCCCAGCAGCCTCACCAGGTGAGTAAAGAATGTCACTCCTTGGTAGGTGCAGTCTCGGGAAGAGGAATTCGCCCAAAGGTATTGCAGGCATGCCTCATGGCAAGTACAGGGCTTGGCTTCTGGCCCGGAGAGGCTACTAAAAGTTCAACCTAGAGATTCCTTATACAAAGTTCCAGCAAAGCAGATTCTAAAAGATCTATTTGATCACAGTCACTGTTCTTGCTGAGCTTATGTAAATAATTAGGCCAAGTTTGTTAAAACTGGATTTGTTTCACAAGTGAATTAGTCCTGATTTGGCTATCTCTGGAAATGAGGGTTATTTTAGAGAGAAAAACTGTTTTAGTAACACACCTTTATGGATGTTAAATTATAGATTTGATTGTCTTTAAATGTTTGTTTACCTAAGCTAAACAATTTGAAGTAAACTTCAGAGAAGTTGCACAATAGCTTCTTTAGTCGATCTTATTATTTTGTGGGGATATTAGCAGACCCCACAGCACATGATTAAACAACTGGAAAATGGGATTGATTCCCCTACAATAGTATAACTTAACTAACACCTTATGTGTGGCTGGGATAATGAAATTGCCTAAAAGCCAACCTATCCACTCCATAGGATTAACTATGGACTTGTGAAGATAATGGATGACCCCACTTTCTTTATGAGTGGATTTGATGATTCATGGGGGGCTCCCCTTATCTCTTGACAAGTTTTCTCCCACTTGACAATGATCCTCTGTAATCAGGATATTGTTAAGGCTGGACCACTCAAAGGTCTTCTTATTGGTTTCATCCCTTAGTTATATTTATCCTAGAGGCCACCTCTGTTGAGGTGCAATTGCAAACAGATGCTTTAGCTAAGCATGGAACAGCCCTCCTATAAAAGAGCCTCAAAGCTCACTATGGGACAGTCCTTGACTGTAATGATGTCACATCAGGTCCAGATTTGTCTTAGAAGCCAAAGGCCACCAATGGATGATGGAGGCCAACTTATTAAATACTGGGCTATATTAACAGATATGCCAGAAATAAAACTTGTCAAACTTTAAACCTAGTTACCTGTATGCCTGAACCTGACCACTGTACTTCTTTCTCTATAGAGCAAAAATGTTCTTTTTATTTTATTTGATCTTGCTTATTCTATATGGCCAGATTTAAGATACCCCTGTTAAAAATATGAATGACAGTTGGTTTTCTGATGACAGTAGTTTTCATAGAAAAAATAAGAAAAGCTAGGTGTGCCATAGTGCTCACTAGCACTTTGCAATTGCCAAAGTCTAAGAATTAACATTTATACTGACTCCAAATATGCTTTCCTGGTACTACATGCCCATGGAGCTATTTGGAAGGAAAGGGGATTGCTATCAAGCCGTAACTCCCCAATCAAATATGGGCCTAAGTTCCAAAACCCTCCTTATCGCTATACTAAGGATGGTGTATATCAAATCTAGGATACATATATGTGTTTCATACCCACACCCATTGGACAGCTCACTCAAAAGGCAGCTTTATGCTGGGAACAAAGGAATCATACGAGTGGTACTTGGGCAAATAACACACGATGTCTAGGATGGCTCACTAGAAATGTGTTCCCAAGTAATAGTACTCCAGGCTACTGACTGGTTTGCTACTGACTGGGCAAGGTGACCTGGCATCAGATGGCCAGCTCCAAACAGAACCCACTGGATATGTGGAACCAACCTGTGGCCCTGGCTTCCTCCAGGGTGGATAGGACACTGTACTTTAGGATTTGCCTGGATTCATGGGCGCATTACTAAAACCATTACAACTCCAGCTAATCTCCCCAACATAAAACAAAGATGGACACGATCTGTTTTTAAATGGTATGATCACTTAGCATCCATCTTTGTTCCATCTGCGGGACTAGAGGATGTCATGTGGCATGTAGAAGCCCTTAATAAATATACTACAAAGGCACTCAATGACTCACTGAACAGCATCTCCCTACTTAATACTGAAGTGTCACAAATACGTCAGGCAGTCCTACAGAATAGGATGGCCTTAGATGTCCTGACAGCAGCACAGGGTGGCACATGTGCAATCATCAAAACATTCCAGACTATCACAAAAATGTCACAGGACTAATAAAAGATATGAATACCCAGATTAAGGCCCTACAAGATCCTTCTTTCTTTTTTAGTGATTGGTTAAGTTCCTGGCTTGGAGGAGGGCTATGGTCAAATCTCCTTTTCGGGCTTCTTATTCTTATCGCCTTATTAATCCTAATATGTTGCTTTGTTCCATGTTTCTCTACTTGGTGCCGAGACTCCATTGCTACAATGACTACACCACGACAGACGATCCTTGTCGCGCGCGAGGACGCCTCTTCACTGTCAGCGCTGGATTCAGCTGCCTCCACCTTTCGTAACTCCCTTATACGTTCCTACCCTGACCAATATTGACCCGAGCAGGTAGGGACAGCTCTACGCCCCTATTCAGCACGAAGAAGTTACAGAAGATGAGACCTTCCACCTTCAACCACCTTAAAGATTTAAGGGTCAAAATTGTTCAGGGGGGAATGATGAGGGAGCAGGAGGCTGGCTGAGGACAAAGCAAAAGCTGGCGCCTTGCACCCCCTCTTCTCCCGCTCCCCTCCATATGTGTGGCATTCCTCAGGCACCCCTGACTGCCATAAAACGATAAATGGTTAACTTGCAGGGATCGCAATCCTGCAGAACAGGAATCTCCCTTGCTCTACAAGATGTCCTAGAGACCTAAACAGGGAGGTTACCTTATCAATAGCACAAATTTCCAGAGGCAAATAACTCTTGGTTCCTGAAGCCCTAATGTCCCCCTCCCACCATAAACTGGAGGAGATTGGGGTAGAAAGGAATGTAAATGATGGCCGGATCATAATGCCCCACCAAGAATCCCCCATTATCTTGATGTTAGTGCCTGACCTAAAGACGACATTGATCAAGCCATAATGGCAAAGACTCCCCCCCCGCCCCGGCACCTTGTAGACCCTCCCTAGCATGTGAGAACTCTGTCGAAATCCCCCATTCCTTCACCACCTCCCCCCCAACCATGGGGTATATAACATGCCCACCTTCATAACCCGGGGCAGCAGCAGCTCTTCCTGCCCACGGGTCCTGTCCCCGTGCTTTAATAAACCACCATTTTGCACCAATGACGTCTTAAGAATTCTTTCTTTAGTCGTCGGCTCCGAACCTCCTCACCCCACCGAACCTGACTCAGGTTCTGGGACTTCATCAGGAACACCTGGACTGATATCTAGGGAGGATAAACAGAAGGGGGAGGGAGTCACCAGGAGCGACCCATTGGAAAGTAATACCCCAACACAAAAGTGCCCTGGGCTTGGGGACCAGCACTAACTTGGAGTCTGGTTAATAGCACTCAAAAAGAACAAAGGGTCTTAAGGGGCAAGTGGTGAGATCAGGTGGCCACAGGCACAGAACCAAGCCCACAGTCCCAGTGCAAACACAGCCGGTGCCCACCCACGCCTGAGCCCAGTGGGGGAGGGGGGCAGCTGGGGGTCCCTGGGCCTACAGCCTTCTGCCACCTGCATTACCTCTGGGACTGAGTGCATTGGGCATGGGCCTGGACCCCAGACAGCTGTCCCAACAGCAGCAGTCACCTGGGTTCAGGCTCACCCAGAATACCGCTCATGGTTTTAGTGGCATGGGGGTGCAGAGACTAGCCGGGCCTCGGGCGACCACTGAGATGGTGGCTGGGGGAGCACACTGCCTATAGGAGGTTGCGCTGTTCAGTGGAGTTTGCAGAGGGGGAGTCTGTATGTTCTGGACCACCCAGAGGGGAACAGGCTGAGGCTTCTCTCTGAGATGGAGGTCTGGGTGCAGACAGTTTACTTTGCTCTGACCCTCCAAAAAGGCACAAAAAGCTGCCAAAAAAACAAAAACCTCCAGAGAACAAAAGCCTGAAAAACCAGTTTCCACAGAGCCTAGTCCCTTGATAGGGGCCAAGGGAGACTCAGCCCAAGCAAGACTGACTGAAAAACAATGCAGCAGGCCCCTCCCCCAGAAGACAAGCCAAAAGATTGAGAGGACAAACACCACAGGGTCCCCATGAAACTGTAAAACCCCAACATCAGGGGAAAGCAATACATTAAGCTCCTGGTATTGCCCCCAAACCTGTATATTTCATAAATACAACTTTTTTTTTTTTTTTAATTCGTTCTCACAGGGTGCTGGGGTGGCTCAGTGGGTTAAAGCCTCTGCCTTCGGCTCGGGTCGTGATCCCGGGTCCTGGGACTGAGCCCCGCATCGGGCTCTCTGCTTCCTCCTCTCTCTCTCTCTCTCTGTCTGCCTCTCTGCCTACTTGTGATCTCTGTCTGTCAAATAAATAAATAAAATCTTTAAAAAAAATTAAAAAAATAAATTCGTTCTCACAATTCTTGTTTTTCTTTTTTTAACCTACTTACCATTACAACTAGATACTTAATACAACATATTCCATAATAACTTTTTGACTATTTAACTTTTTTCATACATATACCTGTGTTTCTTTTTTTTTAATATATATATAGATATAGATATAAGCTTCAAGGTAGTCCTTTCCCCCTATTTAGTACTACCCCTATATATAAACCAGTTTTAATGTCCCTGCATCTCTGGAAAGTTGAGTCCTTTAACAAAGATAACAAGATACACCCAGGAAGAACCAAAATAACCTTCCTCAGTCTCGCTGAGGGTTTATAACCCCCTTCCCATCTTTTCATTTTGTCAGTGTTTCTGTGTATTTGTTTTTGTACTATATAAATCTTATTCTTGGGGTTTGTTTTGGGTGGGTTTTTCTTTTTTTTTTTTTCCTTTTACTTTTGTCAGTCTTTTTGTTTGTGTTTGTTTTTGGTTTTGTACCTTATAAATCTTACTTTTGAGGTTCATTTTGGCTGTTTCTTTTCTTTTCTTTTTCTCTTTCTTTCTCTCTTTTTTTCTTTTTTCATTCTTTCTGGTGGTGACTTCCAATTGCTCTAAAACTTTCCAGAGTGCACCTTGCCTGGATCATGGTTGATGTATTCAGCTAATACGTTCCCAGCCACCTCTCACCAAAATGACTAGGAGGAACACCCAACAAAGGAAGAATCCAGAGACTCTGATCTCTGCCACAGAACTATTGGATATGAACATAAACAATATGTCGGAAATAGAATTCAGGGTAACAATTATCCAGGCAATGTCTGGGTTGGAGAAGACCATTAGCAGAAACATAGAATCTCTAAGGACAGAAGTGAGAGTTGATCTGGCAGAACTTAAAAATGCTATCAGTGAGATCCAATGTAATCTAAATATTCTAATGGCTAGGGTAAACAAGGCAGAATATCCAATTAGTGATCTAGAAGACAAACTGATGGAAAAAAAGGATCAGGAGGAGGCCTGGAACAAACAGCTTAGAAGCCATGAAAACAGAATTAGAGAAATAAATGATGCCATGAAACATTCCAGTGTCAGAATTATTGGGATCTCTGAGGAGTTGGAGAGAGAAAACTAGAAGATATGTTGAACAAATAGTGGATGAAAATTTCCCTAATCTGGGGAATGGAGTTAGGGTTCATGCCCTAGAGGCAGAGAGGATACCCAAGATCAATGAGGGTAGAAAGGCATCCAGGCATGTGACTGTGTAATTCACAAGTGGTAAATTCAGAGAAGATGTCTTAAGGGTAGATGGGGGAAGAGATTCCTTAGGTACAAAGGGAGGACTATCAGAATAATGTCAGACCTGTCCACAGAAACCTGGCAAGGCAGAAAGGGCTGGCAAGACATATTCAGGTACTAAATGAGAAGAACATTCAGCCAAGAATACTTTATCCAGCAAGGCTGACATTCAGAATCAGTGGAGAGATAAAGAGCTTCCAAGGCCAGCAAAGTTTAAAAGATTATGTGATCACCAAGGTGGCACTACATGAAATATTAAGGAGGGTTCTATAAAAGAAGAAAGAACCCAAGAGTAACATAAAACAGAAATTCACAGACAATCTATAGAAACAAGGACTTCACAGGTAACATGATGACAATAAAAACTTATCAGTTCAATAATCAATCTCAACGTGAATGGCCTAAATGCTCCCATAAAATGGCACGGGGTTGCAGATCAAACAACAGGATCCATCCATATGCTGTCTACAAGAGACACATTTTGAACCCAAAGATACATCCAGACTAAAAGTGAAGGGATGGAGAACCATCTTTCATGCCAACAGATCTCAAAAGAAAACTGGGGTAGCAATTCTCAAATCAAATAAATTAGACTTTAAGCTAAAAACTTTAGTCAGAAATACAGAAGGACATCACATCATTCTTAAAGGGTCCATCCACCAAGAAGATCTAATAATCGTAAATATTTATGCCCCCAACATGGGAGCAGCCAACTACATAAGGCAACTGTTAATCAAAATAAGAAGTCATGGGCGCCTGGGTGGCTCAGTGGTTAAGCCGCTGCCTTCGGCTCAGGTCATGATCTCAGGGTCCTGGGATCGAGTCCCGCATCGGGCTCTCTGCTCAGTGGGGAGCCTGCTTCTTCCTCTCTCTCTCTCTCTCTGCCTGCCTCTCTGCCTACTTGTGATTTCTCTCTGTCAAATAAATAAATAAAATCTTAAAAAAAAAATAAGAAGTCATATTGTTAAGAATACATTTATGATAGGGGATCTTAACACACCATTCTCAGTAATAGATCTTCTAAGCAGAGAATCAATAAAGAAACAAGAGCTTTGAATGACACATTGGACCAAATGGACCTCATAGATACATACAGTACATTCCAGCCTAAAACAACAGAATACTCATCTTCTCGAGTGCACATGGAAATTTCTCCAGAACAGACAATATACTGGGTCACAAATCAGGGATCAACTGATATCAAAAGATTAAGATTATTCCCTGCAAATTCTCAGACCACAGTGCTTTGAAACTGGAACCAAACCACAAGAAAAAGTTTGGAAGGAATTCAAACACTTGGAAGTTAAAGACCACCCTGCTCAAGAATGTTTGGAACAACTAGGAAATCAAAGAACTTAAAACAATTCATGGAAAGCAATGAGAATGAAGAAACATTGGTCCAACACCTATGGGATAAGGCAAAGGAGGTCTCAAGGGGGAAATGCATAGTCATCCAAGCCTTACTTTAAAAAAAAAAAAAAAAACCTGAAAAATCTCGAATATACCAACTCTCTACACCCCTTAAAGAACTAGAAAGTCAAAAACAAATTCAGCCAACCCCGCACACAAGAAGGGAAATAATTAAGATTAGAGCAGAGATCAATGAGTTAGAAACTAGAGATACAGTAGAACACATCAACAAAATTGGAAGCTGGTTTTTTAAAAGAATTAATAAGATTGGTAAACCACTGGCCAAACTAATCCAAAAGAAAACAGAGAGGACCCAAATTAATAAAATTATGAATGAAAGGGGAGAGATCACAACTAATACCAAGGAAATAGAAACAATCATCAAAAATTATTATCAACAGTTATACTCCAATAAGTTAAGCAAGCTAGAAGAAATGGACACATTCCTGGAAACCTATAAACCTCCAAGACTGAAACAGGAACAGACAACCTGAATAGACCAATATCTAGTAACGAGATTAAAGCAGTGATCAACGGGCGCCTGGGTGGCTCAGTGGGTTAAGCCACTGCCTTTCAGCTCAGGTCATGATCCCAGGGTCCTGGGATCGAGTTCCGCATCAGGCTCTCTGCTCGGCAGGGAGCCTGCTTCCTCCTCTCTCTCTCTCTGCCTGCCTCTCTGCCTACTTGTGATCTCTCTCTGTCAAATAAATAAATAAAATCTTTAAAAAAAAATAAAATAAAATAAAGCAGTGATCAAAAATCCCCAAAAAAACAGGAGTCCAGGACCCGAAGGATTCCCTGGGGAATTCTACCAAACATTCAAAGAAGAAATAATACCTACTTTTCAGAAGCTGTTTCAAAAAATAGAAACTGAAGGAAAACTTCCACTCTTGCTATGAAGCCAGCATTACCCTGATCCCCAAACCAGGCAAAGACCCCATCAAAAAGAAGAATTTCAGACCAATATCCCTGATGAGTAAAGACACCAAGATTCTCAACATGATCCTAGCTAATATGGTCCAACAGTATATTAAAAAGATTATCCACCACGACCAGGTGGGATTTATCCCTAGGATGCAAGGGTGGTTCAACATGTGCAATTCAATCAATGTGATAGAACAAATCAATAAGAGAAGGGAGAAGAACCATATGGTCCTCTCAGTTGATGCAGAAAAAAGCATTTGACAAAATACAGCATCCTTTCCTTATTAAAACCCTTCAAAGTATAGGGATAGAGGGAACATTCCTCAACTTCATAAAATCCATCTACGAAAAACGCACAGCAAATTTCATTCTCAATGGGGAAAAGCTTGTAGCCTTCTCTTTGAGATCAGGAACAAGACAGAGATGCTCACACTCACCACTATTGTTCAACATGGTACTAGAAGTCCTAGCGACAGCAAAAAGACAACAAAAAGAAATAAAAGGTATTCAAATTGGCAAAGAAGAAATCAAATTCTCCCTCTTCACAGATGACATGATACTTTATATGGAAAAACCCAAAGGACTCCACCCTCAAACCACTAGAACTCATACAGCAATTCAGTAATGTGACAGGATACAAAGTTAATGTACAGAAATCAGTTGCTTTCTTATACACTAACAATGAAACTATAGGAAGGGAAATTAGAGAATCAATTCCATTTACTATAGCACCAAGAACCAAAAGATACCTGGAAATAAACCTAACCAAGCAGGTAAAGGACCTGTACTCAAGGAACTACAGAACACTCATGAAAGAAATTGAAGAAGACACAAAAAGATGGAAAAGCATTCCATGCTCATGGATGAGAAGAATAAACATTGTTAAAATGTCTATACTGCCAGAACAATCTATAATTTCAGTGCCATCCCAGTCAAAATACCACCGACGTTTCTCAAAGTGCTGGAATAAACAATCCTAAAATTTGAATCGAACCAGAAAAGATTCCAAATCGCTAAGGAAATGTTGAAAAAGAAAAACAAAGCTGGGGGCATCACGTTGCCTGACTTCCAGCTTTATTACAAAGCTGTGATCATCAAGACAGCATGGTACTGGCACAAAAACAGACATATAGACCAAGGAACAGAGTAGAGAGCCCAGATATGGACCCTCAACTCTCTGGTCAAATAATCTTCGACAAAGCAGGAAAAAATATCCAGTGGGAAAAAAAGTCTCTTCAATAAATGGTGCTGGGAAAATTGGACAGCTATGTATAAAAAAATGGAATTCAACCATTCCCCTAAACCATACACAAAGATAAATTCAAAATGCATGAGAGACCTTAACGTGAGAAAGGAATCCATCAAAATCCTAGAGTAGAACATAGGCAGTAATTTCTTCAACACTGGCTATAGCAACTTCTTTCAAGACATGTCTCAAAAGGCAAAGGAAAAAAGTGAAGGTGAACTTGTGAGACCTCAAAACTTCTGCACAGCAAAGGAAACAGTCAACAAAACAAAGAGACAACCCACAGAATGGGAGAAGATATTTGCAAATGACACTACACACAAAGGGCTGGTATCCAAGATCTTTGCTCAGCAGGGAGACTGCTTCCCACCCCCTCACTCTGCCTGCCGCTCTGCCTACTTGTGATCTCTGTCAAATAAATAAATAAAATCTTTAAAAAAAAAAAAAGAACTCCTCAAACTCAACACCCAAAAAACAGATAATCACGTCAAAAAATGGGCAGAAGACATGAACAGACACTTCTCCAAAGAAGACATACAAATGGCTAACAGACACATGAAAAAAATGTTCCTCATCACTAGCCATCAGGGAGATTCAAATCAAAACCACATTGAGATACCACCTTACACCAGTTAGAATGGCAAAAATTAACAAGACACTAAACAACAAGTGTTGGAAAGAATGTGGAGAAAGGGGAACCCTCTTAGAGTGTTGGTGGGAATGCAAGTTGATGCAGCCACTTTAGAAAACAGTGTGGAGATTCCTTAAGAAATTAAAAATAGAGCTACCCTATGACCCTGCAACTGCACTACTGGGTATTTACCCCAAAGATACAGATGTAGTGAAAAGAAGGACCATATGTACCCCAGTGTTCATAGCAGCAATGTCTAAAATAGACAAACTGTGGAAAGAGCCAAGATGCCCTTCAATAGACGAATGAAGAAGATGTGGTCCATACATACAATGGAATATCACTCAGCCATCAGAAAGGATGAATACCCAACTTTTGTATCAGCATGGACAGGACTGGAAGAGATTATGCTGAGTGAAATAAGCCCAGCAGAGAGTCAGTTATCATATGGTTCCACTTACTTGTGGAGCATAAAGAATAGCCCAGAGGACATTAGGAGAAGGAAGGGCAAAATGAACAGGGGGAACCCAGAGAGGGAGAAGAACCATGAGAGACTATAGACTTGAGAAACAATCTGGGGGTTTCAGAGGGGCAGAGGGTGAGGGGAGGGGTAACAGGGTAGTGGGTATAGAGGAGGGCACGTGCTGTGATGAGCAAAGGGTGTTATTCTTAAGCAATGAATCACTGAACACTACAACAAGGACTAATTATGTGCTATATAGTGGCTAATTGAACATAATTTAAAATTTTTAATTAAAAAATATATCATGAGACAAATAAAAATGAAAACACTGGGGATGGGCTAGATGGGTGATGGGGATTAAGAAGGGCACTTGTGACGAGCCCTGGATGTTATATGTAAGTAATGAATCACTGAATTCTATTCCTGAAACTGCACTGTATGCTAACTCGCGTGAATTTAAATGAGATTATGCTGAGTGAAATAAGTCAAGCAGAGAGAGCCAACTATCATATGGTTTCACTTATTTGTGGAGCATAACAAATATCATGGAGGACAAGGGGTGTTAGAGAGGAGAAGGGAGTTGGGATAAATTGGAAGGGGAGGTGAATCATGAGAGACTATGGACTCTGAAAAACAATCTGAGGGGTTTGAAGTGGCAGGGGGTGGGAAGTTGGGGTACCATGTGGTGGGTATTATGGAGGGCACGGATTGCATGGAGCACTGGGTGTGGTGAAAAAATAATGAATACTGTTTTTCTGAAAATAAATAAATTAATTTAATTAAAAAAGAGAGAAAATGAAAACACAACACATCAAAATTTATGCGACGCAGCAGGAGCATCTGGGTGGCTCAGTTGGTTAAGCATCTGCCTTCAGCTCAGGTTATGATCCCAGGATGGGCTCCTTGCTCAGCAGGGAACCTGCTTCTCCCTCTCCCTCTCCCTGCTGCTCCCCATTTGTGCTCTCTCAAATAAATAAGTATTTTTCAAAAAGTTATGGGATGGGGGCCCATGAGTGGCTCAGTGGGTTAAAGCCTCTGCCTTCGGCTCAGGTTATGATCTCAGGGTCCTGGGATCGAGCCCCGAATCGGGCTCTCTGCTCAGCGGGGAGCCTGCTTCTCCTCCTCGCACTCTCTGCCTGCCTCTCTGCCTACTTGTGATCTCCGTCTGTCAAATAAATAAATAAAATCTTTAAAAAAATTTTTAAAAAGAGATATAAAAAAAGATCATTGTGTATTTCATGTAAAAAAAAACCTGGTATTTGGTGAATGATTACTGAACAGCATAATCTTGGCTATTGTTGAAGCTGACTTCTATAAATTTAGGTTCTTAATGGTCATTTTCAACATTCAAAAGCAGAAATTAGGAGCTGGAGAATCCCTGAGGAGCAGCAGTAAGGGGCAAATAATAGGAAAACATGAAACCAGAACACGAGAAGTACGCGTCACCCCCAGAGAAGAGCCTATTAGAGCGAGGACAGGAAAAGCGAGAATGGAATTCCACACGTAGAAGACAACACATGTGGTCACCAGCATTGGGATGCTGGGGGCAGCTCTGGTCTCCGGGGGACCCCGCGGTAACCACTGGGGATGTGAATACACCGCACTGTCTGGGGGTGCCGGTGCAGGAACAGCACCGCGGAGCCGCTGGGTCAGACCACGAGGCCAATAAACATGGCCTCAGAGATGGACCAAGAAGACAAGACTTATATTAGGACAGACAGATGAGCAAACCCATTTGCCTTGGGTGTGGCTGTACATGTCCTGGAGACCAGTGGCTTTCACAAGAACATGGATACTAATGAAGACCCTGGAGATCCAGCAGATGGACAGGAAGGACCAGTGATCTTGGGGGCTCCTCCCCTGAGCATCCTCCCCACTGTCCTGGGGAGGAGAAGGACCCACGGAAAGGTGCTCAGGACACCAGCGGAGCACAAGACTGCAAGTCACTTGATGGCTATTAGGGACAAGTATACACCCAAGATGGGGCGGGGAGTGCCCAAAGACCAGAGCCACCATGTGAGTGGAATCCCAGCAGAGAGAACCTAGAGACTGGTGACAGCCATGGGGGCGAGAATTGTGTTGAAGAGCCTCTGCTCGTGTCCATGCAGGACTGGAGGGACATTCTGGGAGAGCAAGACACTGGCAAAAGACCTGACCCCAGTCATTAACAAAAGATGGTTTTCAGAGCCTCTTCCCCTGTGGTTCTCAGGGCTTTGTTCTGATAAGACACTGCAAGCGGGTGAGCGCGGCCTGGAGGGAAGAAGAGGCTGTCCATGCCTCGGGAGGACTCCAGTTTGTTCTAGGACCTCATAAAGGGATTCCAGGCCTTTTCTTCTGAAAAGGGAGACACAGTCCTATTCCACAGGAGGAATAGGACTCATATTCCAATCTCATATTATTACTTTGTATTTCTATTTACTTTCATGTTCTGACTCCCCATCAGAATACAGAGTCCGTGAACTCAGAAGCATGCCTTTCTCGGTCTAAAGTGTGGCTGACACATAATGGGTAGGAGATAAACATGTGCTTCATGAGTGAGTATGTGGGAGGAGACAACGAGAATACAGTGTACCAGCTTTACAGTTCATGGCCGTCCTGTCTGCCCTTATGATGCATTAATAAGGTTAAATGGAAATGCAAAAATACACAAATTTTAAGATTATCTAACTAAAATTGCAAGAGAATACATATCCAACTTATAAGGACTCGGTATTATGTTTAGAGTGACAGTACGCAAAATGCTTTTCCAAAAAATCAGTAGCCATTCAGATACACAGCTTGTCCCTACAATGTCTTCAGATATTCTATTCAGTATAGAAAATATGCCTACTGGCCGAAGAATTCTAGTCATTAATAATTCCACAGATTGAAACATGGTGAGAAGTTCCTAGAGAGCTTTAATCAAAGTGGTCTCCCACTCAACTCAGTCCACACGGAAAAGTAATCACTACTCAAAGCAGCCAATCCAGACAAGTATTAAAGAGGGCCCTTCTGGTGATGAGCCCTGGGTGTCGTAGGTAAGTGATCACTGAATTCTACTCCCAAAACCAATGTTACATTGTATATTAACCAAAATTTTTTTTTAAATCAAGTTGTACACCTTTATTATGCATAGTTTTATTAGTCAATTATACCTCAATAATGCCCATTAAACCCTCCTATCATTAAATCATTGCAGATTGCTTTACATCTCTTTGAGATTTTGAGTTCCTACATTTTGTCTCTTTGATTCTCATTTATAAAATCCAGAACCAACTAAACTGGGTTTCTGAGCTCAAAAATGACCACAGCCCATTTGGGGGATGCGTTAAAGTCTGGTCTGAGCACTTATGAGTGAAAATGAAGGTTCTGTGACATCCAAGAGAAAGACAGACTTGTTCTGATAAGAGACACAAAGTCTTCCAAAGGCAATAATCCTAATCGTTACTGTAGGATTGAAAAGCCACTGTCAGAAAGGAAAAGTAAATGATACCGAGAAAAACGTCTCTGAGTTACTAACTTTCTTGCTTTTTGGGAAAACTGGGTCCGTGTTAGGGGACTGTTGTGTGCACAAGACAGGAAGCACGTAGTGAGTAGCTTGTGACCATCAACTGGATTCATCCAGTATGGGTCTTGTTTCTTATTCCTCGGTTCTCGGTGATAACTAATGGTGCTGGGACATTAGGACACACCCTGGAGCTCCGAGAACCTGTTCCCCAGTCTGTGATATGGAAAGGACAGTGGAACCTTGAAGGGTCAGAGGCTTCATCCCTGAGCACACAAGGATTCTGTAGTTCGCATCCTGAAAGCTCCTACTGTGTTACAATCACCCACTTAGGAGCTCTGTCCCACCTGAGGAGCGTAAGCTCTGTGCACCTGTTTGCTCATTGAAAGGAAGGTTTGCATTAATATGGAACACCACTGGTAAGCCTCCTGTGGACTCACAAGGTAGATTTCATGTCAGTTATTGATCACAAGTTCCCATTAAGCGGTGGGAGGAGTTATTTTTAGGGTAGGCACTGTTTCCTTCTGTGGGTTACCTGCCATTCCAGGGATACAAGGGTAGAACACCCACACTAAATGGGAACAACAGCCTCTCTACAGCCCAACACTCACACACATTTCATGTGACTTGAAATGAACCACGGTTCATCTTACTAACATTTTCTCTCTCCACTTGCTGCATCAAGTTAAACAAAGATAGAAGGGCCCTTTTCTACTTATTTAAAGTAGGAGCCACAGCCCCACTTTCAACTTCCTGATTAGGAGACAGAGAATCAGTAAGGAAGCATTGCCCCAAAACGCACAGCGGAGCGCCTCGTCCTACAGACGCGGGAACACCTGCCCACCAGCGGCGGGGTCCACCGGCCTCCCCGCACACACAGTACTCACCAGGAAGCATCACAGGTTGGGTGCCCGAACACGTCTTAACAGATTTACAAGGACTGACCTCATACCGAGTAGCTTTTCTGACCACCATGTCGTGAAACGTGTAACAGCAGGAAAATTCGCAAAGGCCGGCAGACTCAACAACACAGTCGTGAACACCCCTGGGGCAGAAAAGAAATCAAAGGGAAACCAAGAAATAATCTGAGACCAGCATAAGCGGAAACGCAACACGGTGAATGTATGGGATTCAGCGAAAACGCCTACCTTGAGAAAAAGGAAAGATGTCGCGGCTGGTGGCTCAGTCGGCGGGGCATACA
>NC_081573.1:10642475-10650009 GCF_022355385.1 Mustela nigripes | reverse complement strand
ACCTCACTCTGTACCTCGAGGAAATTAAAAAAAAAAAAAAAAAGAGCAAACTAAGTCCAAAGTACTTTGAGAGAGGGAAATCACAAATGTCAAAGCAGAAATAGTAAAACGGAAACCGGAAAAACGATAAAAAGCGTTGACGAGACCCAGAGCTGGCTTTTGGGAAAGAAGCTCTCGCTGCTCACCGCAAGCAGGAACCGAGGGGGACATTCGAGTCCGGCAGCCGCAGGCACTTCGCACTGCTCTCCCGGCCTCGCTGGGTCTCCTCCGCCGGCGGCTGAAGGAAGCCGAGGCCTGTTTTCACTCCCGCACCCGACGCAGCTTCACCCTCCTCCTCCCCGAAGCCCTCCTCCCAGCGCCGCCGTGTCTCGCACCTGCTCAGGCTTCCGCCCGCCCGCCCACACCTGCTCACACACCTGCCCGCCATCCTCGTCACCACACCCCTGCTTGTTCTGCGCCCCGGGTCGGCTCCCTTCCCCTCCACGGAGCTGGGCGAAGGGTCGCCTCCTGACCCGCTGGTGGACTCCCCTACACAGGGCTGACGCCGGGAGCGAACCCCGCGTCCTGCGGCCCCGCGTCACCTCCAGCAGCCGCAGGAAGGGACCCAGCAGGCTGGCGCTCGTCCGTCCGGATTAGAGGGACCCGCAAATGTCCTGCCCTCCGGGGCGCTGGGTTTTACTGAGCCGCAGTGAGCCCCACGGAGCCTTCCTTAGCCCCAACATCTGCCTGAGGCTCCCGCCCCGCACCGCCTCCTGTGGCCCCTGCGGCAGATCCCTCGCTGCGGCCTCACGCCCGCTTCTGCCCAGCCCGGGCGGAGTCGCGGGGCACGGAGGGAGGCGGGGGCGCACGTCCCGCCCGGTCCGCGCAGGTGCATGAGCGCACACCCGTTCCTGCCCCCGGGTTCGCCGCAAGCAGGAGGAAGCCCCTGCCCCGTGGTCCCCGCTGCGGAGCTGCGTGTGGGAAAGCGCCGGTCGGACGAGATGAGGTTGCAGGGACGGGGATCTCTGCCCGACCTCCCCGCGGAGGCGCCCTGCCAGGCCTGCCGGGGTCACGCTGACCCTCCACGAGGAGCGCGCCGGCCGCTCGGGGAGGAGCCAGTTTCTTCCCGGGAGCAAATCGCCATCATCGCCCGCAGGTGCGGCGGGTCAGCGCTGGCGGTTCCGGCGGAGACGGGGAGGGGTGCGGCGGGGCAGCCCCTGGCTGATCCCGTGGGGACCGCCAGGGGTGCGGCGGGAGAGCCGGTCGCGCTCCCCAGCCCCGGAGGCCAGCTCGGAATCGCGGCTGGGGTCCGGCGTCGAGGGGACACGGAAGGCGCACAGGGAGTCTCTGGGAGCGCGATGGCCACGTGCCCCCGGGCAGCTGCCGCGCCTGCGGCCTCTCGAGTGGATGGAATTTCCCGGGGGGGTCGGCTCGGTGGGTCGTGCGCCCGGGGTCCGGGATGGAGCCCCCGCGGGCGCCCTGCCGAGGGAGGACCCGGCTTCTCTCTCCCTCCACCCCCCATCCCTGCTCTCACTCAAACAAATTAATAAAACCTTTATAAGAGCCTAAGACGTGACCCCGGGGGCGCCGGGGCGGCTCAGTCAGCTCAGGTCCCGACCTCTTTCCGGTCGCGGGGTCGAACCGCCCCCCTCCCCGCCCTTCCGCCCAGCTCAGCAGGGAGCCCGCATCACCTTCCCTCTCGCCCCTTCCCCTCTTTCAGCCTCCGGAACTCTCCGGAGAGGTGTGACCAGACTCCCCTCTTGATTCGGGGTCACTTGCGCGGGTGAGGCATTCCCGGGCCTGCCCCGGGGGCTGAGGGCAAAGCCAAGGAGGAGACAGAACGTGCTCACAAGGGAACTCAGACTGCCGGCACCCGCCATCAACGGGAGTCTCTGAATGCCCACAGTGCCCCCCACCCCTGGCGCGACCATACACTCCGCATGAGTTTCCAACAGTCTTTTCAACAAGAAACTGCTTCTTGCTGTCTTTTGTTTACTATTGACTATGACCTCACTCCCCCCTACTGGGCTAGTTCTGTAACACTATACTTCACCCACAATGTTTTATTTCAGTTTGAACACTTATGACTTCAAAGAACACTGTTCAACATTTGCTCATTAAAATACAAATTTCAGGGACGTCTGGGTGTCTCAGTCAGTTAAACGGCTGCCTTTGGCTCAGGTCATGATCTCAGGGTCCTGGGATCGAGTCCCACATCCGGCTCCTTGCCCCAGTTTCTGTATTTTAGTGATAGACTAGAAAATCTGAGTGGCAAGTTTACAGATGGCAGCTACCAGCCCTCCTTGATGGTACTTCAGTTACCCAATCAATGAACTTCACAGAGGGTCAACCATGTAAAGAAAACCCACAATGTATAAAGGCAAATCAAACCACTGGGCAACAGTGATTTTCTGTGTCATTCTACTGCACATTAGAAAAATAGGAGTGAAATGCAGTAACAAAGTCAGGCAGAAAACACCTCTGCATCTGCCAGGTTTCTTACCTGCATCAGTGAAACGAAGCGTCCGTCCTCTCTGGGGAGTTTTTACCCATGTCGTACTGGATTCCGTGCCAAGTGCCAGGTATTCAGTGTGCCCAAGCCGAGATAAAATTTGCAGAAACACTTTCAATATTTCTGAAGAAAGGAGCCGTGTCTCAGCAGCTGCTCTGGTCAAGGGGGAAGACAGATTTCCTGAACAGTTTTTGTATGTCTGTTTCAAGGTCATCATTTGCGAGTTGACTTTGAGGTCCCCCAGGGGCAGCCCCAGTATCAGATTTACACTCTAAGATCACTGTGCAGGTTGTATAAAACGCTGGTGCCGAGGAGATGGTCCCAGGTACAGTGAGCACAGTGGTTAGCAGAGCTGTCTTTCTTCCGCACAGTTACAGGTGACTTCTAACAGCTTAAGGGCGGGGCCTAGGAGCCCCAGGGCTGCAAAGGATCAGCAAGAGGGGACTAAAAGTGGGGAAACCGCCAAAATACTAGACTAGAGGTCTGTATCAACCTCAGACGGAACTCTAAAAAGGCAGTGACATTAAAAACAAAACAAAACAATGAGGGCACAGATTGCACAGACCACTGGGTGTGGTGCATTAAACAATCTCGGAACACTGAAAAAATAAAATTAAAAAAAAAAATAGTACTCAGCTCGTAAAAGCTGACAAAGGTGGCCACCGGCAACAGGTTGGCAGGGGCGGCTCTGGTGTCCGGGGGCATTTGTGGGTGCCATCAGGGGCATGAATCCACCGCACTCTCTGGGTGCCTGTGTAGGGACAGACCAGGAGGCCGATACACATGGCGTCAGAGACAAGCCACAGGATGACCAAGCATGCACGGTGACTCGAGGATGAGCCGGACCCCTTCCCTTGAGTGTTGGCCCTGTTTCCCCATCGTGCGCACCCGTGACTTTCACGGGAACACAGCTGTTCTTTAAGACACTGAACATCCAGCAGATGCCACAGCCACGACCAGTGACCTTGGGGGCTTGTCTTCTGGGCGTTGTGCACACCACCTTTCCGGGGATGAGTGTGAAGAACAGAAAGGTGTTCAGGATGCAGGTGGAGCCCGTCATGGGGCTGCGAGCCATGCTGTGTATATGATATACAAATTTACATGCGAGACTGGACAGGCGCTTCTGCAGAACTACAGCCACCAACTTGCAGGGAATCCCGGCAGAGAGAAAAACCAAGAGACTGGCCACAGTCATGTAGGTGAGAATCGTGTGGGAAGGCCTCTGCCTGCGTCCATGTGAGACTGGAGAGAAGTTACGGAAGAAGAGGGTGACAGTGGCCCAAGCCCCAATGCCCACCTGGAAAAACAAGATGGTTTTCAGAGTCTCTTCCCCTGTGGTTCTTAGGACATTGCTCTGCAAAGACACGGTGAGCGCCTCAGAGTGGCCTGGAGTGCAGAGTGGACTGTTGGTGCCTCGTAGGTCTTTTCCCAGTTCTGGGACCTCCTAGGGATCCTGGGCCTTTTCTTCTCCTGAAAAGGGAGACATAGTCATATTCCACAGGAGACCTGACCTGGAGAACATGCCACAGACACCAATTCCACAATTTTACATTATTACTTTGTACTTGTGCTTACTTTAATTTTATTTTAGTTAAATTCAATTAATTAACATGGAGTGTATCATTCGTTTCAGAGGTAGGGGACAGTGATTCATCAGCTGCATAGAACACCCAGTGCTCATCGCATCCGGTGCGGTCCTTGATGCCTGTCCCCCGGTTACCCCATCCCCCCACCCCCTCCCCCACCCACCCTCAGTTTGTCTCTGGGATCTTAGAGTTTCTTGTGGTTGGTATTTATTATTACATTCTGACTCTTGACCAGGGTGTGAACTAACGTGAACTTAAGAACCATGCTTGTCGGGGCACCTGGGTGGCTCAGTAGGTTAAAGCCTCTGCCTTCAGCTCAGGTTGTGGTCCCAGGGTCCTAGGATCGAGCCCCACATCGGGCTCTCCACTTCTTGGGAAGCCTGCTTTCTCCTCTCTCTCTCTCTGCCTGCCTCTCTGCCTACTTGTGATCTCTCTCTGTTAAATAAGTAAATAAAATGTTAAAAAAAAAAAAAAAAGAGAGAGAACCATGCTTGTCTTGTGAGAAAATATGATTGACCCACGAAAAGTGTTAACATGCACTTAGTAAACAAGTAAGTGAAAGGAGGTGGGCATACTGTACCTCTCTTAGAATTTAGGATTATTCTGTCACCATAATTCATTAACCTAAAAGAAGAAAGGAGAAAATGCAAACTCATGTTCAAATGTATAAGATCATCTAACTCATTAAAATTGCAAGGAAATCACCCGTGAGCTTTTGAGAACGCTTAATAGTATTTATCAGAGCAACTGGTGATACACCTTCCGAAAAGTCAGCAGCCTTCTGATTATACAGCAGGACACTAAAAATGACCTCGGAGTGACCACGATGTGAATTTCACATCAACTATTGATCACAGTGGCCAAAACAAAGTTAATTCCCATATCCTGTCAGTAGTAGTAACAGTAACAGTAGAAACAATGATTATGGCACACAATATTTTTTCCCTGTTCTGATTATCTATCACTACCAGGGATATGAAAAAAAGGTATTACAGTGTCAAATGGGAAAAATGGATCACATATGTTCCACCAAACTACTTCTGAGACTGGAAGATTAAATATAATTCATCTCACTAACATTTTTTCTCTTTCCTTGATGCCTCACATACAGAGCAACACACACACACGCTACAAAACAAAGAAAAATGACCCCCAAATCTCCAGAGGAATACAGAGGCAATTGTGTCCTACTGCAGTCGGATTTCAGAAAGGAAAAAAAAAAAAATAGGGTCATTAAATCATAATATCATTACACCATTGACCATTTTTCTCTGTGAGCATCTCGGTATGTGTTTGTGTGTGTCAGTGGACCTTATTTATGTCAGGATTTTGAAGTTATGACCTGAATTCTACACATCAATTTTTTTTCTGGGCAAGAAACAAAACTGTTTAATATGCAGATGGCATAACCATCTATGTAGAAATTTTGAGGCATATGGAAAAAAAAACAGCTAGAACTAGTGAGTTTGGTGAAGTCAGGATATAGGTCAATATATAAAAATCAATTACATTTTTTTTATGTTCAGTTAACCACCTGTAGTACAAAATGAGTCCTTGAAGCAATGTTCCACGATTCATTAGTTCAGTATAACACCCTGTGCTCATCACAGCGCGTGCCCTCCCCAATGCCCATCACCTGGTTACCCCCTCCCCCTACCCTTCTGAAACCCCATTTGTTTCCCTGAGTCCAGAGCTTCTCTGATTTCCCCCTCTTCCCCCTATGATTTCCCTCTCTTTCCCTATGACCCTCCATGCTATTGCTTATGTTTTGCGTATGAGTGACGCCGTATGATCATTGTCTTTCTCTGCCTGCCTTACCTCACTTAACAAAATCCCCTCCAGTCCCGTCCACGTCAATGCAGATGGTGGGTATCCATCCTTCCTGATGGCTGAGGAACATTCCTTTGTACATATGGACCACATCTTCTTTATCCATTCGTCTCCTGAAGGACATCTCAGCTCTTTCCAGTTTGGCTATTCTGGACATTGCTGCTATGAACATTGGGGTGTATGTGCCCCCTTCAGATCACTACATTTGTATCTTTAGGGTAAATACCCAGTAGTGCAATTGTTGGGTCATAGGGTAACTCTATTTTCAACTTTTTGAGGAACCTCCATGCTGTTTTCCAGAGTGGCTGCACCAGCTTGCATTCCCACCAACAGTGTAGGAGGGTTCCACTTTCTCTGCATCTTCACCAGCATCTGTCATTTCCTGACTTGTTAATTTTAGCCATTCTGACTAGGATGAGGTGGGATCTCACTGTGGTTGTGATTTGTATTTCCCTGATGTCAAGTGACGCTGAACACTTCTTTGTGTGTCGTGTGCCTCATATGCCTCAGAAATTTCTACATAGATGGTCATGCCATCTGCATATTAAACAGTTTTGTTTCTTGCCCAGAAAAAAAATTGATGTGTAGAATTCAGGTCATAACTTCAAAATCCTGTTGGCCATTTGGATGTCTTTTTCGGACAGATATCTGCTCATTATGGTGTAATTTTTGTTTTAGGTGACATCCAGGTAATGAGGGATTTTTGTTTGGAGAATAAAAATCCGGGGCAGGGGGCGGGGAAGAAACATGAAAAAGAGACCAGATTGACTTTAAAATTTAAACTTAATCATTGAAAGATTAAGTGAATAAATCAAGTGTCAATGATTAGGTCAAGGCGCAAGCCATTAACTTGGCTTGTACTCCATTCAGCTGCAGCTATGTGCCTGACACTCTATTTCAGGTTGGCAATGAAGCCATGGGCCCAGCTTTCCCAAGCAGATGTCTCAACACGGCCAGCAAAGAACAGCACAGCTCTGCAGAGCCCCATTCTGGGAGGGTGTGCTGACAGCCCCAGGCGGAGGAATGATCGTCATGGGACCACAGGAAGGCTCTGATAGGAAGGAACAGTCAGGGGGCCATGCCTTCCTTGGAGTTTCGCCAGATCAAACATAATTAAAGTATCTCCAGGCAGAAGGAAGAGTGGCACATTATATACCTTAGAGTTTAAACCGTAGTAATTTGAAATAGCCTTGTGAAGACTGGATCATCAGGATGGCCCCAGGCCCCAGCCAACATAAAGGTTTGCAAAAACAGAGCGGTCCTGGTATCTGAGGAGTCCTGGACCTCTGGAGGGGGTTTGAGAGAGCAGGATGGAGGCAGGAATTCTGCATCAGAACAGGGAAGCACAAGGGGGCCACCTGGGGGACGGCTGGGAGTGGACTCAAATCAGGTGTTAAGAGTCACTTCATGTACCAGACGTTGTTAGACGTGCCAGCGCTGTCACTCACAAAGCAGATCCTGTCCAGGCTCTTTTTTTTTTTTTTTTTAAAGATTTTATTTATTTATTTGACAGAGAGAGATCACAAGTAGACAGAGAGGCAGGTAGAGAGAGAGAGAGGGAAGCAGGCTCCCTGCTGAGCAGAGAGCCCAATGTGGGACTTGATCCCAGGGTCCTGGGATCAAGTCC
>NC_081573.1:10426057-10642375 GCF_022355385.1 Mustela nigripes | reverse complement strand
TTATTTATTTGACAGAGAGAGATCACAAGTAGACAGAGAGGCAGGTAGAGAGAGAGAGAGGGAAGCAGGCTCCCTGCTGAGCAGAGAGCCCAATGTGGGACTTGATCCCAGGACCCTGGGATCATGACCCGAGCCGAAGACAGAGGCTCAACCCACTGAGCCACCCAGGCACCCCCTGTCCAGGCTCTTTACACATGGAGGATCCAAGACAAAATAAGTAGGAAAATAGCTAACAAAAAGCAAACCTAAACGTTCACTGGGAAGATATATAGTATTTTATACTTATATTTCTGAGCTGAATTTCAAAATATTTTTTAAAGATTTTATTTATTGGGGCACCTGGGTGGCTCCTTCGTTAAGCTCTGCCTTCGGCTCAGGTCATGATCCCCGGGTCCTGGGATCGAGCCCCGCATCGGGCTCCCTGCTCAGTGGGAAGCCTGGTTCTCCCTCTGCCACTGCCCCTGCTTGTGTTTCCTCTCTCGCTGTGTCTCTGTCAAATACATAAATAAAATCTTGAAAAAGTAACACTTTCATGATACAATTACCTTCTTTCTTTGTGGCGGCCTCTCTGATGTGTGAGAAAAGTCCCACTAAAGGCAGTGTGAACTCTGATAGGATGATAGGATTAGGGAGGGTGTGGGCAGGGAAGCCTCCCTAATAAAAACCACTCCTGGGCGCTCACTTCAGAACCGCCGTCAGAGGGAGAAAGGGGGCCAGAGCAGGACTGAGGTGAGTGCAACCCCACAGAATTTCTTTCGCATTTCTCAAATGTCCGCAACCACCTGCAAATACAGAGGACAAACGGGTGGCTGCCAGAGGGGAGGGGGAGGGGCGTGGTCAGACTTGGGGAAGGGGAGTGGGAGGTGCAGGCATCCTGAGGTGGAGTGAGGCTCAAGGAGGAAAGGCACAGCCGGGGAAACAAGGTCAGTGGTACGGCACAGACCCTCTCAGAACCTCGCCTGGAGCCAGACAGTGGGTCCAGTCCTTCGCTCCAATCAGCATCAGAAGCCCCAGGCCATGAGTCCTGTTTGCCTGGATGCAAACTGGTTGTAGGGACAGCAAATGACCACGCACGTCGATGTGTCAGGGGCCCAATGCCTGATGTCCCTCTGCCTCCCGGAAGATCTCACCTGCCACCTTTCCCCACACAGTGGTCATGGCCGCACACTTGCAAGACTCAAGCAGGTGTCCTGTGTGCCTGACTTACCTGGAGGTGCCCGTGTACCTGAAGTGTGGCTTCGCCTGCTGCCTCCACTGCTTCGATTCCCTACAGAGGGAGCCCGGCAAGGAGGGTTTCCGGTGTCCCTCCTGCTCCGCACTCTCTCAGAGGAAGGACCTCAGGCCAGGCACGCATCTTGGGAGGCTGGTCTCCAGGATCAGGGAGTTGGAGCCCCAGCTGAAAGCCGTTCTGCACATGAACCCAAACGTGCACAAGTTCCAAGGTATGGCCTGCCCCCCCCCCCCCCGCCCCCACAAGAGTCCCAGAAAACACAACTTGCCTATAGCTCTCCATCACACAAGGGCATGGGCGGCAACGTTGATCTTTGCTTTACTTACCCAGAAGTATAGATTAGAACCACCTATAAGAAGGGAAGCTTGACCCTGACCTGCACCTAAGAGAAATCACACCTGACTCTCTCACATCCCTGAGTTAGGGTGCGTTCTCCCAGCTCAGCTGCACAGCTCACTGGCTCAAGGAGGCCAGGCAGGACCTCCCAGCCTCCCTGGAGCCGGCTGAGTCCCTGCTCCTTCTGGCTCTGTCCCTGCTCTCCTATGATGGGTCCTGAAGAGTGGTGGTCCCTTGGTCTGAAGAGTGTGTGAGCAGTCCAGTGTCCTTGTGAAGGACAGGCGTCACCTCGTGTTCTGAGTGCACTCTAGCCCCGTGCAACTCGAATTCGTGATGGTGAACCCTGTCCCTGAAACGTGACAAGTCTTGTCAAGTCCCTGGGATGGTCAAAAAGGGAGCATCTTCCACAGAGCTGGGTGTCAGGGCGCCAAGTGAAAGACTTGGGCTCTGGTCCAGAGGGCTTCTTTCTTGGTTTTTTGTTGTTGTTGTCTAAGATTTATTTGACAGAAAGAGCGAGAGGGAACACAAGCAGTGGGAAAGGGAGAAGCAGGCATCCCGCTAAGCAGGGAGCCAGATACAGGACTCGATCCCAGAACCCTGGGATCATAACCTGAACTGAAGGGAGCCGCTTAACGACCGAGCCGCCCAGGTGCCCCCAGAGGGTTTATTTCTGATATTGTGTTGGCTCCATTCACGTGGTCCCCTTAGGATAGCCTCCTAGCCTCCTGGTGTGTAGGCAACCCACAAAGTCCCTGTGCTCCCATCTCCCTGCCCTCTGAGCCATGCCCTGCGACTAAGTCACTGCCAGACCCCAGCACACCCCCACTCATGTCCCTGGGGGCCCTTCCTCAGCCTGGGCTGCCCAGAGTTCACCCGGCTCCTCTCAGAACCCCCAGCCTTGTGTGTTTGCAACCCCAGGAAGCCAAGGGCGGGGGTGCATTTGCCTGTTAACAGCAGGAAGCGAGGAAGAAAATTGACAAGAACGAAGATGGGAGCAACTTCCAGATTCAACATTTGTCAATGGAATGTGAACTGGTTTGCATATTGAGAACAAACACGGGCATGGTCTCTTCATGTGTAATCTGTGCCAAAGGAAGGGGCACCTGTAATTTAACAGAGCATTTAATGTGGAGAGAACACCTAGTAGGAGTCAGAGGGACTCATTCTGATTAGGATCGTTCTCTCTCTACATCTGACCTCATCAGGGGCCAGAGACATCTCCCCAGGTAAATTCTGATCAGGGTGGAAGCACGGGGTGGAGAGAAGACAGGTGAGACCTTGGGGCTTCGTAGTCAAGTGCATGTTTGCTGATTGGCTTGTTTTCCCACCCCAGTGGAGGTGACCCTGGATGTTGACACTGCCAACCACTACCTCATCATTTCTGAGGACCTGAGGAGTGTCTGCTCTGGGTATTGCAAACAGACCCGGAGCGCTGGGGCCCAGAGGTTCGACTATGCTCTCTGCGTCCTGGGATCCCCTGGGTTCCCCTCTGGCCGCCACTACTGGGAGGTGGACGTGGGGATGAGCAAGGCCTGGGATGTGGGTGTTTGCAGAGACTCCGCTGACCGGCAAGGGCCCATTCTACTGTCCGCAGAGCTTGGCTTCTGGACAGTGGGCTTGAGAAAAGATCTCTTCCAAGCCAGCACCAGACCTGTGACCATGCTCTCAGTGAGCCCCCGCTTACACCGACTAGGGATTTTCCTGGACATGAATCTTGGCACCGTTTCTTTTTATCACGTGAGCGATGGAGCCCACATTTTCACCTTCACTGGAATCCCTGCTGTGGGGCCGCTGCGTCCGTTTTTTGCTCCCGGGAGTCCCACCACGGATGGTCAAGGCTTCCTGAGAATCTGTCCTGTGAGGAATCCAGCTGCTGCCAGTTGCTCTCCAGTGGGCTTGGATACAGAACACAGTTTCTAGAGAATTCCTGTGTGCTCACAGCAAGAGCTGAGACCCTTCCTGCTTGTTACCGTGGATGGTACAGAGAGCAGATGAGAAACATGGTAGAGTTGGCGAATCGTGAGCACTAAACAGATAAGGGAGAAGTGCCTTTAAAGCATGAAGTATCGCACAGTCGTTCTCGTTGGGACTTTCCATGTTTCTGTTCCAATGAATGGGTTCTGGTTTTTCAAATCAATTTCCAAATGTATCTATTTTTTGCAATATTAACTTAGTGTTAACGGAGGTTAGAAACTGAATAAAAACGTGGATGTCGCCTAACAGATTAATGAACTTTCTAGGTGTTATGTGAGCAAAACCTACAGAGACAGTAAATACAGGTGAGTACGTATGAAGTTCCCCCAAGGGCTGAAATGCACATTTGTGTGCACACCATGTGGAACACAGGAAGAAGGTGGCAGGGCAGTCGGGGGTGGTTTCCACTGAATGGGGGTACAGCCTGGCACCATAGGTGTGCCCCCTTAAAGCAAGAGATACCCCCTTGTGCAGGGGGGCACGGAGGGGGGCTGTCCCAGGGGTGGGAGCAACAGGTCTGCCGTCGCCGGGACAAGGGGCCGCAGGGAGCCAGCGGGGAGCCACCCCTTCTTAGTCCCGTGGTGACTACATTGGGCTAGAGAGCCCCGTGGTGTCTGCCACCCCTACTTCAGGCTGCCTTTGTGGGTGGAAGCTGCCCTAGAGAATATGGAAACATGGGGCTGTGTTCCAGTAAAACTTTATTTACAAAAATCAGCAGGCAGCTAGACCCTGGGTGGCCCACCTCAACCTGGGCGTCAGGCGCGGACTGCCAGAGGGTTCATAGCCCAGCGCCGGCTGTGTGCACACAGAAAGCGCAAAAGGAGCGAGGGATCCGAGGTGCAGGGCTGGGCCGCATGGGGGCCACACCAGAGGACATTCTGCACAGAGGGCAGACCGAGTTCTCAAGGGAAGGTGAGGCAGAGGCTGGCTAAGATAGGTGAGCGGAGGGCACACAGAAGGCTTGCGAGACAAGCTAGGCCGAAGCAGTGGGCCGTGCGCGCGCAAGCGCACCAAGGTGCCTATAAGTGGCAAGCGCCATCGGGGTGCAGGCTTGTGGGCTGGGATCCCCCCCTGCAAGCACAGCGCGGGGGGGCCTCCGTCTCCAGTACCACGGGCCAGTCGCAGGCCCAGGCGCTCCCCTGACAAGACCCCAGCCATCCTGCCCCTGTAGCCCTGGGGCCCTGCAGACACACCCATGACGGGGCAGTGGGAGCAGCTCCACGGAGCCCAGCGAGAGCCCGGGGCAGGGACATCTGGATGGCTGCACTCCTTCAGCATGGATCGCGAGGGGTCACTGCAAACACAGGCGCTACTGAGACATGGTGGCCCGCAGCTTCTGGACAGATGAAGGAGCGTGGGAACAAAAGGTGTTTGGAGCCCAGGGGACTCATGCCGAAGGAAGGGAAAGGAACTGACCCCAGAGCGAATGCTGACACGTGTGACAAGGAAAGAAAGGCAGACTGTCACAGCCTTCCCGGAGAGCAAACCCAGGTCTGAGTTAAGGGCTGCTTCGGTGTCTTTCCAAAGGAAGTGGAAGAAGGGCCCACAGGGCTCCCGGAAGAAGAGTACCACGGGGGTGCAGTGCTGACCTGGCCACCCTGTGCCGCCCCTGACCCCAGCCACAGCCCCGCACCCTCCCAGGTCAGCCAGGAAAACACTTCCTGCAAGTCCCCAGTGCCCCCAGGCACTTATCTTCTCTGGGTGGGGGGACTGCCGCTCTCCCCTCCGCCCACCCCCAAAATCCTAGTCTCCCCCATCTGCAGGAAGGAGCCCACACTGACCGCCCCCCCCCCACTGGACAGCAGGGACACAGTCCCACTGCCCTTCGCCCGAGCTCCTGCTCTGCATTCTGTCTCAGCCCCCCCTCCCCAAGACTGTGCCGGGGCTCACAAGCCACACTCTCAAGTGGGCCACCTCCTTGGGGAGACACGCTCAGTCCTCACCACCCTGGGACAGGGAAACATTGGGTGTGGATCAGCAGAGGAAGACCACAGCCCTGGCCAATAGGTGGCCCTGGGCTCCAGCAGAAGTGGCCACCAGTTTCTCAGGACCACTGGCTGGACGAGGAACATGTAGGGAGCTGGGGGCGGGGGGTCGTATCCACTGGGACATAGCATGGCAGTGCCATCGTGTGTCAAACACACGCAGTCCTCGCCTCAGGAGGAAGCCTTACCGCAGGCTCACCCTCGGCTCACGAAGCCTGGGACAACCCCCAACCCCCATGTGCCGCCTGCCAGCCCCCACCCAACAATGCCATCAGCTCCCCAGCCCTGAGTGGGCAGTGATGCCGCCAGAGCCGGGGTGCTCCGTGGAGCCCCACACGGCCCACCCCCAGGAGAGAAAGGCCAGGGAAACGTAGACCTCTGAAAAGACTGGAGCCTGGGGTCCCACAGCTGTGGGTCCTGTGAATCACGGATGGGAACTTGGGGGAGCCACACCCATGAGAACTGCCATTTATTCCCGAAGTCGCCAAAATTATCACCAAGGATTCACCAGGGGGTGTGCATGGGGATGAGAAGGCTCAAACACTGATTGAGGGGCCAGTTGGGAGGGAGAGGGATGGTGGGGGGACCCCCGGCTGTCCCTCCCCTCTCTAATGCCACAGGAAAGGGGTCCTCCTCTGGCCAGCACCCCTCCCCATCTCCCATGTCCAGTTTCTCTCCGGGGAGGTGGGGCGGGGGGACATGGAAGAGGGTGTAGTGTGAGTGGGCCCCAGGAGGGGGAGGGTGCTGGGGTTAGGGCGGGGGTCCCCCGCTTCACATGCACTCACAACACTGGTCTCCCAGGGAGCAGAAATGGGGGAAGCCAGGCCAGGCCAAATTCCCCCCTCCTCCTGGATTATAGGAGGAAGGGGTTAGTGTTGGGGGCCGGGGGGCCTGGGGGCATCATGGGGGGCAGGCCAGGGCCCCCACCAAGGGGAGAGATGTATGTTGGTGGTGCTCCAGGGACCGGGGGCACAGGGCTGAGCCGGAGCTGGTTCAGGGTGAGCGTCGCAGGGGGTGTGGGCTGGAAGGGGTTTGTGATGGAGGGGCCGGAGGTCGGGGCTCCTAGAGGAGAGAAAGAAGAGGAGACATGCAGAGCAGAGTCAGGGCTTGGCCCGGGGAGGAGGAGTGGGAGCGGGACTGGCCTGGGAGGCCCCCACTTACCGCTTGGCAGGAAGGGGTTGGAGGCCTTGGCTCCTGGGGGCGCAGGGCCCGGCCGGCTCACCAGCGAGTCCAGGTCGACCAGAGCTGCATTAGGGCCCAGGAAGGACTCCGGAGTCTTCCGTGTGGGTGGTGGCGGCGTTGGAGCAGCTGCAGGTGGGGGGCTGCCCACAGCCTCAGCCAGAGAGCCCCCGACGCCACTCATGTCAAACGCCCCAGGACTGCGGGCGGGCACCTCTCCGGCGAGCAGCTCCAGCTCCCCTAGAAGGAGCCAGAGAGGGAGTCAGGGGAAGACGGGAGTGAGGGCCTCAAACAAGGAGGCCTTGGTGCTGAGAGACAGAGCTCAGGGACACTAGCCCAAAGAACAGCAGTGGATGACCCCCAGGGCAGAGTGCCAGGAAGAACCACCAAGGGATAAGTGTACCCAAGAGGTACTCACATGGCCCCACAAGAACCCCACCAGTCCCATGGTCCCAAGCAAGTTCATGGTGAACAGACAGCAGCAGGCACCAAGAAGCCCAGCAGCCTGGATGACATTTGTTAGCACGAGATCTGATTTTCTTAAAGAGAGGTTTCGGAACCCCATCTGATGTTGGGAGACGCACGAACTGGTGCAGAGAGAGAAGAAAAAGCCCAGAGGAACGCCAACTGCAGACCGCACAGTGACCAAGGTGGGCCTGGGGGCCAGGAGGAGACCGCTGGTGCCCCATCAGTCCCATGTCCTCCTGCGGGCCCACGTCACTCAAAGACCAACATGGAAAAGAAACAAAGGGACCACACTCCTGTGGGAGGAGACAGCGGGCCCCTCCTGGTGAGAGGCTCCTGTGTCCTCCTGACATCTCGCAGGGAGGGGTCTTCTAGCAAGGACAAAGCCAGCCTGAACTCTGCCAGAAGGAGGATACACAAAAGCCAGGGCGTCCACAGGCCAGGTACCCCGTGGATGGGAGGGCCTGGCCGGAAAGATGTGCTGAGCCCTGAGGCCCCAAAGGGCAGCCAAGGAAGGCGACACTCACCAGAGGCCCCCTGTGATCACCGCACCGCTGGTGACACAGGGTGCAACTGGCCAGGCCCTCAGAGACACCCAGAGAAATGTTCCAGGGGACAGAGAAATCAGGTTAGTGCTTGGGGAGGCTCCAGAAACGGGACTCTTTGCACTATTCTTGCAACTTTCCTCAAGTATAAAACCACTGGAAACAAAGTTAAAGCTTCTTTCCCAGCATAAACCATCCAGCTCTGAAAACACAGCCTGGGCTCTGGATCCCGTGAGGGCTGCAGTCCACCCCACTTAACCGTGCACTCAGAAGGACACCCACCTGACCTGGAGGGCCCCCTGCATTGGGGGAGGGAGACCATACAGGGTGGGCAGGGCAGGATGTGGCCTGGTCAGTGAGGCCTGATGGGGATGGGGACAGGGAGGGGTGCCCATGGGTGCAGCGGGGGCGTGACCTGGGGTGGGGCACTGCGCGGGCAGGAGTGTGGGTGGGGGGTGCAGCAGGGCTCAGCGGGGCAAGGGAGGGGGCTCACCCGTGCTGCTTCCAGAGGCCGGCAGGGCCGTGCGCAGTCGGTCAAAATCAGAGAACTCATCAGGCTCCGTGTCAAACCCCACTGCTGTAGGGGCCCAGTATGTCAGCTCAGCTCACTGAGGGAACCAGCCTCCCGCTCCCCCTGCACCCCCAGCACCCAGGAGACCAGACACCTCACCCTCCCCTGCACCCACCCACCCACCCCCACACACACTCTGACCCCCTCAGTTGAACCCCAGAGCCCACCCAGTACCTGTGGTGCCATTGGTGCTGGGCTTGGCAGGTGACCCTCCCCAGGGGTCTGAGAAGGCCGGGGCTGGAGCCCAGGGATCTGAGGCAGGGGGTCCTCCAACTGGAGCCCCACCTGGGTGAGGAAGGAGGCCTGTGAGAGGCTGGTGGTTGGAGCACTCATCACCTATAGATCTGTGCCCGCCACCCCCAGCCTTCCTTCTCAGCCCACCCCTCCCAGAAGTCCTGCCTTGTCCCCATCCTGGGACACAGTTGGACATCAGGGGGGCTCCCAGCCCAGCCCCAGCCAGCCATTACCCCCTGATCCCTACCATCTAGCACGGGTACATGTATACTGCTGGGCCTTTGCCCACGTGTCCCTTCCTGGCAAAACCCTCCTCAGCTATATGGCCTCTGGAAAGCCCCCAAGAAGCAACCCAGCTGGTGAAGGGGCCTTGGGTGTGTGCCTCACCTAGGCGAGCCCAACTCCCACCCCAAAACCCCCACCCAGCCTGCCTGGACCCAGCCTCACCAGCCACACCATCCTGAGTCCTCCCGAGCAGCCTCTCTGCAGCCCGACACCCCCTGGTGCCCTGCCCGTCATCCCTCAAGGCTCCCTCACCCACCCTTCTCTGGGCTGTCTTATCTGAGCCCTGCAGCAGCCTATCACCCCCTTGACCTTATTTGCCCCTGTCCCCAGGGTGTGCCCCAGACTGTACACTGGATGTCGAGGCTGCAGCAGGCAGGCAGCCAGCACTCACCGTCAGAGCTCCCCCACGGGTCAGGCGTGGGCCCCTCTCCAGCTGCAGGGGCCTGGGTCCCACCCCAAGGGTCAACTGGGGGCCCCGTAGGAGCAGCAGGCCTCCAAGGATCCCCAGAGGCTGCTGTAGGGGCCGGACCCCCCCAAGGATCAGCAGCTGGAGGGACAGGGCCCCCACCCCAAGGGTCCGAGGTAGGGACGCTCATGGGCGCTGGGCCCCCCCAGGGGTCTGAGGCTGGTGGTGGAGCGGGGGCCGTGAAGACATCGGCAAGATCCATGAGGGATGACTGCAAGACACAAAGGGGAGACTGCACATGAGGCGCGAGCATGCCAGGCCAGAACACTGGGAAGAGAACCTGGAAGAGAAATGGCCCCAGAATGAGAGAGGGAGCCGGGCACCTTGGGGCGAAGACCCACCACCAGAGAGAGATAGCCAGGGGCCGTGAGACAGAAGGAGGTGGCCTCCCCGCCCCCCATTCCCACTCCACCCCGCTCTGTCCGCCTCCCCCACCAGCCCAGCCCCAAACGCTGAGAGTCTCACCTGGTCCTGCCCCCATCCCTCCATCCACTCCCCAGTTCCCACTGGGATTGAGGACAGAGGCCAAACCCAAAACCACCCCTACCAGCCTGGCCCGTGCAGCTCCCATGCACTCTAGGAGGTGTGTCCGGGGTCGCCCACCCTGTCTCGGGCCGTCGGCTGAGGCCCAGTATGCGTCCCACGTCTCCGCACACACCGGGCTTTCCGTGCTTCACGGGAGCAGCATACGTGTCCCCGTGTCCTGGCGGTGAGCCCAACCAACCAGAGTGGCTAGTGTCTCTGAACACGGTGCGGCTGCGCCACCCGTCCCCACAGCACACAAGGAGCAGAGTGCTGGGACCGACCCTCCTGAGCACCAGGGAGACCCTTGGCCGAGGCCGGGAGGGTGTCTGTGTTCCTCCCATTGGAGCTAGCCCCGTGGCCCACCCCACCGTGAGGCCGACTGTGCCACAAAGACGCTCAGGTCTCCCACAGCACCCGGTGTGAGGCCACAGAACACGCCAGCTTGGAAACCCTAGCCGGTGACTGACCTTGGCCCTGATGTGCAGAAGACACCCATCCACCCTCAGAGACAAGAGAAGGGTTGAAACTGCGCAGACGGAAACATCAGCCGACATCGTCTGTCTCCCCTGGGGAGACCGGAGGCCCAGCAGCTTGGGGACCAGACTGGTCTCGCTCGTGCACCGAGCCTTGGAATCCAGAGTGCGCGCGGACACAGAGAAGGTACCCAGAACACGTGCGTGAGCACGAGCTCGATGCCATGCCCTTTCCGCCCAACCAGGCCGCTCAGCAACAAGGACCGAGCAGCACCAGCAGCGTCTCCGACAGCAGGGGCAGACAGCAGTCGCGCCTCACACATGGAGTGCTCTGGGCACTGATGGAGCGCCCTCCAGTCTGCACGTTCGTCCATGAGAAGACGGCGCCACGCCCACGGCCCCAGAGCGCACGTAGGCAGGGTGGCCTGCCCATGCTCACCTCCTCCTGGCCACCGGTCTCCCTCCTGCTCTCCTCTATGGCCATCTGCAGCCTCAGATCATCCCCACGGCGGATCCGCTCTTCCTGTTGGGGTCACGGAAGCAGGCAGCAAGGGAGGATTAGAATGGAAGCCACCAGGCTGGCCACCCCCCAACAACAACCACACGGTCCCACCCAAACAAAAGTAACAAAATTAAAATGGGATGTGGACAATGTGTGGGAAGGGGGGACGGGGAAGAACGTGCAGTCCACGGGATAGGGACACAGGGGTAGTGTGCGGGAGACGGGCCTGGCCCGGTGCGGCTCCTACGGCTTGGGAAACATGGGGCCCCGGGGAGGACGGGCCCTCATGCCGGATGCCTGACTCTGCAGTGTCAGCTGCACTGGGTGGAGAGGACCAAGCCCTGGGCTGTGCTGGAGGGTGAGGGAAGGGCTCCCTCGCCACCCGGAACAGCTACAAGGCATCTGCCTCCCATGCTGGGACTGCACCCATCTGAAAAGCCATGTGACACAGGTCCGCTGCTGGAAATGTTGAGGCAGAGTGTGTGTAAACCGGGGATGGGGCTGGTGGGGGGGCGAGGAGGGGCAAGGAAGCGGGGACCTGGGGAGGGTCTGAGGGGAGCCCTGCAGAGGGTAGGGAGGCTGCTCTGACCTTGTCGTGCTCCTCTCGGCTCAAACTAATGGCCAGCTGGAGCTGGACGTCGTCCTCGGGGCCGCAGGGCGGGGGCTGGGGAGAGAGCGTGTGAGGGACCAGGCGGGAGGCCAGACAGGGGAGGGGAGAGGAGGGAGAAGAGGAACGGAGGAGAGCATTGGAGGGAGAGCCAGAGATGGACAGAGCCACAGACACGGTCACAGAGTAGAGCACCCACACAGAAGAGACAAGAACTCCCAGGACGAGAACAGACGGTGGGCGGGGGGCAGGGGGAGAAGCCGGACAGATCAGAGAGGGGGCGCGGGGGCGACACAGAGAGCACTGGCCCTCGGGAGCGGAGCAGTGAAGGATGGAGACGGGATGGCAGAACCAAAGTCAAACCCCCACTGTGCCCCACTACCTGGTCAGCCTCCTCCTTGCTCATGGCCAAGGCCAGCTGCAGCTGCAGCTCCTCCTCCCCGCTGCTTTGCGGCCACGCCTGCTCTGCCTCGGGTGGGGGCCCAGAGCCCACCGCTGCTGAGGAGGCTGCCGAGGGGAGAATCAGCTGAGACCCAGGTGGAGACAGAGAAGGGGGCCCCCGCAGCCCAGATGGCGAGCTTCCACTGGGGGTGGGGGGCGGACCGTGAGCCGGGTTTGTCCAGTGTCCCCGGAATCCCGCCAGGAGGGACGGAGGAAGTCCGGGAGCCTCAGAGCCCATGCCCCTGCTACCCACAAGGGGCACGCCTGGGGCCTGCACAGAGCCCGGGGGTCCCACAGAGCTCCCGCGTGTCCAGGGCCTGCATTTCTAGGGCTGCTGGAGATCTTTATGGCAGGACCAGCTGGGCGTCAGAGGAAGAACAGCACTGCATCCAGAGCCCCCCACCTCATGCTGGGCGCAGCAGACACCAGGGGTGACGTGGAATGAAGGAAGGCGAAACAGAGAATGGGAAGGGGGTGACCATCTGGAAGGAGGGACGGGCAGAGTGCAGGGAACTAACAGGCAGAGAACCAGCTAAGCTAGGGGGAAGCGCCCACCTGCCCCTCCCAGCTGGTCCGCCCTGGTTCTGGCGTGAACGGTCCCCCTTCAGAAAGCCGTCCCCAACCTCCCACCCTGGGCAGCCCCCTCCAAGTCCTGTTCTCTTTGTCTCAGGCACTGAGTACCCTTGGGCAGGACTGCGGGCAAACCCATCTGTAGCTACAGGGCCCAGCCTGGGGGCAGAGGCACACTGGGCCCTTAGGTGGCTCTCGGTTAACACCTGAGGGTGAACAGAACAGTTTTGAGCTCTCGGGTCCCACAACGAGGGGGACGGGACAGGCAAGGACAGTCGTGGAAGGGGAGAGCCTGCATCCGGAACTCCGGGCCACCTGGCCAGGAAGGAGGGGAAGCGGGAGGGCTGAGGCTGGGCTGCTGGGGCTTCAAGAAGAGGGGCGGGGCCTGCCGGGAGAGACCTAGGTTGGGAGCCCTGCAGCCCTCACCCGTGGCGGTCTGCGCCAGCTTCTCCTTGGTCTTGAGCGCATGAGCGCGCTCCTCCCGCAGCCGGTCCTCGTCCCGCAGCAAGGCCACCAGCTGCTTGGCCTTCTCGCGCACGTTCACGCCCTGGTCCTTGCCGTCACGGTCCACGTACTGGAAGTCCTTCAGTGTCTGCACGGCGTACATGTTCTCCTTGCACTGCTGCGACACGCGCTCCGAGCCCGTCTTGATGAGGTACTCCATCAGGGTCATGGCCTTCAGGGCAGGAGCACACTGGTCACTCACGTGGTGGCCGGGAACCCCGTCCCAGCACCACCCCGGGGGTCACGGGCTGGCAGGCCAACAAGCGTGGCCCACAAGCACCACGGACACTACCCAGTTGTGAGAAAGAACAGAGCACTGCACAGCGGCCACCTGCGGGGCCGACCCCAAAGATGCAGGACATGTGGCTGCACTCACACCAAGTGGCCTCGATGAGGAGGCTCACGGCCGCCAGGAGCTGGGGGTTTCTTAACGGACACAGGCTTTGTGTCCAGAATGAACATCCTGTGGACCCAGGATGCGGGGACGGGTGCGGCGCCTGGGAACGCACCTGCTGCCCTGGGACCGTACGCACGCTCTATGAGGGTGACCTGTGCCGCATGGCGTCCACACGTGTCTCGACAGGCACATGGAAACAGGGAAGTGCGGCCCCACCCGCACTTCACTCGGCGTTCAGAGCCCACTCTCGTTCTCTAGGAGAAGGACCCTAAGGAATGTGGCCACAAAGACCCGCTCATACAATCACGCTCCAGAACAGCCCAGGACACGGGCACGCGCCGCTTCTCTACTGTCCTGGAAGTCCGGAAAGTGTCGCCACTTCCAGTGTGAGACTTTACAAGTCTGAGGGCAACAAGGGGGAGACTCCCTCCCCCCAAATCAGCCGTCTGGAGGGAGGCACCGAACTGCTGGGTCTGGTCAGGCCTCGGCTCTCTGTAGGGACACACGCGTGCTGGGAGCAGCAGGATACCTGGCAACAGCAGCTGCATTACTGGTCGGGAGGACAAATTCTCATTCCAACAAGTGAAAATTAAATGGCAGAGAAAACCACCAGTCCTCAGACAACAGAACACCTCAGAGTGTGCAGGGGGCCTCTGGGGCCACATGGGACCCCGGAAACCTCCCCAAGAGCACAGCGAAATAACACCAGGAGGCCCGGGCCAGGGGCACAGAGCTGGGTGGGCAGCTGGGGGATGAGCTGCGGACCATGCCATGGGTCATTAGTGACGCCCCACCGTCCACCAGCGCCCGACCTGGATCTGGCCAGCTTCCCGAAGGTGTGCAAACAGCAACCAGACGTTAGTCTTTAACCAGCCAGGAGACATCCATGCATCACGACAAGAGGGAAAGTGGCGCCCGGTGGGCATTGGGGGGCAGGCTCCCCGAGTCCTGGGCCAGTTGTGCTCAGACCACAGCGGCTGCACCCACACGCCACACCGGCCTCCCCACAGGCCAGTTAAGCTACGAGAGCAATGGATCCACACAACCCACCTCAGTCTGGAATGGGACTCGCCCCCAGCGACTCTGAGACCTTGTTTCCAGGGCCCTGGAGACTTGGGCAGTGCAGTTAAACAGACCGTGAACCCGCAAACAACTCAAATGCCCACCGAGGGCCAAACATTCACGCACGACACACACTGTGCTCGTGGAGCAGGAGCGGCCCAAACACAGCAAGGTAGCTCAAGAGACCCCCAGACGCAGCAGACACAAAGGACTAGGAGTGGGAGCCCACGGAAAGTTCTAGAACAAGCCTGGCGGACCTAAGATACCTCAGGATGCTTCTGGGGAAGGGGTGTCTGAGCAGGCCCAGGGGGCCTGAGCCCTTCTGGGGAAGGGGTGTCTGAGGGGGGCGGGACACCCTCCATCTCATGTGGGTGCCAGCTCCACAGGTGTGTGCGTGCGTAAGAGCCGACCAAGTCACACACTCATAGTGGGGGCCACAGAGGCAAACATGTATGTTTTCTCAAAAGCAAACAATAGGACAACCCGACAGTCTCTGTTAATTTCCAAAACCACTTGCTCCCGGATGGCGGACGCCCGCACAAGAGAGCTAGTCTAAAACAGGGGACAGCGAACTTCTTTTGAAGGGCCCACGTGATCAATAACCCACTTTTCCAGCCACACGGCCCGGGGGGCAGAGGGGGGCCGGCGCACAGGCACGGGCCTGGCCCTCCCGCAGAGCTTCACCTACTGGGGGAAGCCCTGGGGCCGTCATGTGTTCACCTCTGGTTTAAGAAAAAGACCTTGAGATCCTGATTCCTCAGAGCAGGGAGGAGACATGGCCAAGTAGAAGAACAGGCTCTGGGGCTCCTCTCCCACCCCTTGCCCCTGGGTGGCCCCGAGCCTCCTCATGCCTTCGTGTCCCCACCTACAAAGTGGGGACAAAAAAAGTGGGGACATTTCACGGGGGTTCTGTGCCCACAGCAGTGTGTCTCCGGCTGTGAGTGTGTCCGGGCCCGTGAGGACTCACCTCCCCCAACACAGTCCATGAGCCCCACCAAGCTTCTCTCAAAGTTTCAGGAGGCCCTCCAGGTCCCATCCCCTCCCTTCACCACCACACGAAGGCTCACCCAGACCCCTCACCACAGCCACCCAGTCCTTCACAACAAACAGCCACAGAACAGACCCAGGAGAGAATCCACAAGAATGAGGACCCAAACCAGGGCTGTCGGGATGGGCGTGAAAAGAAGCCAAAACATTTCCAGGTCTCAGAAATGTGGGAACCACCGAGAGCCAGGCCAGCCCAGGCCCCAGCTGGAGTCCATGGAGCAAGCAGCTTCATCTGCCTCATCCACGGCCACACACTGAGCAGACCCTCAGCTTGACCCTCACTGAAGAAACAGCAGCAGGAGGACCTGCCACCACTGCTGACCCTCCTTCCAGCTCCTCGCCAGCTGATAAACGTGTCTGAGCAGGCCCAGGGGGCCTGAGGACCCAAGGCCTGTCCTGGGGCCCAAGGACATCCACACACATGCCTGGGGATACCAGCTGCCTCAGAGAGGGAACTGGGCTCCGGACACACAGCCAGCAGTCAGACCCTCACACAGCAGGAAGTTCACAGGCCGCTCTGAGCCACACAGCCAGGAGTGGGACCTAGCCACTGGCCCCAGCCTGTGCCCACTGTGACTTCTTCTTCTTTTTTTTTTTTTTAAAGATTTTATTTATTTGTCAGAGAGAGAGAGCGAAAGCGAACACAGGCAGACAGAGTGGCAGGCAGAGTCAGCGGGAGAAGCAGGCTTCCCGCGGAGCAAGGAGCCTGATATGGGACTCGATCCCAGGACGCTGGGATCATGACCTGAGCCGAAGGCAGATGCTTAACCAACTGAGCCACCCAGGCGTCCCCCCCCACTGTGACTTCTTGACCCAAGGGAAGGACACCAGGCCCCAGGCAAGAAAACGGAAAAACTGCTCACTGAGCATTGCCCAAAGTCACATTCCCTTCGACCACAGCTTGCGGTCTTGTCTGCTCACTGGATGAGGACACGTGCACGCCTCACTAGGGACCAGCAAAAGGGTTCCTGTGGAGAGCACTCTGTCCACGTTTATCAAAATGACACGTGCGTGTGCCCCTCGTCCCAGAAATCCCCGTTCTAGACAACGGCGAATGCACGAGGCTGCTCGCGGCAGTCTCGTTAACAAAAGCAAAACATCACAGACCGCTCAAAATTCAGCACCAGGCAGTTGTTAAAAAGGAAAGGAAAGAAGGATGGGAGAAAGTAAAAAAGAAACAAAAGGAGAAAAAGCTGACAGGTCTACACTTTGACAGGGAATGATCTCTAAGACACAGCCTCACCTTCCTTTTCAAAACCGCGCTGTAGTTCACCCATGATAAGATTCACCAGTTCTCACAGGCAACTCTGCGTTCTCTTAACTGCCTGTGGCCACGTCACCACTGCAGACACAGGAGAGCTCCACAGCCCCCGAGTTCCCCCGGGGCCCAAGGACATCCACACACATGCCTGGGGATACCAGCTGCCTCAGAGAGGGAACTGGGCTCCGGACACACAGAGGGACAAACGCGGGGTACCCGCTTCGGCCTTCTCCATGGAGAGATCTCACAAACGTACCACGGTTTCAAAAAGAAGTTGGAGTCCTAAGACTTACCATTCTCCAAACCACATGTTTGTTACCTCAGTTAAAAGAAAGGAGGGACGAAGGGAGAGAGCTTGCACATAAAGACCGAGAACGCCAGCTCCTCCACAGCACGGGGGAGGTGGGCCGGGTGGCGCCCCTGCCTGAGCCCAGCGCCTGCCCACGCAGTTGTACACCCAGGAGGGCCCGCTGCAGGCCCAGGCACTGACCTTGTAGACATGCCTCCAGTTCTTGCCATGGTCATTGAGCCGCTTCCAAATCATGCTCATGATCTCGGAGAAGGCAACGACATTGTAGGTGAGGTCAGCGATCTCAGACATCAGGGAGCTGGATGGGCCCCAGGGGTCGTTGCTCGTGGCTTCTCGGACCTTGATCTCGGCTTCTGAGTAGTTGTGGACTATGTTCTTCATCTGGCGCCGCAGTGATGAGGTCGACATGGTGGCAGGCAGTGGCGAGGGCGGCAAGCCCCCTGGGGTATGGTGAGATGGAGGACTCGAGAAAGAAGACAGCGGCAGGAGCTGGTGGATCACCACATCTGAGAAGGAAAGGCCCTTTGGAGACACAAGCGGGACCTGGGGCTGCACGGCCTGCACCCACACCCTTGTGGGGCTCCTCACTGCCCCTGGGGCCTAGACGGCTCTGGCCCTCATTAAACCCCATCTTAGTCACCCGGTCCATCTTTCAGTTCCTCAAACATGCCCAGCTCCTTCCTGCTTGGGGGCCCGGCTCAGTGAGGCAGGGAGGCACAGTGTGCAGTGGGGGAACCACAGGCTGGGGGCAACACAGTGTAGCGTGTCTCAGCCGGCTGCCTTGCTCGGGGGGCCAGGGACTCCTGCACCTCAGTTTTCTCCTCAAAGAAGTGGGGTTCGTTCCGTAACCCTGGGAGCTGAGAAAACTCGCTGCATGGGAATTGCGCTATGAACATGGGCGGTCACGAGATGGTCACCTTGCTCTTCCTCTCCCCCACCACCCAGATCATGCCCACTCACCCTGAGAACTCTGTTGAAGCTTCCCAGATTTCCCAAACACCATGGTCACTGTTTCCCAGGGGCCCCATGGATAGACTGAGGCACCCTCGTGATTTTATACTTGTCTGTCTGCCCTTGTGGCTAAGGCCGGCCCATGAGCCCCATGGGGATAGAAACCACATCTGTATGGACATGAATTTTCCCATCAGAGCAGCTGCCCCCAGAAGAGCCATTCAATAAACCACAGGAAGGAAGGGAAGGAGGGAGAACAGGAGAGACCTCTGGAGCAGGGGTGGAGAGGGCAGAATCTGAGACAGAAACAAGGATACACAGGGAGACCATAGAGGGAACAGACAGGCAAGAGGCAGGCAATGCCAGGGGTACAAGGTGTCCCAAGGGTGGGGGAGCTGGAGGCTCAGGGAAGAAGAGATAAGGATGAGCAGCGGCTGCCTGGGTCCCAGCCGTTTGCCAGGGACTCGCTGACCAAGAGATGCCCATTATCCCACCCAACGCCACCAAGAGCATTCTAACTGATGAGAAGACGGGCGCTCGTGGAGGCTAAGCACTTCCACCAAGGTCGCACACCACGCACAGCAGCACAGACTGCACCTCTGGCTAGGACGCCCAAACCTACACTTTTAAACCAACCTGTACTGAGAGTAAGGTGATGGGAAGAAAAAAGAGGACAGGAACCAGGCAGACGGGGACGATCACAGCAAGCAGCCACACAGCCCTTACCCTGTGCCAGGCTCTCTTCCCCGTGGTTCACACACAGTGACTCATTAAATGCTCCCAACTCCATGATTCACAGCACCTCACAGGCAAGGAAACTGAGGCACAGCAAGAGCCACTCCCCTGCCCTGGCTCCAGAGGAAACTCGGACCGCCACAGTCCACAGCCACACCAATGAGCCCTCCACAACGTACCTAAGTCCTGCGACTGGCAGTGGGCCCCAGCTCTGAACTCAGGCTGGAAAGCAGGGCACTTGGAGACACACGTGAACAGCAGGAAAGACCCAGTCAGGGGGCCAAGCAGGCCAGCCAGACACACTGAGAGGAAGAGCTGGTGGGATGGACACAGAGGGACAGGAATGAGACAAATGAGGGGAGAAAGAGGCACAGAGAAACCCAGGCAGAGGAGCTACCCAGAGACATGGTGAGCAGAAGTCACAGGAGACAGACAAAAACAGGGTAGACAATGAGGCAGACGACAAAGAGGAAAGACTGAGACCCTGAACGAAGAGACAACAACCTGACACTACAGACTTACAGAGGAAAAACCAAGACAGAACAGAGAACATGTGAAACTGGGGCCCAAATCCTGGCCAAGAGCTACCAACAGGGCAACCTCCTTGAGACTGAGTTTGCAAGACTCTGACACGAAGGAAAGAATTCCTACCTGGCAGGTTATGGATCAAATAAGATGGGTACATACAGTGCTACAGTGCGTGGGGCCCTGCCCCCACAGAGCGGAGGAGCTCCTTGAGGCTGCCGCCCATTATTATCAGAGCCGAAGAGCATTTCCCAAAGGGTAGTCCCAGAAGACGCCCCGCTCAAACGCTGTGAAATTGTACCAAAGTGCCCTACAGAATAGTGAATGGGGCACCAAAGCTAAAACTCCCAATATCGCTTAAAATGGGACCAAGCTTTTCAAAATAAACGGCCTCAAACACAAGGATCTGGTTAAACAGAGGACGACAGGGCAAAACTCCGCGAGGAGTGTTCAGAGGCCTGACGGCACACAGCGTGGAAGGGGAAATCTGGGGGCAATAACGGAATCCGGAGCGGCCAGCAGCTGACTGCAGCGCCAGCCGGCGCCGGACGTTCCCCGTACCACCTCCGTGAACACGCACGGCCCTGCCGTGAGAAGCCACCCGAGGAACACTACCGGCCGGCACGCAGTGGGCCTGATTGCAGAGCCAGGCTGCGGACCACCGCACCCGAGACCCGAAAACCTGCGCGAGGGGGCACGTCCCAGACCGAGCCGCGCGCGCGCGCAGAGGACCCCGGGCTCGCGGGGAGGTGCGCAGGGACGGCAATGAATGAGAAACGGGGGAAGAGGATGCCCGGAGTCCCCGGCAACTGCAGACGCGGAAGCCCGGGGGAGAGAGAGAGGCAGAGAGCAAGAGGCGCACAGCCGCCACCCCGACCACCGCGCGCCGACACCGGACACAGACAGGCGCACGGGCCCCCGCAGCACCGAGGCCCGGGCGCAGGCCAGCGGGCGCCCGATGCCGGCCAGCCGGCCTCACACACACAAAGGCCGCGGGGCTGAGCCGGGGGGGGATCACACGCGACGGACGCCCGAGCGGCCCGGCCCGCCGCGCCCCGGCCCGCGCTCACCTCGGCCCCTCACGCCGGGCTCCGGGGGGTCATGGCGGGCAACCCCCTGCCCCCGCTCGGCCTCGGTGTCGCGGGGCGCGCGCCTGGCTGCGGGCGGCGGACACGGAGGCACACTCGGGCGCACGCCGACGGCCCCGCCGCCCCGGCGCCCGGGAGCGGCGCAGAGAGCCGGGCGGGGGGGAGGGGAGCCGCCGAGCGGACGGAAAGCAACCGAAGGCAGCGACGGACCGGAAGCGGAAGTGTCTGTGCGCCCCTCCCTCCGCACCGTACCCGAGGCCCCGCCCGTATTGCGCCTGCGCAGCCGCCGCTTCCGCAGCCCCGCTCGCCCTGCAGCGTCACTTCCGGCGCGCGGGCGCCGCCGTGAGGTCCCGAGGGACAGGCGCGGACAAGTACAAATGGCCTCAGCGGGGCGGGCCGGCAAGCGCGGCTGAGGCAGGCGGGGAAGGTACCGCGTCGTCGCCAGCTCGCGCGGCCACTCCGCCCCCAGCACTCCACGACGTCCGAGAGAACTCCCCCTCTCTCGTGGGGCAGGAGGAAGCGGCCGGCAGCCGCCCCCTCCGCGCAGCGACGCCACCCCCCCCCCCCCCCGCGCGCGCCGAGCTGGCGGCCACGCTGGCGGGGTGTGCCCTGTGGGGCGCGCCAAGGACGCCCGGGCCAGAGGTCAGAGCGGTGGGGCTCCGCGGAACGGGAGTGGTGGGGGGCGGTGGGGGTTACACACACCGGACACAGAGCAGCTCCGTAAAGTAAAATACAACAAAATGTTTAATGAGCAAATTCGTCTTAGCAAATATGAAACTGCCACAGAGAGAAGAGGGATGGGGCCACGGGGCTGGGGCGCAGGTCAGGGAGACTAAAGAGGAGAGTCAACTACGTAAGAAACCAGGGAGGGCTTGGGGACCAGAGGCCAGGAGGACGGGAGCTGTGGTCCTGGAAAGGGAGAAGGCAGGGCACCGGGCGGACAACAAAATTCAAAATAGTTTGGCCATAAAATATAAACACACTATGTTTCTACAGTGGGGAAAAGGAGGAATTGGGGAGAAGGGAGAAGAGAGGCTGTTCTGGGGAGGGGCTGTGGGGGTCCTACCCCGCCCTGCTGTGCACCCCCTCCCCACCCCGACCCCTTCCCTCTGTCTGTGGGTGCATGTGTCTGTATGGGCCTGTGCGCACACTTCCCCCATTGCCCTCCCCACCCCTACCCCCACCCCACCCCACCCCACCCCCAATTGCTGCCATTCCAGTTGCTGCCGGCTGTCATTCGGCTGTCACTCCTCTGCCCATCTTCTTCAGAGGGGGAAAAGAGGGGGGGCGGGAGGGGGAGAAGCCCCCAACCAGCCCTGCCCCCACCCTCCCCCTCCACCTCTACCAGAAGTCCCGGCGGTGGTAAGAATCGGGGTCACAGTATTTTGTGACAACCACTCTGTTGGCGAACTTGCGCCCCGTCAGGCCCTGCATGGCTTTCTGGCAGTCAAACACAGAGGTGAACTCCACGAAGATCTGCGAGAATAAAAGACAGGTTGTGAAGGCAAGGTGGTCTCAGCCCCCAAGGATAAACCAGCTCAGCCACAGCAACCAGCCACCATCTCCCCAGAAATCTGCAGGGGAGGGAGGGAGGGAAAGGGCCTTGCTGCAGGTCTGGGAGAATTGACCCAAATGTCCCCCAGAACCCAGGGTCAAAGAACAAGAGTGTATAGAGCAGAGCCACATGGAACAGCAGCAAGCTCCCCAAAGAAAGAGGGGCACCTGTGTTCAGTGTCTCCCCTGTGCCACACACCTTGCTGGGCTTTCCCGAAGGGCTGTGTTCTCCCCAGAAGACAGATAAAGAAGTTTAAAAAAAAAAAAAAAACCCGGGGGGCAGAGGGGTGACGCTCCTGGGTGGCTCCATTGGTTGGGCCACTCCCTTTGGCTCAGGTCATGATCCTGGAGTCCCAGGATCGAGTCCCTCATCAGGCTACCAGCTCCATGGGGAGTCCACTTCTCCCTCTGAATTTCTCCCCTCTCATGCTCTCTCTCTCAAATAAATAAAATCTTTAAAAAAAAAAAAAAATGACCTTGTGAAGTTTCTCATTTGTTTTAACCACCAGTTTACAAGGGAGTGAGCTAGGGGGAAGATAATACCGACCTAATTCACAACACGGGACTTCTTTAAGACAAATGCCCCGATGCTTCAACAAAATGCCTTGCCAAAAAACAGAGCATTATGTGCAACTGTTAAGTTTTAAGAACATTCTGAATAAAATTGCATGGACCCTTGTTTGGATGCTTAAACCAAGTTTTTATAAAGACACGTGAGACAGGGAAATCTGAACACAAATTTAAGTAAATCCTAAGAATAATTTTGTTACTGTAATAATGATACTGTAGTTTCATTATGATTATTTAGAAGTTAACTGTTGAAAGTTTAAAGCAGTAGTTCTCAACCAGCACAAATGTGTCCCGAAGCAATATTTTGCAACATCTGGAGATGTTTTCGGCTGTCCACAGGAAGGGGATATTAGTGCTGCCATGCAGGAGGAGCCACCATCTACCGGGAGGAGGCCAGGAATGGGGCTACACATCCAAACGTACATGGCACAGTCCTCAAAGCAAGACTTACCAGGCACCAAGTTATCTGTAGCTCAGACATTAGAGAAATATACTTGACTACTACAGGTAAAATATAGGAAATATGCTTTAAACTATTTCAGGAAAAAAAGTTGGGAAGCTAAATACAGAAATAAAGAATGACAAGCTACAGTTAAATTGAAGCTGGGTGATGAGGCACTAGGATATATAAATACTATAACAGAATGGAAGTGACCCACAGTACTAGGTCACTACATTACTTGTACTTTCATGTACATTTGAAAAGAATGACAAAGTCTAAAAACAAAAGATAATCCCAGACACCAGGCAGGTCTACCCGTTCATCCTTCCCACAAATACTGACTCAGTCCCTCAGGAGCCAGGCTCCATCCCAACACCCATGACAGCACAGAGTGTAACTAACATGCCAGGTATGGGGGCTTCCACCACACCATACCAATGAGGACTGGGCAGGAGAAGTGGGGGGAATGCTGCCCATCATCCCCCCAACACTGCTCCCAATCCTGTCCCTTGGCCCCTGACACTCACTCTACTGCTCCCTGGGCAAGCTCATGCAGCTGACACCAGAACAGGAACAGTGTGTTGAAGACGCCTCCGTTTCTATCAGACCTCAGGCCCGCAACACAGTTCTGTCCAGCTCACTGCTTCATACATCTCTGCCGAGGTGTCTCAGGACCTCAGACTGCCCGCAAACACTGTTCCCCAACACTGACCCCCACCCCCAAACCTGCTCATCTCCCTTGCTTCTCACCTGCCATTTCCACCCAGTCACCTAAGCCGGGAGTCAGAGCAGCTTACTCGACTCCTATTCCTCTGGCTCCAGCACACCCCAGTCAACCACCAGGATCGGAGTGTTTACAGGTACTGGGCCTCAAATCCACAGACTTCACTCCACCCTCTGGCTGCGACTTTCTCTCAGGGTCACCATCTTCCAACTGGCTGACCACAAGCTGTCAGCTCGAGAAGCTCGAGAGAGCACACCTCCAGCACCTCTGCCCCCTCTGCGTTCCCGCCTGCAGAACCCACTGCTGGGGGCTGGAGCGTAAGCAGCTGCCTAGCATCCCTGACTGCATTTACCTGGTTACGAGACCTCTCTTCATGTCAGGCAACCACCACACTCCACACCTCCCAAAGGCTTCCTTCTCACTCCAGGAACACCCAACATTTTTCTAGGACCCAGAGAGGCTGACAAGACGTGCTGTACTGGGCCCCAGCTCCCAACCTCAGACCTCCCCTCCCACCACTCTCTGCTTAGACTACACGTGCCTTGCCGCTGTCCCCACATACACTGGGCTCCTACCCCAGGGCATCTACATTCACTGGACTCCCTGCTCAAGACCCTACCTGCCTGCTGGGATGATCTGGTGTCATTCGGGCCTACTAACGCCACCTCCTGACCTTACCTTCCTGTCTAAGAGCATCAGAGTAATTCTCCCTTCCCAGCTGCTACCTGAGGTAGCATACACGCTGTCTCTGACAAGGCAGGCCCCAGGACTTCCCTGCTTAAAGGCCTGAATCACTAGCTGTGTGGTTAGATGACCTAAGTCCCACCCCCACCCTCTGCCCCAGAAGGGTTCGAAGTGCTTACAACCTGGCACAGTGCCAGAAGCGACATGACTCAGTGGCCTGGGAAACCAGACTGCAAGAATTTGAGCTCTGACCCTGTGGCCTGAATGCTGTAAAGGTCCAGAGGGGCCACAAAGATAAGCTTAGTGAGCACCTGGCCAACAGGAGATATAAGTGGGTCTGCTGCTACCATGACTATTTTTAGCACTTTTCTCCCCATTGCACAGACAAAACCAAACCACCTGCGTAAGGGGCATGACCAAGTCCAGCAGTTGCAGGGCCACGCTCTGGGGAGCCCCACACCCATCTGGGGTGTAGCAGTATCGTACACTTGTGGACAAGGGGGAGGGGGCGGGGCGCAGGCACCCATGCACACCTTTCCGCAGCCGGGCACTTCGACGCCATCCACAGGCCGGGGGATCTCAATGGACTTGACGAGCCCGTACTTGCTGCACTCGTCCCGCACGTCCTCCACAATCTCCTCATACTCCTCGTCGTCCAGCAGCTCCTCGGGCAGCACCATGTTCATGAGGCACAGCACCTCAGTTGGGTGGCCGCCCATCTGCACCTGGGAGCTCATGAGGCCCGGCACTTGCAGGGTCACAGGGGTCTGGTTGATAGTGCTCTGTGGGGAACCGGGGGGGGGGGGGGGGGGAGAGGACTGTCATGGCCAGGGCCACACAGCACCCCCAGAGGCCTACCCAGAGAAAACCCCGCACCCTGCCCCTGAAGGCCCATGTGTCCACTGTCAGTGTGGCCCAAGAAGCCAGAGTCACAACTTACAGGGACCTGCTCCCAGCCCCTCCCAGTCCTCCCCACCCCCAGGTGTCCCTCTAGCCAATGGAAGATGACGTGCCGGGGGGCTCACCAGCGTGGCATTCTTGGCTCCCACACTTGCCCTCTGGACGAGCAGTTTCTTATCCCCCAGCTGCATCCCATTCAGCCCCGCGATGGCCTGTGTATGGAGGATGGGGCAAGGGGGCGCAGTGAAGAGGTGTGGGTCAGGGGCCAGGCGCCTGACACCTCCCTCCAAGCCCCAATAGCCCAGAGCTGGGCATTGGTGGGGAGAGCCTGGAAAGAGCTGGAACCGAGGGAAAGGGGCCGAGTCCCCCGGCAGGACCCTGCTGCAGGCTGGCCTCCTCCCTCCCACCCCGAGGAAAGCCCTCAGTGCGGACGCAGAGCAGGGTGAGGCAAGGGTGGAGGCAGCAGGGCCAGGGACCCGGGGCTCACCTGATCTGTAACGTTGATGTCCACGTACTCACAGAAGGCGTAGCCCTTGGAGAGCCCCGTAGCACTGTCCTTAACCAGGTTGAAGGCCTTGAGAGGCCCGAATGAGGTCAGCAGCTCTTTCACCTGCGGCGGGGCCGCAACTCCATGAGGGCTGGTTTGGGCAAAGACTGGGAGGGGAGAAGCCAGGAGGAGGCAAGGGGTCTACCTGGTCATCGTTCAGGTAATTGGGTAAGCCCCCGATGAACAGCTTGTGGGCAGAGTCGGGGACCACCGTGGACACAACTCCTGGGGAAAAAGGGGAGTAGACAGGCTTTGGTTTCCAGCACGAGGTCTCTCCCCAAGAGCCCCGGGGCGAGCGCACAGGGATAGGCCCGTTATGCCTGCCGTGACAGCAACAGGCCAGCATTCCACCATCCACTCACCTGCCCTAGCCACAGAGGCCCAGCAAATATTGTCTCGCAAACCCCCCAGATCAAGACTCACACTAGCAACTTTCCGCCACACTGTGACAGACCAGCGTGCACAGCAGCAAAAGTCCCCGCTCAGCAGCCACAAAGACACAAACTCACACCCAAACCTGCCAACTATAGCAGCTCGTGTGGGCTTGCACCCTCCTCCCTTTGAGGCGTCAGGATGACAACTTCCCGCCCCTCCCCAATCAGCCAGACCCCAACTCCAAGCCCTTTCCTCCCACCTGATGTTTACATCAGCCCTCCCAGTGGGACTCGTGGCCCTTTCCTCTATGGTCCTGTACCTTTTGCAACTACAAGCAAGACCTTCTCTGTCCTCTTGTGTGTGAAATCAGAAAGGCCTGAGGCTTCAGGTCCGGGAGGGCAGAGACATGCCTGATTCCCACAGACCCGTGACTAGAGAGACCAGCGAGGATATCACAGGGGGCTCGTGTCCACAAAGCGCTTTTAATGACCACTATGTGTCCACCCCCATCATGCCATCTCCACTCAACTTTGGATTCAGACACAAGTGCCTCCCAGGTGGCTCAACCCTTTGGTCCCACCAGCTTCAATTCCTGGAGGCTTCCTATGAGCTGTGAGCGACCCAAGCTCCAGCTGGCTGTCTGGGCTCTGTGTTAGAGAAAAACCTCAGCCACCCAGCCCAACCAGCCCCAGACTTTCCAACGGCAGCATGGCCTTGCCCACCTCAGCAGTCCACACCGCCCGCCCTCCCCATCTCCTCCTGTCGTAGGGAGGAACAGGTGAGATGGAGGATGGGAGAAAGCACCAGACACTGAGTCACTGGACTCGAAGAAGGGTGCCCCCTCCTCTCCTACCACTACGCCAGCCACCTGAACAACCAGAGCCGAGCCATGTCAGGGTGGGGCCGTGGGGATGCAGACCACGGAGGCCCCATGTGTCCAAGGCAGGACGAGCAGAGGCCCCAGGCCAGACACTACAGGCAGACTCCCTGGATCCACTGCCTCAGTGCCCCCCAGGGCCTCACCCATGGTAAGACAGCACAAACTAAGGCAGAGAAAGGAAGCTCTACCCAGGATCCACACACGCAGGAAAAGCCATCCCTAGAGCCCCTGTGACCTATGACTCCACAGGCAGTTCTTGCCGCGCTGAGGCACCATCACTCTGAGCACCAGCAGACGAGGCTGGGGCGCATGTCCAGGGGTGCCAGAAGAGGAGGAGCAGCGCCACATGCACCTCGGCAGGCTCATACCCGCTGGTCGTGCACCCCAGGGAAGGATATGGTGCTGAGGGCGCCAGGGTTGGGCTCCCTGGGTTCCAACCTGGGGAGCAGCCCCAAGTGAGGCTCCCCTGGGCCTCACCGTTCTCGTCCATGCAACAAGAAGAGTCCTGCCTGCGACAGAGAACGCAAACCACCCACAGGGAGTACGCACCCGAAACGGGGGCCTGAGGCCAGGCCGGCACCAGAGAGAAGGGAGGACCACAGTGACCCTGAGGGCGAGACAGTTTTGAAGCCAGGACAACAACACACAAGGTCATACAAACAGAAAAGGGGGATACAAACCAGCCCCGGTGCCCAAACATCAAGCCCCTGGGCAACCTCCTCTCCGAACACAACAGGGGGGCTCCTCACTGACCTCAAACCTACGGTCTCCGGAGAGCCACCCGGCACACGCCTATCATCCTCTCTCTGGAGGGCCACCCAGCGCACACCAACTGAGCAATCTCTTGTACCTGGAATGTCACTTCCTCCTACCGTGCACACACCACTGGACCTGGCCGAGACCTCCACTAAGAGAGTGGGACTTGGCCCTGCACTGAGCAGGGAGCCTGGCTTGGCAGGGGCGGGTGGTCAGGGCTGAGCTGAATTCACATCCTGAATGGCTATTCGGCTTTCCTGCCTCCAAAGCACCTCCCGCACTCCATGTTCTCCCCATCAAGGTTTCCCTCTGGTCTTAAGAGGAGGACCAGGATCCCATTGTCACTCCCGAATAACTAGGCCTGTCTTCGGTGGGAACGAATGTTTAAGGTTTCACGACTCCAGTGGATACGAGCTTAGTCTTAGTTCGACATGCTTCCATCAAGGTCAAGAAGTCGCCTTCTGGGTTCCTGATTTGTTCCTCTCCCAACCAAAAATGTCAGCTGAATTTCATCACATGGTTTTCCCCCGTTAAGCTCTTTATATAACAAAACTGTTTTTATAAGTGAAAATTAGAGATCAGAACACAAACTTTACTATACAGAAACACCAACCAGAAAACGCTTATTAACCTAAAGACCAGATCCCACCTACTGCCATTTCCGGCCACACTCCCAGAACTGAGCATGCCCGCCTGGGCACTGGGACTGTAGACCCTCGGGCTCTCTGGGCGGACAAATCCCAAAGCAAGAACAGTAAGCAATCTTTCAGCAGCTTCATCACACCAACAGCCCCTCTAGAAAGGGGCCCATGACTCTGTGAAGACCATCCCAAGCAGCTGTCTCCGGGTCTAATGGTGGCCTTGCCATGCTTTCCTCCAGAGTAAAATGGGAACCCGGTGTCCACACAGTGGCCAGCACGCTGATCACTAAAGTGCTGAGCGGTGAACTTTTTGTTTTGGCCCACAGGGTCTCTGTCCCTCAAACTGGCCACCACTGCCCCTGAAACAGGCCAGAGACAGGCAACGGGCTGGGCTCTACTAACTAATCTTTACTTCAGAACAAGGCAGGGGGTGCCTGGTTCAGTCACTGGACCATGTGCCTCATGCTCGGGTTCGGGAGTTCGAGCCCCAGGCTGGACGTGGAGCCTATTCAGAAAAAGAAGGCAGTAAGCTGCATCTGGCCCCCCAGCTGTCGCTCACTGACCTTGTACTACAGGCTGTCACAAAAATAAAGTAAGACACAGAGCCCACTGGGGAAAGCACCTGACAGTAAGTTCAGCGAGCGGACAGGCTCCTTACACGATCCACCGTGACTGGAACGCACTAAATTCCCTGAGCAAAGGGGCGCCTGGGGAGCCTCGTCAGCTGGCTGCTTGACTCTTGCTTTCAGCTCAGGTCACGAGCTAGCCGTCGTGGGACTGAGCCGACAACAGGCTCTGCACTCAGAGCATGGTCTGCTCCAGGTTTTCTGCCCCCCCCCCCCCACTCTAAAAGAAAATCTCTAAAAAGTTTACTCTGCACAAAAGAAGGTTCCATGGCTTCCTCTGGGACAAGGTCCCACAGATGCCAACCCACAGAATGTCACCACGCCATGTGCTTAAAGCACGTCAGTGCATAGGACACTGCAGTCACGTGGAACCCCGGAATTCCACGGAACCTACCAAGTGATTACGGCAGAAGACACCAGCAATGAGCCAGCGAACCAGCACCCAGTCCTGATGTGCCAACCTCTCTGTGCCTCCACATCCCCTGCTTTGCCAGAAGTGGGCTTGGTTTCTAAAAGGTGTCCTTCAGGCCGAAGCCTCAGCCCGCTGAATCCCATGTACCACTACTTCCTCCTCACCAAGCCCAGAGCACTGGTGCTCACCCACCTCTCCCGGAAGAATTCCAAGGGCCTGAACCCCAGGACCCCCCCAGCTCCACTACAGCACAGGCTCCTCCAAGCCCACTTTGGTCCCTGCACCCCAGCACGGCCACACCCACCTCACCACAAGGGACGGTGACTAGCCTGCAGGTTTAGCCAGGCAGGCAGGCCATTTTTGCACAGCCTGCAAGGTTTTCTAAGGGCTACTATACGACATGTGATGAGACAAGAATTGGGAAAGCCAGTACCCGTAAAGGACAAGGCCGTCCCCATTCACTCAGGGATCAGAAGGCTGCGTGTGGGCTGCCACATCACAACAGGACAACTGGGACCCAGATGGCATGACCCACAAAACCAAAGGTATCTACTGTCTGACCCTTTGCAAGAAAAACTCTCCGAGCCCAGGTCTGCTATGCTCTCCGCTGACCCAGAATACTACTCGACACGGCTATGAGAAACGGCCCAAAGCTCAAGTTAAGAGAAACCCCAAGACCAGAAAAATAAACAACTATCCACCTGCCGTCCCCACACTGGGAGCCTGACAGCTTGTACTCACGCTGACTGCCAAAGTCCCAGAACGAGAATGACAGTCAGGCTACAAACCCTTCACCTCCCTCAACATGTCCCCCAGCCACTGTGCAACCCCAAGCGAGAATGCCCAGCTCCAGAGGTTTGGGGAAATGGGTGAGAAGCACTCACACCATTTCCCAAGTTATCTCCAACTGGGCCAGAGACAGAAGGGAGGGACAAAGCCCCAACTCACCAGGCACATAGACAGAGGGATTCTCTGACATGCCAGGCAGGGGCTGGTAGTCGTGAGGCCTGCGGATCTTCAGCGACTGGCCCTGGAAGATGATGCCGTCAAACGCCATAGCCTGGGTGGTCTCATCCACTGAGCGGAACTGAAAGAGTAGCAGGTGGTGAGGGTCAGGGAGCCCAGTGGACAACAGCCCGAGGAGACAGGGGCTGCTGGAGAGGTGGTGCTGCCGGGAGGAACACACACTTTCCTGACCCCACCATGCACCCGGCTCACCTCCAAGAAGGCAAAGTTCTTGTCTTGGTTAATCTGCACAGCCAAGACGGGGTTGCCAGGGGCCTGGGTCAGCCCCCCAAGGCGCATCTGGGCATTGAAGAAGTCCATCATGGCCTCCTGCAGAGGGAATAGGAGACAGGGGGGGGCGGGGGGAGGGAGGTGGAGAGAGGAGGGGAGGGTGAGAGAGGGAGACACAGAGGGGTTTGGGGGTGAGGGGAAGGGAGGGGCCAGGGAAGGGTGGAAGAAGGGAGGGAACAGTGGAATAGGGATGGGGGCAAAGAGATCAATAGTAGGAACAAAGGCAGGAAAAATGAGAGAAAATAGGGAAGGAAGGAGGCAGTAGCGAAAGACAGCCAGGGGCCAGAATTGTGGGGAGGGCCACGGGGGCCCCAGAGAAGAGACGTCGTTCAAGAAAAACACATGGAAACAGGGACAACAGGAAAAAAAAAAAAAAGGATCAAATAGAAAACGAGTAGATTGAATGAGAGAGAAAAAGCATCCAATGGCAATAAGAGGAAAGTGGTAAGAAAGCAGCAAAGAAAGAGCAGGCAGAAACACAGAACACCAAGTCAGAGAGAAAGAGGAGCAAAGGGACAGGGAGGGTGGAGGGAAGGAAGGTGGGGTGAGGCAGGGTGGGCGGGAGGGGAGGAGAAAAGAGTGATGTGGCGGGATCTGGCCCTGGAGTCCGGGGGCTGCTTTATCAAACGTAGCAAAGTGCAGGTTGAGAAAGTCAGAATGGACCTTACTTGCCTTCGACGACGGTAGCAAACTTTTTGTTGCTACGAGGGATCTCAGCCCCACAATATTTCACTTTAAAGAGAAATGGAAACAACTCTTTGATCTCGGGATTCTCGGGGTGCCACGGGAAGGGGTTGGGGAGAGGGGAGGGGAGAGGAGAGGTGGGGAAGGTTGGGGAGGTCAGGGCCATCAAAAACAAAAGAGCAGCGACCACGGGAGGGACGTAGGGAAAGGACGGGGAACAGGCGGCAGAAAACCAGAAGTGTGTCAGAGAAATCTGAGGGGAGCGTGCGTCTGTGTGTGTGTATGTCTGTGTGTCAGCCTGCGCGCGCGTGCGAGTCTCCCTCTCTGTCTCTCTCGATACGGATTCATGGATTTTCGTAGGTTCGTTATGTGTGTGCTTGATCCCTGGGTTGTTGGAGGAGGTTGGGAAAGGGGAGACGGGAGAGGGGAAGAGGGAGGGAGGGAGAGGGCCACCCCCAGCCCGGCCCCTGGCTGGCTCAACTCCATCGGTCCGTCTGGGAGGGGGCCGGGGGGCCTTGCAGGAGCAGAGTCTGACCCGTGCAGGTTGAGGGAGGGAAGGGAGGGAAAGGGAGGAATGGGGGGGGAGGATGGGGGAGAGGGTAGGGGCAGGGAAAAGGCAGGGGACGGGCAGTACCTCAGTGATGCCAAAGGGGATGTTGCCCACGTAGAGGCGCCGGGCCTGTCTGGTCATCTGGCTCCCGACCACGGGCACGGGCGTCGGGGTCACAGCCAGGCCATCAGGGGTCATGGTGGGGAGAAGGGCAGTGGCTGGAATCTGACCCGCAGCTTCAAGAAAGGTAGAACAGGATTATCCTCTACACCCCTGACCCGGTTTAGGGACCACCCAATGTACACCCTGAGAGCCACAGGAGGGCAGCTCCCCAAGGACCAGCCCAATGGGAGGCTCAACCCCACTCCGCCAAGGGAGTCTCCCAGTATCTCCTCTGTGGTGGTCTAAAAGGCAGAAACCAGGAGGCCCAGGACACAAAACTTACCCTGGCCCCCCGCCCGGCCCCCACCACCAGATCAGAGTCTGCCCCTCAGGCACCCAGCACACTCAGCCCATCACCTACTGAGATGTGGTACCTTGCATGGCCTTGTACTGCATGGGAGTGATGTGCTCAAAGCCAGGTGGCGGGACATCCCAGTATTTACGGACCTTCTTCTTCTTCTCGTGGCGGGGGGAGCGACTGGGAAGGGGGGAGGGGAGAGCGGGGCAGGACAACCTCAGTCTGACCAAAGGTGGGCCTGCGAGCACCCCAGGCTCCCCTCAGCTCCCCACCAGGAGTGCAGCGCTCTCCAGGAGGGAGAGGATCTGGGTCAGGGCCGCACCCAGGCCTGGGGGAGGGTGCTGGTTTCAAGGCCAGTGGAATCTCCTCCCCAGTACTTGGGCTGGGGCTGGCTGAGGACAGGGAAGGGTGCACGGGGGCAGGGGAGGGGACAAAGGGAGTGGACATCGGGGTGGAAGGGGCAGGAAGAGAAGCTCACATCAATCCACCGTGCTCCTCTTTAGCGCCTCTGGTCAAAGGTTTGCTGGGGGGTGGGAGGGAAAGGTATAGGGAAGGGTGACTGGGGACCCTCGTCTTCCCCACACGCCACACCTCCCCAAGGGCTCAGAGCCCCAGGGCTGGGGCCAGCAGGCCCCCTTGGCCCTGCCATGCCCCCCAAACTCCCCCACCCCAGGAAAGAGGGACTGAGGAAGGGCAAAAAGGCCACATGGACCACTTTCTACTTGGAGAAACTGAGGTGGAAGGAGGCAGGAGAACTTCCACCTACCCCACCCTTCCTCACCTAAAGGGACAGAAAACACAGAGCAGTCTACGAGGAAGAAGCGTTAGAAGAGCAGAGAACAGGCAGGGGTCAGAGATGCTGCCGCACTTCAAGAACCACCTCTTCCCAGGAGGCAAAGCTCAGGACCCAGCAGACGATCCCACACAGAACCAGACAGACAGTGGGAAAAAGAAACCAGCCCTGAGTGACAGAGACTGGGACAGGGTCACGAAGGAAGAAAGAATCAAGTGCCCTGACTCCACACTCAACTCCAAGATAAAGAAGCTACTGTCCTCGCCAACACACCAGAAACTGAAGGAAACTCCAGAAACAGGAAAAAAAAAACCTAGAACTCAGGCAAGGAACAGACCCCTCCCTCAGGTACAGAGAAAAGCCAGAATCCCAGGCACACAAGGTTTGAGCGCACCAACACCCCATTCCCAGGCCAGCCCACCCCACCTGTGCCCAGCCAGGAGTCCCCAAGCCCTAGTACCTTCGTCGCCGCCTGTCCCGGGAGGCGCTCCGCTGGTCCCGGTTGCGCCGGTCCCGACTCCGGCTCCGGCGCTTGCGGTCCCGGCTCCGAGAGCGGCTGTGGCTACGCTTCCGGTGCCGGTTCTCCTTGTCCCGCTCTGGCCCAGGGGGAGGGGGAGGAGAATGAGCTGAGGGAGGACACGGCCCAGCCCACCCACTCACTGGTGGCTAAGCCCCGAGCCCCAGGGAGGCCACCCCCAAGGGGAAGGGACTCAGTGGAGGAGGGCAGACAACAGGCTTCCTGGGTCCACAAGCCAGTCCAGGGACCCTGGGGGACCAAGGGCACGGGAGCTGGTTACCTGAGGGGACAGGGCCTGGAAACGCCCCCGGGGTGTAAGATACCTGAGGCTGCTCAGGAGGAGCTGGGGAGCCAGAGAAGACAGAGGAGGCTGGCTCCTGGTCCCCCTCGAGGGCTGAGGGGCCTGACCCCAGGGTCGTCCCTGAGAGGGGCAGGGCTAGAGGCTGGGGAATCAAGAGACCCAATGATGTTTTCCTGAATGAAGGAAACTGGCGACCCCTCAGGAAAGACCTCCTCAACCAGCTGGCACCCACAGCCCCACCATCAGGCCCCGGGGTCAGCTGCCAGGCAGGATCTGACATCCCCAGGAAGCCAGGACACCTGACGGTCCCTTCCCAACCAGGTGAAGAATGCAGGATGCCCTCCTCTAGGGACATGCCCCTTTCTGATCCTGGGCTACAGAGGAGGTACCTGGCCCCACCTCAGGAGCGGGGGGAGGAGCGTGCCCTAGCCCCCGCCCTCACAGGCTGGTATCCCAAACCACCCCATCCTGCCCACCCTCCCCCAAAGCCAGGGACTGGGGTCCAGGCCCCAGTTGGCTCCCTCAACCCCCTCAATGGCCTTGGGGTGGCAACTCAGAATGGAGCACAGCCAGGCCCATAAAAACACAGAAGCCTCCGCTCAAAGACCTCTCACCCCAGGAAGGAGGTACGGACCAACCCACCAGCACCGAGTCCCAGTGCATTTCCTTATTCTTTGGTTCGAAGTCACCCCAACTCCTCCACTACCACGCGTCCATGGACAAAAGCAGGGAGATGCAGTAAGGACAAGGTGGTGGCCTTTAGCCCCCTTGTTACTACCTCATCCTGTTTCCTGAGACTTCCTGTGTGAACTTTCTATAAATAAAGCTCAATTCCAGAACCACTAAAACTCAAGATAAACAAGCACCTCAGAAAGAGAAAAACCAGAGCAGCAGACAAAAGAATGCTCCTAAAACCCATCTATACTGAGTAGCCCCACTTGCCCTCAGCCCTTCCTGTGCAGAAAAAACATTTCAACCCAAATAACATAAAGAGACCGGGGCCAACACGACAGTGTGCCCGGAAAGTGCACCCTGAAACGTTATCAAGTATGGTTAGGCACCTGGACACACTCCTTAACTCAGGATACGCAAAACCCTCAAGGGTCTGCCTAAAGCTGCCAGTAATGATGCTAGTATCCCTACCAAGTTAGGAAAACGAAAGCTGAACTGGTCCTAACCACGGTTGGGGTGCAGCAGGAACAGACCAACCCGCATGGCACCAGACATGCAGCAGCTGCGGCCTGGAGCTGCGGGCCTCTGGCTCCACACTGGTAAATGAGCAGGCTCTGAGCCCCAAGAACTCTCCCTGAGGCGAGGGTCTGAGATGGACACACAGCCAGAGGGACGGCAGAGGAAGCAGAGATGCCCGCTGGATGCCTGCCACCAGAGAAGGAAATTCACTCTCAAGATAAACGTCTTGACACACGTGCCCCAGGCATGGGCTGAAGCTAGAGGCTGGCCCCCAGAGGGGAGGATCGGCAGGCAGAGCGACACGTGCACAGAGCTTCCCGCCTCCCCACACAACACAGCTCCACCAACCGCACTCAGGCTGGGGCTCAGGGCTGGCCCCCCAGTGCCGCAGAGAAGCCAGGAGTGGGAAAGAAAGGTCTCCAGCAGTACCGGCCGGCAGCCCGGCCTCCCACCGGCCAGATGCAGGGAGGACTGCAGCCTTTCTGCCTCCTGACGATAGGAAATCACGCAAACACAGCCAAACCTCCTTGAAACAAAGGTCCCGTGGGCCCACGCGGTGAGGATGCGGCCCGACGACACTTGCAAAGCACCTCTCGGCGCCGGCGCCACCTCCACGAAGACGGGCCTCTCCGCTTTGGAATGCGACAGCGCACAAAGGACAGTTTCACAAAAACCACGCCGCTTATCAAGCCCTTAGCGTATACCGAACACCACGGCACGCGCGCCTCTCCGTGTTCCCCGCGTGACCCGGGCTCTGCCCGGGACCAGCTGAGGTCCGCGGAAGTGCTGAACCCCGAGCCTGCCTCCTCGCGCAGAGCAAACACATCGGCTCCGCCTCGCGCGCTCCTAAGACAGCCACCGGCTCAGCAAACAGCCCAGCGCGGGGCGCGCGCCCAGATCACTAGCACTATGGCCCTCCTCGATGCCGCAAACGCAGGGCCGCGACACCCACACAGGGGTCTCGGGAAGCACGGCAGCCAGCGCACGGACGCTCGAGCAGGGTCTCTTCCTGGCCGCCCGTACCCGCACACGGACCGCAGCAGCGTGCACCTCCTGCCCTGGTGCTGACACCCCGCAATCCCCACGCCCCTCGTCCCACACCGCGCGGCACAACACGGCAAGGACCGCGTCCACGCGCCCCACCATGGGGACCAAACGAGCAGCCAACACTCCACGCCGCGGGCGCCGGGACGGCCCCACTCCTGCGCCCCAAGGACGCACGCGGGTCCTCTCCCATGAGGGACACCGCCGCAGCCCGCCGCCTCGGAGCGGGGGGCGGGGCAGACCCGCGCCCACGTGAAGGGGGCTCTCAACCGCCATTTTGGGACAAAAGGGGCGTGGAGACCCGGGCCGCGGGCCCGGCCGGAAGCGGAAGTGCCGGGGCAGCGGGAAAGAAAGGAAGCACCACGGGATCGATACACAGAAACCCTGTTTTCAGAGTATTTTAAAAAGGAAAAAAAAAAAAAGAGGGTGGCGAGTACGCGAGGAAACTCCCAGCTAGCCCGCGGGTCCGCGCCGCCTCCGCCGCGGACCACGTGGGGCGCAGACCGGAGCGCGCCGCGCATGCGTCCGGGACCCGCGCCCGCCGCCCCCTCCCCTCCCTTCCCCTCCCGCGCGCGGCGGCACGCCGGGTAGTCACGTGAGCGAGGCGCGCGCAGCGGAGCGGTGGGGGGGGCGCCGCGCGGCCCTGAAAGGAGGGGGAAAGAGAGGAGTAAAATGGCGCGGGACAAGGAGAGGCCAGGAGCCACGCCGCCCGCCGCCCCACGCCCCCGGCGCCCTTACCTTGCTTATTCTCGTTGAGCTGCCGCTCGAACTCGTCGAAGTCCGACATGCTGAGGCGGCCGCGTAAGGGCCTGTGCAGCTCTGGCCTCGCCTTGCCGCCCGCCCGCTCCGGCCGCTTCGGCTACTTCCGCCGCTCGCTTCGGCTACTTCCGGCCGTCGCCGGCGCTCCGCCGCCTCCTACCTAATCAAGCCCGGGACGCCCGCCCCGCCCCGCCCCGGCTCCGCCCCTCTCCCCGCCCTCCCGCCCGCGAACCGCCCCTCCTCCCCAGAGCCTGGCTCCAAATAGCGTCGGCTATTTCCGGGCCGTAGAAGAAATCGCGAGCGGCGGCTTCGGCAGCTTCCGAAAACACCCGAAGCGAGGATTTCACGGCTTCCCAGGCTATCGTAACTTTTCGGAAACTAGCTCTTCAACGTTCGGGCGTTTTCGTAGGTCCGCGCGTTCCTCTGCGCCCAGCGCCCCCCCCTCCAAGGGTTCGGCTTCTTCCGACAATTCAAACCGTCCCCTTCTCTCGCTGCTCCCGCAGATTCGACCCGCTCTTCGCTGCCGGCCCTATCCAAGCAATCGGCTACTTCCGACAATCCTAAACGTCCCGCACTTCTGCGCTTTCTGAAGGTTTCCAGCGCTGGCTCTCGAACCCGAGGATTAAACCCGATGCTAAGCTTCGGCTCTCTCCGGACACTGCACTCACTCCTCCCCAGCCGGTGAACTTCGGCTCCTTCCGCCACCGCTTCGGGAAGGCCTCACTCACGGGAGACAGCTTCGGTTTTTTCCGTCGGCGCTTCGGCTCCTTCCGGCTTCGGGAACCGAAAAGGGAGGGAGGACAGAGACGAGGTTGGTCAGGAGAAGGGATACGGAAAAAGGGCGGGGTCCCGGCTCTCTGCCGCTGGCCCTCCGGGTGAGGAGAGCGGAGGAAAAGAGGGGCCGATTTCGCAGAGGTCCTAAGAAGGTTGCGCGAGACAAAAGCAGGCAGCGGGGTGAAGGGTGCGCGCGGCCGCTGCGGAGGTTGCCAGCGCGGCTTTGTGCGCCTGCGCAGAGTGGAAAAGGAGGAGAGCGAGTTGGGCTTCTGCGCCTGCGTAGAGGTCGGTCTGAGGCGAGGTTTCGCGAACGGGTGCCAGAGGCCCCAGCACGCATGCGCGAGACTTTCCCTCACTCCGGGAAAGGTACTGGATTCCAGACCGTTAGGCACAGCCGCCGTCTCCTGGTTGCTGTAGCAACAGCGTAAGCGCGCTCGCTCCCCTCCCGCAGCGCAGGCGCAGCAGGCGACGTAGAGGGCACTTCCGGAAGAGCGGTAATTTGGCAGTACCGCCTCCTGGCGGGTGGGCGTGGAAGCCTCCGCCCGAAGGTGTCTTTTCCCGGTCCCCGCCGGGGTCGCTCCCGCCAGCGGTCACTGAGTCCCGGCCCCTGCCACCGCGCCTCAAGTCGAGCTAGCCTCTTTCCCGGAGCTCTACCTCTCCGAGTTGCCTGGGGCACAGCTGCTTTCCCTCCTCCCGCCCCTGCCGCCGGGGGTGCTAATTACACCCTGTCTCCCCGAGCTCCTGCTCCCTGCCTGACCGCCCGCTCCGTGGAACTCGCCGGGACCCCCGTCACTGTCTCCGCGGCAACTGACACCCCTCCAAAAAGGAGCCGGGCCTAGTTTATTCCAAATTTTATCGTCTCTCTTTAATTTAAATTCTCTGAATAATTCTTTCTTGCCCGGAATGCGGGTGGAGAGCTCCTGGCAGAGTGGGCCAGCCTCCCCTCGGGGCTGGGGGGTAGAGACGGGGTATGTACAGTGCCTGGCCCCGCAGAGTGTCTCAGTGTCCCCCAGAGGAAGTGCCCGTTGAGGGCAGGACGGTGCAGCTCGCGTGGGAGGGGTGCCAGTGTTTGGGAAAGGGCAGAAACCTAATCCTGGGGGCTTCGGAGCCAGGCTAAGTGGACGCCCCTCCCCAGGGGTTAAAGAGAAAGGGGAGGCTGCTAGGAACATGAGAGGCAAGGAGGGGACCAGATCTATATACGAGGGACCTGGGGTGGGAGTGGGGATCTGCAGGAGCAGGAGAGGCACGTGCAGAAACACCCCAGGGCCTCTGGAGGAGCACGCCACTCATGCACACGCTCGCCCGGTGCCAGGAGGGACACAGGAGGGAGGGAAGTGGGGGCCAAGGGCGCGTCCCAGGCCAGGTGGGGCAGGATCACCGCTTGAATCGGTAGGTGATGGGGAGCAGCAGCTTGCTCTTCTTGAGCGCCTGCACCTTCTTGAGGGTCTCGTCGTCCAGGGCCAGGAAGCAGCGGCGCGAGTACTCTAGCAGACGCTCCTTAGAGGGGTCGAACTCGCCCACCTCCGCCAGCTTCTCTGGGGCCACGATGAGCAGCTCCGCGATGGGCGTGGTCAGCGCCACCGTGTTGCGATCTACTCGGTGGTGCTCAAAGGCCCGAGACATGCTCTTCAGCTTCTGGAAGGTGCCCAGGATCTTCTTGTAGCGGCAGAGGACTCCGTCTGCATCCTTCACTGTAAGGCCAGGGCAGGCAGAGAGGAAGACATGAGGAACAGAGATGGACATGTGAGGCAGAGCTGGGGCACGGACAGCGAGCCCCATACAAGAAGAGCCAAGAGAACAACATGGAAATCCAGAGGACACGTGGGTGAGGAGTCAAGAGGTGGTGGGAGACATGGAGACAGAGCGAGACAAGTGCAAAAATCAGAGAAGGCAGGCCCAGAGAGGAGTTGTTCCCAGCCCCCGCTGAGCCTCACCCCCCTCCCCTTGTTACTGATGAGAAACCTAAAGCTCAGACCCAGATGGCAAGGCTGGTGAGGGTGGACTGCGAAGTAAGACTACATGGAGAGTCTGTCTGGGACAGACAACCAGGCTAGGGGAGAAGGGAGAGCCTCCTCCAAGGTCACAGCAAGCCCCCAGCCCAGACCCTTTGACCTCCCACCCCGAGTGCGCCTTGCTCACCCCGCTGCCTCTCCCGTGCCTTGGGCTTCCCAAAGCGCCTCCGGCCAGCACCTCCCTTCTGCTTCTGTCTCTTCCTCTCCACAGTACTGCCTTCTTCAGACGCTCCGCTGAGTGAGGAGGCCGCTGATTCCGGATCTGAGGCCTCGCCCCCAGCCCCACCCCGGCTGTCACCCTCAACCCGCCTGGGCCCAGGCTTCACCCGGCAGTGGTCCTCTGGAAAGAGGTAGAGAGAGAGAGACCCGTAACATGAACTTCCAGAACAGAAGGGAGAAGAAGGCAAGAGGCTGTCTGCAAGATTGGGATAGATGTCACATCATATACAGGTCCCCAGGAAGCAGGGGGGCGCCTAAACGGGGCTGGAGCCCCCAAGGAGACAAACAGACAATACAGCATAGACGTTGCAGTCCTTAGCAGGAGGGCTGAGAGCATTTGGGGGCGGAGATCACAGGTGGAGCGTGGGTTCATGCCCCTCAGACTCCTAAGCTCTATGGCAAGAGATCTGCGGGAAGGGCTGAGAGAACCAAGACCGGACCAGACACCTCAGAGAGTCTGTGACTCTAGACTCCCATGGTGGAGGAGCAGTTTTGCGGGGACTCGGTGGGACCTCCAGAAGAGTAGACACTAAAAATCTGGGATGCAAGCAAGGCCTTGGTTGAGGTGGGGGATTCAGACCCTGAGAGAAATCCCGGGCTCTGGGTCCAGTGGGCTGGGGGGATGTCCAGTGTGGGGGTTTTCACTGAGAAAGTCCAGAAGGCCCTGAGCCGAGGCTTCCTAGGTAGGTTCCCATCTGCGTGGCGAGACAATGGGAGGTCCCAGCAACCCAGGCCACAGGTGGTCCAGAGCAGAGGGGTCCCCAGTAACACACATGTTGAAAAAAAGGACCCCTTTCCCAGGCTATCAGGTGAATCACAGGGGACTATGGGGGCCTGCGGGGGGAGAGCCAGCCAGGGGCTGAACATCATGTGGAGGGGAGCAGAAGCTGGACTCTCCAAAACAGGCTGTTAAGATTTAAAAAAGGAAAGCCCTGAGCATCCCTGGCTGGGACTGGCCACAAGATTCTGCCCATCAGCAGTGGCAGGAGTTGAGCAGGAAGGAAGCTGATCCTGGGGTCCTAGAAACAGCTTTGGGAGTAGGGAGAGATCCCCACTGGACCACCAAAGAATGAAAGCAGAAAAGGGTTCTGTATCCCGGAGAAGGGCCACAGCCTAGTGTCAGGGCCCCGGAGTGAGGCAAGGGACTCTGCTCACGTGCCCCACCTGCATCCACGCGGGCCGAGGAGATAAACTTGTCCAGCTGACACCGCAGGAAGTCCCTCTCCTCCTCCAGGTCCTCGATGCGCTTCTGCAACCACGAGTTTCTCTCCAGGGCCATGTGCAGCTGGGCCCTGACACCATTCATCAGGGCCACGGTTGGGGATGTGGCATCCGGAGACTCTAGGAACACGGGGGAACCCTGGTCACACCCCAGGCCTTAAGGACCCTGCACCCCAGCTGACTGGGGTCCCTCTGAGCCTCCCCCCCAGCTCACCCTCGAAGTTTCCCCGAGAGGGGCTCAGACTGTAAAAGATCTGTGGGTCTAGGTGGGGCGTCTCATCGAAGGGGATGGAGATCTCGAAGGCCTCATCGTCTTTCTTCACTGGAGGGGAGAGGCCAGGGGTCACCCCAGGGAAGGCCCCAGCCACCTCAGACCAGCCCCCAACCACAGCAGCCCCGGGGGAAGAAAGGGCAGGGATGGGCAGGGCCCGGGGGGGGGGGGGGTGTCCAAGGGTGAGGCAGGGTCCCAGCTTCCTCACGTGTCCTCCTCCGGCTGTTTCGGTCATTCATGGCTCAGCCTCCAGTGAACCCAGGCAGCTTGGCGCCTCAGGGGCACTGGACAGAAAGGGCAGCCACAGATGGAGGGACATCCCAGGGACGGTGGGGCCCAACTCTTTAAGACTCGGGGGTGGTGCGAAGGGCCAGGATTCCTGGGTCTTTGGGAGGACACCTGGGGTTTCAAACTCCTGGGCTCCTAGGATGGGGAGGCTGGGGGCCCAGACCCGGAGCCACTGAGAGAAGGAGTGTGCTCCCCGCGGGGTCGACAGAGCCAAGACATCCTGGCCCGGATGGGGCCGACCCACATCACGGTTCACCTCGCGGCCAAAAGAAATGAGAGCCTCAGGGAGGAGGGGACCGTGCCCCAACTTCCAGGCATAGAATGGGGATCCAGCCCACGAGCTGCGCCTCCCCACGCCCCACCCCCGCACTCGTGTGGGCGAGCAGGGCCCCTCCCCGTGGTGGAGGGGGCGCGTGCGCAGTGCGGGGGAAGGTCACGCGTGGGGATGCGCCCCCGCCCCCGCCCTTTGTCCCCCGGGTGGGAGGGGGAGCGATGTTGGCCAGGGGTCCCTTCGTCAGATGCACTAGGCCGCGGGACCACCCCCCGCCCACAGGTGCCAGGGGTCGGAGGGGCCAGAGCCCCGCGCTCACCCACCCGCGCGCGGAATCCGGCCAGGGGACAGACAGCGGCGGCGCCCATGCCCGGCGCCGGGGAGCGTCTGCAAAGTGTCGCAGAGAGTGCAGGGAAGCGCCCACCCGCCGCGGGCAGGCGGGGAGGCTGAGGCGGCAAGCCTGGGGCGGGGTAGCGGGCGGGTGGGAGAGGACAGGGACGTCAGCACTTCCCCGCCCGCCGGTCGGTGCGTTTCTCCAGGAGCCTCCGGCCCCAGGTGAGGCCCGCCGTTTGCGGCCGAGGCGCGAGCTGCACTTGCGCGACGGCCCCTTGCCACACTATCCCCGCCCTTCGCGAAGCCCGGGTAGGGAACGTCAAGAAACTCCCAATTCCTGGAGAGTTGGCGGCTCCGGGGTCCCCGGAGTTGGGGGAGATGCACTGAGTCGGGCCCGGGAGAGGGAAGGAGACAACCAGGAAAGTTGAGGCACAGAGAGAATCCTTTTCAGCGGTACCCTGGGAACTGGCCCCACGGACCCCCGTAACCCGCCCTTTCATCTCCCGCTGTCCGTGCATTGCCAGCACAACCGGACCTCACGCACGGTTCCTAGGACCATGGGAGAGTAGGGGGTTACAGTTACCCTCCCTGAAAACAGGGGCCTGGAACACCCCCAGCGCCACCCCTGTGGCAGCGATAATGAGCTGCTTGGGATCATTTAGACCCAGTCTTGGCCGCTCCTCCTCCCTACCCTCCCCGGTCCACCCCGCCCCCGCCTCAGTTTACTCACCTGTAAAGTGGGGGAGGTCACGGTCCTTTTTAGGTTCCTTGTGAGGGTGGATGGATATGTGCAGGCAAAACGCTCAGGCCAGCGCCTGGCCATAGTCTAGGCTCAAGATCAGGGCGCTGGCAGTGGTATTTGAGGTCAAACAGCGGGAGGCTCTTTCCCTCTCTGGGGAGTGAATATGGCTAATTTGTTCTTCCACCCAAAAAGAGGTCGGAAGAAGGAATGAGGCCCAGCACAGTGCCTGGCACAAAGCAGACATACGAGGACAATTCATTAAGAAGGCTGGTGTTTATTCGCTTCTGGCTGGGTTCCCTGCCTCTCCTCCCAGTCTCCAGTTGCTACTGGAATTTTCGCCAGCCCTAGGAGATTAGGGCTTTAACCTTGCAGGAAGAGAACGTAAATGTCTGCACCACCCCCCTCTCCTACCTGCTTCACAATACAGATAAACTGCTGGCTAGGTCAAAACGTCCAGGGGGAGGGACCTGCCCTAGATCCGTGTTTTGCAAACTACAGGTTCATGGACTGGGAATTCAATAGGCTAGAACAGAATGGGCAGGAGGAAGGAAAAGTGGACTGCACATAGTAGAGATTCAGTATTGTTAAAGTTTTGTTTCACATATAGTTTGTGTGATGTATACTGGGTGGCCAAATAAAATGTTTCATACAATAGATCCTAGCTTTAAGGGAAAAGAAAAAGGTTGAAGAACACTCTGCCTCGCTGATGCCCCTTGTGAGTAGCCATGCTAGGGCGGACCCCAGTGCAGGAGACCAGACTCGGATGGCCTGCCAGGCAGGCCAATCATTTCGCACTGGTAAGACCCAGGCAAGATGCTCAAGCCCAGCAGCTGGCCATAGTCTAAGCTCGACATCAGGGCACTGTTCCTGCTATCCGAGGTCAGACAGTGGGAAGCTCTTCCCTCTCTGGGGAGAACAAATGGCTCATTTGTTCTTCTGCCCAAAAAGCTGAGCCAGGCACTTGCTGAGTCTCCCTGTCAGGCAGCAGGCGGGCCAAGCCGCTGTCCCCAAAAACAAATGTCAAGCTCAAAATGGGAAAGGCGTTTATTGAGTGTCCAGTGTCTGGCTGGGGTTTGGGAGGCAGGTCTGGGGCCCCTTCCCCCAGCATCAACATGGAGGGCCTCAGGAAGCTGGTGCAGATTCTTGACGGCTCCCAACCACATTTTTCACGCTGGAGAATTTCCACACAGAGCACTCTCCCCCCACACCTCCGCTCAGGGCTCAGCCTGAGGCTGGGGGGCTCCACTCTGCAAATGTTAAGGTCTTGTTTTCAGCTATCTCCAATACACGAAGGCTACTCATGGGCTCCTCCTTCAGGCAGGACTTGGCCTTTGCAGGTGGTGGGTCTGTGTCCAGGGCTGCAACCCAGCCTTCCGCACTGGCCAGGTGTCTGAGGGCAAGGGGAGTCCAGGCTCCCCACAGATCCCCGTGGCACCTGGGGTGCCCCGCAGCCTGGCTCATGGATGCTTCCACCGAGTGTGCTTTTGCAGCGTGTTCTGCTCCATAAACCGGCGCGGGCAGTGGGGGCACTGAAATGGGCGCTCTCCCGAGTGCACCCGGCTGTGCTGGGCCAGCTCCCCCGCCTCTCGGAAGCGGCGAGGGCAGAGCGGACAGCCATGGGGTCGCCCACCGCCGGCCCGGTGAATAGAGTGGTGCCGAGCCAGGTGGCTGGCCCGCTTGAATGCCTTCCCACAGGTGTCACACTCGAAGGGCTTCACCTCTGAGTGGGTGATGCTGTGCCGCTGCAGATAGGACATGTACTCGAAGACCCGGGAGCACACGGGGCAGCTGTAGCACTTTTTCTGAGCGGATGTCCCATCTGCACCGGGCTCTCTCTGGGAGTCCTGGTCCACCAGCACGGTGTACGGCACACCCTGGGTGTCAATAAGCAGGTAGTGGTTGGGCCTTGGAGAGGAGGAAGTCTGCGGAAGTCCTGTGGCGGAGGAAGGTTCGGGTTCTGAAGACCTGCCTGTCCGAGAGGGCGGGGTCTCCATGGCCTCTGCGGAGGGAAGCGCCAGGGGCTGCGGGCAGGGGGACGACGGCAGCACCAGCATCCGGAGGGGTGGCTAAGGCCTGCTGGGCAGGAGAGAGGATGAAGTTACACACAGGAGGGAAGCTGGCTGCGCGAGCTCTGTTCTTCACCCTCTGTGGAGTCTGCTCAGAATCTGTGCGTCCCTAGACTCTGTGACCTTCTGTAAAGCTTCCAGGGTCCTGGTCCCATCACCCACTGCAAGCACGGGCACACCCAGGACCTCGCTCTGTTCTCCTCCTCTGTACCCTCCTCAGGTCCCTGGGCGCCCCTGCACTCCAGCCTCCCTCAGGGCTTCCCCAGGCCCCACCCCCTAGACCTGCAGGTCTCGCTCTCGACTCCCCATGCCCCTGACTCGGGTCCGGGTGTCGCCCCATCCTGTTACTCCACCCAGAAGCCTGGTCTACCCCTTCCATGTTCGCCAAGCCGTGTCCGACGGTCTGCCACGCTAAGACCCGCAGGTCCTGGCCCGCCCTGCAGCAGGCTCCCTGAGCACCCCAGCGCCCCGCCCCCCCGCTCCTAGCCCGGCTACCTCCAGATTCTCTCTGGTCCACGCCCATCCAGCTTCTCCACTCCAAGTTCTTCCTGGGTCCTAGCGCTCTCCAGGGCACCGCCCCCCCCGTTCGTGGCTCGGCCTCCGAGCCCCGCTCCGCGAGTTCTGGGCGGTGCCCTCCCGAGCCCCGCGGCGGGCCCCTCCCCGCCCCGCGCACAGGTACCCGGCTCCCGGTCCCGCCCCTCTCGCGGCCCGCGCCCCGCTCCCGCCCGCCTCCCGCCTCCCGGCCCCCGTACCCGGTGCAGCAGCCTCTCCGGTCCGGGCGATTCCGGAACGGCCCCGGGCTACCCCCGTGGTCGCAGGTGGGAGCGGGACTGGCGCCTCGGGGTGTCCCCCGGGAGCTGGTGGCACCGGTAACAGGAGAGCGGACCCGGGTGCGGAGAAGACGGGCGAGGGGAGGAAGGTGGGGGCGGGGCGCCCGGGCCTTCGGGAAACGGATCCGGCCAGAAACACACGCCGAGAGGAAAGTTCCCACGGGCTGACGGCCCCGGCTGCCCGCTCCCAGCCGCTGCGCACCCCCCGACACACACACACACATCAGAGCCCCGAGGCGGAGTGTGGAATGTTTATTGAGTATGGGGCGAGGGTTGCGGGTGAAAAGGGGGAGATACAGGAACGAGCCAGTGCTCGTAAAATCGTGCCGTGCTCTTGGGTCAGCTCTTCCGCGCACACAACGGCTGAGCCCTCGGGAGCAGGAGAGCCGGACCCCGAGACGCTGTGCGCCTGCGAGGGCTCGCGCGGCCCGGCCCGGCCGGGGCCCAGTTCCGAGACTGGTTCCCCGGCCCAGGGAGGGGCAGCGACGGGGCCGGCATCACACAGCGAGACAGGAAGGTAAGGAAGGAAGGGGGTCTCTCCCTCTGGGCAGACGGGGAGACGGGCCCTGGGTAAGGCAGGGCGCGCGTGTGGCAGCGCGGCTGTGTGGCTCGCGAGGCCCCGCCGGTCGGGAACTCAGTGGAGGCGGACGTGCTGCGCCAGCTCCGCGGCGTCCTGGAAGCGGCGTGGGCAGAGCGGGCAGGTGTGCGGCGGGCCTGCACGGGCGCGGTGCGTGGCGCGGTGCCGCGACAGGTGGCTGGAGCGCTTGAAGGCCTTGCCGCAGGCGCCGCACGTGAAGGGCTTGAGGTCCGAGTGCGACACGCGGTGGCTCTGCAGCCGCAGGGGGCTGGCAAAGACACGAGCGCACTCCGGGCAGCTGTAGCCCTTGCGCGGCCCCGCTTCTCCCGGCGCGGCCTCGCGCTGGGGCGGGCCCCGAGGCTCCTCCTCCAGCTGCACCGTGTATGTGTAGGGGACCCCGTTGGCGTCGATGAGCAGGTGGCGGCCCAGCCGCGGGGGTCGGGGCCCTGCCGCCGAGGATGGAGTGGAGGAAGGGCCTTCCGTCTTGGGGAAAGGGGGAGTCTTGGGGGGCGGCGGGTCCATGGCCTCTGGGGAGGAGGACCGAGGGTGGGGTGGCCGAGGCGGCAGCAGCAGCATCTGGGGTGTCAGCTGGGAGCAGTGGAGAGGAGAGAAGTTAAAATCGCTACTTGCTGGGGGCAAGTGTCCCCATTACCACGGCTTGGCAGGCCCTCTGTACCGCTGACCTACCTCTCCTGCAAAAAAGGAACTGATTCCAGGCTCTGGTTCCAGCAAGCGGGTCCCAGGACAGCCCCATGAGAGCCGGGCATACCCCTGCCCGCCTGCCCCCGCCGGCCGCCCCCGCCCGCCTCTCTCCTGCGGCTCCGTCTCAGCCCCCAGACCAGGCCAGACGGTGCTTTCCTGCCACTTTTCCTTCGCCCAACTCCGCCGCAGCCTGTCAGATTACAAGTCTGTTTCCTAACTCGTTCCTAACGGGTCTTCCCAGGCCCCGGGCCGGCCTAGCAGCCTCGACCCTGGAAGGCCTCCCGGTCTTCGCGCACAGCGTGGCCTCCCTGAGACCGGTCCCTGGATACGCCCCCAGGCTAGTTTTCGGCCTGGGCTCGTCTTTTCCGACCATACGCTTAGCACCGCCAGGTCTCAGCCTCCCCCGCGCCAAGCGGACCCGCCGTCCGGGTTTCACGCACACATCCCCTGGGACGCCTCAACTGCCCGCTTCTGTGCACCCACACACCCTGCGCCCTCTCTCCCCCTAACCCCTAGACGCAAGCCACCGACATCGTCCATTTCTTCCGTCCGTGCCCTGCGGGGCTTCGGCCCCCTCGCCGCTGCCCGCACCGGGGCCCCGGGAGCCCCGTCCCTCCCCTCTGCGAGCATCTGGCACCTCTGTTTCTCCATCCCTCCAGCCCGCTCCGCTGCTCCGCCTCCCTCGGCAACCCCAGCGCCCGGGCCCCCCTCCCGCCCCCTTCCCGCTGCACCCTCAGGGCCCCCGCACTCCCTCCGGTCCCACCCCCGCGGCGCCCGCCCCTCCCCCAGCCCGGCCCGGCCCCGCGCAGTCCCGGAGCCAGGCTCCTCCCTCCGTCCCGGCCCCCGTACCCGACGCGGCGGCCTCTCGGGACCGGAGGAGCGGGCCGAGGTCCCGGGCGGCCCGGTCTTCCCCTCGCGAGTGCTGGCGGCGGCGGGACCGAGACTTCCGGGAGCTCCGGGCCCGCGGCGCCGGGAACGCGGGCGCGGGGGGCGCGGGCGCGGGGGCGCGAGGGGCGGCGGCGTCTCTGGAAAAGGGCACCGTGCGGAAACACGCACGCCGCGACGAGGGTTCCGCGGTCCCGGAGCGGGGAGGCTCGCAAAGTCCGAGTCGCTGCAGGCCTGGGGTGCGGGAGGAGGGCACGGGCGTCGGCTGCACAGCGCCAGCCCTGCCCCGGTCCCCGAAGGGGACTGTTCGGGTGCCGCGACACACGTGCGTTAATACACAGGCTAGGCTGCCTGTGTTCTCTCGACGCTCCCCTAGGAAGGGGCGTACCCAGGTTTGTCCACTTGCGGCCGGGCCGTCCCGCGTGCTTCCCAGCGCAGCCGTGCAGAGGGCGGGTTCTGTCGGTCGGGCGTGGCGCGCCCCGGGGGTGGACGCGGACCCGAGCCCGCGGAAGGCCAGACAGTGCTGGTTGCGGAGGTGGGGACGTGCGCCTCCTCGCGTCCCGCTGATGGGGAAACTGAGGCCCGAGGCGGCGCGCGGTCGTGTCTTGGAGGTGCCCGGCACAGACCGCGGTGCGCACGGGGAAACCGAGGCAGTGCCCCGTTCAGGCTCGTAGCGTGCCCACCCACCGGCCGCGCCTGCAGCTTTGTTCCGGGAGGCGGGGGGCAGGTGGCTGCAGCGGCGGCGGGGCAGAGCGAGGAGCCGCGCCTGGGGCGCCTGCGGCCTGTCCCGCAGCCACCGCGGGAACAGTCCCAGAGCAGGGAGTGGCGTGGCGGGCAGCGCACAGCGGAGGAAGAGAAAGGGCGTTACTGGAGCTGGCAGCCTGGGGACCCGGGGGAAGTGGGGGGCGGTCAGAGCTGCTTGGCAATGAGCTACCAGAAAGAACTGGTCTGTGGTGACTGGCCAAGTGTGGTCCCCGCGACCGAGGACCGGAGCTTTAAATGCTCTTTCTCTTCAGGTAAATCTCAATGGCCACACGGGGCTAGTGGCTGCCTGTGGTCTGGGACAGCTCCCGCCACCCTCAACCACTTGCAAACAGGAGGCCTGCAGGCCAGAAAAGGATTCAGTGTTTGGTCTGGACCATATGCTATTTTTCAGTGTTTTACTAGGCAGTATCCAAGAAGCCAGAAAATACGCAAACTCAAAATCCCAGACACACTTGGAAAACAATTTCCGGATGTGGCAGTAAGCTGGAGCTGAGAAAGCATTCTTCCGAAAACCTTCCAGAAACCTCCAGACATGTGTGGAATTCGGCTAAAACTAAAGCCCCCCTTGTATGGTGCTGTGGCTCAGGGAGGTTTGATGAGGGTCTGGCCTGAGGTGAGCCATACTGTAAATGCAAGACGTCCCCCAGATTCTGAAGACTTATTCTGGAAAGAAAAGAGGCAGGACCTTTCGTGAATGACTTTTAGATGGATTATGGTTCGCAAGTGGTCATGCTTTGGATATACTGGGTTAAGTAAGGCATCATGTTAAAACTGATGTCACCCATTTCGTTTCACATTTCCCAAGTGTGGCTCATTCTGATGTTAGGGGACAGCATTGTCCTCAGTGGGCAGTAGGGAGGACAGGGACTGGTGAGCAGAGGGCACACCTTGTGTGCAGGGCAACTGCACCATCTGTCTACACTGGGGTTTCCCAGCTCTGACTCTACCAGTACTTTGGAACTGGATCATTCTTCAGTGTGGGGGCCTGTCTTCCACACGGTACTGTCCAGATGCCTGTAGCACCTCTTTCGTCCCCATCTCCCTCAGGTGAGAGCAGGCTTCCCAAGTGTCACCCTGGGCAATAGGGGCTCTGGTCTACACAGGCAGCTAACCCAGTGAGTCTGCTGCAGTACTGAGTGTATTGGTGTAAAGGATCCGTTTTACGGGTGAAGTGGCAGAAGCTGGAAAAGATCATGAGATTGGCCTGGGGTCCTCAGGACAGCACCAGCTTCTGCCGGACCCCAGCCACAGCTGGTGTCCACTATGCACACTGTGGTTTGCCCCCTGATTACTGGGACAGCCTCCCACCCACCCTCTGGTACTTTCTCTTTACGGCAATACTGCAGCCCCTATATTTGTTTAAACCCAGGGAATCGTGTCTCCTCTGTGGACTTAAAACACTCCACAGGGGCACCTGGGTGGCTCAGTGGGTTAAAGCCTCTGCCTTCAGCTCAGGTCATGATCTCAGGGTCCTGGGATCGAGCCCCACATCGGGCTCTCTGCTCAGCAGGGAACCTGCTTCCCCGCTCCGCCCCCCCCCCCGCCTGCCTCTCTGCCTACTTTGGACCCCGGTCTGCAAAAAAAAAAAAACCTTAAAAAAAAAAAAAAAAACCCTCCGCACTGCACTCAGAATGAAGCCCAGAAACCCACCAAGCACAGTGCTGCCCCTACCCCTCTCCCAGCCTCCAGGGCCTTCATCTGCTGTTCCCTCTCTCTGGAGTATCGCCCCTAGCCCCTCACCGGGATGGACCCTTTCTGATCCCTCAGGTCTCCACTCAGATGGTAGTTCATCACTGAAGCTTTGCTGACTGAGTCTGAGGTCAAGCGGGTGACACCTGGCTCTGCATCCTCATTGTTTCCTTCCAGCATCCTGTAGGGCCGTCCATGGTGGTCTGGCTCACTTACCAATTCGCTCTTCTGTCTGCCTTTCTCACTCCATAAAGGCAGAGAAGTCGGTCTGGGATGACGCTGTATCCTCAGAATCCAGCCAAGGTCTTGGGAGAGGGTAAGGACTCAATTCAGTTTTGGTTGAATAAATGAATGAATGAATGATTTCAATCCCCCCATCCAAAAGTGAAGCATTCCCTACCCACAGCCATAAAACCCCGCTTCTCTCCTGGAATGTGGTCACCATGACTTCCCACATGCACTTGAGTCCAGAACCTTGGATGGTCTCATTCTTCCCTGCCCCCGCCTTCCTCAGCTCCCCAGAGCCAGACAGCACCTCACAGCCCCCGACCGGACCTTGAACTTACACGGCTCTAGGTGCAAAGGCTCCTGTGTTTTCCTCGACTTGCCACTCTTCCCCTTCCTCTGACTGTGGCCTCCTCCTCAGTGTCCCAAATCCTGTGCCCTGGTTGGCAGGGACACTGCTCGTGCTGGCTGACATTCCCACCCACCAGCTCAGCAATCTCTCCAGCCTCCTCTAGGACCCATTACCTGTGTCCCCAGCCTTCAGTTCACTCTCCCTCTCAGTAATCCAGTGGGGCTGGCACTCCCCTGAGCCTCAGGAAGGGCAGTCCGCTCCCCCAGCCTGAGTGGCAGAGACCATATCAAACCCACTCCCCACCAGCACCCTCCCTTCCCTCCACAGCCTACAGCCAGAGCCCAGCCTCTGACAAGTTTTTCCTGGACCGCTCTCCTCTCAACATCCACCGCTCACTCCATACGACCTTGCACTCCCACACAACAAGTTCTTCTCTCCTTTGGGAAAGAAGTGATCGCCAAGCCTTTGCCTCTGGGTCAATCTGGGTCTTAGTAATCCACTCACCAGCTTCCTGCCCTCCTCTCTGCACCCCATCCCAGGTCTCCCCGACCCTCCTTTTGCAGGGGTTCTCTGTCTCCAAGCCCCCCTGCCCTTGGGGCCACTGAGTCCCATACCCGAAGTCCCTTGTGTCACCCAAAACCCTCACTGCTCGTTGGGCAGGATCCTAACAATGCCACATTTCCTGCTCCCACTCACTCCTCCAAGCCTTGTCTCAGCCATGCTACCCTAAGTGGATGCATCGATGCCTTCCCAGAGGGCTCCAGCCCACCCAGACAGAGGCAGATGTGCCTAAGGTCTCTGGCCAAGAACTTACAAAGGAAAAGTTCCCACATAATTTGGGTTTCAGCTCCACCCCAACAACTTAAGAATCAAAACTCAAACTGAGGGGCTCCTGGATGGCTCAGTCATCAAGCATCAGCCTTCAGCTCAGGTCATGATCCTGGGGTTCTGGGATCAAGATCCACACTGGCCTCCCTGCTCAGCAGGAGTTTGCTTCTCCCTCTCCCACTCCCCCTGCTTGTGTTTGCTCTCTCACTCCAACCCTGTTGTCAAATAAAATCTTAAAAGCCCACCTCACATTGATTTGAGCCTGTCTGAGCAGACCCCATGAGTTGGGAAAATAGGTAGGGGAGCGGCAGGTGCTGCCTTTGAGTGGCACCACACACCTGTAGCTCCCTTATCATTCCCACGTCTCATTCCGTCCCACCTACAGATGGGAAACTGAGTTACAGCATGGCACAGCCGTGCACCCCAGGCTACAGAGAGGAGCTGTGGCAGGTAAGGAATCCAACAGGAGGCTCCCGCCTCTCACCCCTGACCAGAGTTGGCTGGGAAACCCCACCTCATTTCCTCTTCCAGGACCGAGGAAACAGGGGCTCAGGTCACAGAGCATTTAAGACCAGGGCCTCTGCAATCTGTACCAAAACCAAGAGAGTCTACAGAGTTTCCGTGGCCTCACCGCCGTCCAGCAAGTTCCTCCCAGCCTGCAGGTGCTGCGCCAGGGCCCCCAGAAAAGCGAGGCCTTGCTGCAGCGCTTGCAAGCTTGGGCCACGCGCTGGAGCTCCGAGCGGGTGATGCCGTGGCTCCCGGTGCATGCAGGGATCATTGGGGGCAGTGAGGGTGGGCGCTCTGACCCGTGGACCTCCTCCCTGCACATGAGCACCCCGGCCACTGGAGGGGTCCGAGACCGCCAGTGGGGCGCTGGGGCAGGCGGGGCCGCCAAGGGGCCCCGGACCCAGGCGGGAAGAGCCCGGGCAGGACTACCTCCGGGCGCCCAGCCCCAGTCCCCGCGGTGAGCTCCAGGGACCGCCCCTTGCAGCCTGGCCGCCACTGCCAAACAGCGGTTCCGGCGCCACAGGGGTACCGACAGCAAAATCAGAAGGGGCTGGCCGTTTCTCGGTGTCCACATAGGAAAGACAGGCCGGAACGACCACCGCCCTGCGACAGCAAAGTAAACCCGGTCTTAACAGTTAATACATCCCCCGGCGGTCGGTGGTGTCCCAGGGCCAGGTACCCTGCTGCCAGGCCCTCTGTGGGCCAGGGTCCTGAAGTCAATGATGCCCGGATCCAGCGCAGGAAAGGAGCCTGAGGCCCAAGGACAGGAGGAGAGCAAACCCGGGGGAGGGTATTCGCGGAGGGCGGGAGCAGCCTCCGTTGATGAAAGGTAAGCCAGGGGCATCCCTGAATCCAGGCGGGCAGCTACAGGAGGAAGACCTGCGTGGGTGGTGACCGAAGGACTTCCCTGCGTCCCCACGTCCCCACGTCCCCCTCCACCCGCTACCCCCTAACCCGCCGGCCGACGCGGCGCCCCACGAGCCGGAAGCTGGACTGGCCGACTTCGCCGCCGCCCCGCGCTCCCCCGCTCGCACGGCCTCCGGCGTCCACCACTCGCTCAGCGGTGCGCACTGAGACCCTCCGCCGTCCCCCGGACCCCGCACGACCCCGTGCTTTTCTTCACGACGCCGCGGGGCGCGGAGGATGCGGCTACCCCCGGCCCCCTGACCCCTCCGCGCGCCCCGCCGCAGAGCAGCCGCCGGCCCGCAGACCGCAAGCCTGTCCAGCAACACCGGGCGTCTGCACCCCTCCCGCCCCGCGTACCCCCTCCGCACAGCCGCGCCGCTGTCCGCCCCGCCCATGCCCCCGACGGTCGTCCGGCCCGCGCCCAGTCCCCGGGCGCTCAGCCCGCGGGAGCCTCGCCTCAGACTCTCCGCAGAGCACTCCCCCTCGGCGCGGGGTCCTTCAGCTTCCGGCCCGTGACTCCGGACACGGCTCTATCTGTCCGTGCGGCCGCCCGGTCGCTGCCGCCAGGGCCTCAGAAGGAAGGTCTTCTGGGAACCCTACAGGGGCCAAGACCCCGACCGGAAAGGAAGGGGGAGCGTTCACGTGAAGGCATTCCGGGGGGGAAACACACACCCTCATAAGAAGGGTTCCAGGAACCTGTGTTCCACTGGGCGGACGTGAGGGTCTCCTTCAGGGCATCCGCCAGGGAAAAAAGAGTGAGCAAACCAGAGCGAAGCAGCTGTGCCTGCCTTCCCTTCACAGGTGACAAATTGTATTTTTAAGGGACACCTGCTGCAGCAAGGAGCTCTCCTGGGCCTCGTGGGGGCGACAAAGACCAAAATATTGAATTCTCACCCCAGGGAGCCCTCGGCGAGGGATGACAACCAGAACAGAAGCATCACCAAAGTCTCCTATGCAGGGGACGCGGGAACTTCAAAGGACAAGGTCTCCAGGATCCCAGAGCCAGGACGGCGACGCAGAGCTGGGTCTCGGCTGTTTCTCCCGTTATGTTCTCTTTAGGGAAACCGTGCTGGGGCCCCTGAGAGTTACAAGGCGTAGAACTGGAAAGTTCATGCTTAAAACGAGGGCACGACCTCGGGGAAAGAGCGCCGGAGCGCCCCGCAGCCGGGCGGCTCCTACGGCGGGAGTGATAGGTCTGGGGCCGGCCGCTCCGCGCTGATGATCGTGCTGCCGGGAGAAACCAGGCAGCGGGAGCCACACTCCCCGCTAACGGTCCGGCCGGGCTGGGCCTCCATCAGGAGCTTACGGCAAACTGCAGATTTTAATGAAGCCGTTTAGAAAGGACAGGGTCGCAGTCTAATCTCCCAACAGTCAGACCCCAAGTCTGTCCAGGTGAATCTGGGAAGTGTCCTGGTGATGAGGGCGCAGGAGGCTGGCTGAGGACAAAGCAAAAGCTGGTGCCTTGCACCCCCTCTTCACCCGCTCCCCTCCATATGTGTAGCATTCCTCAGGCACCCCTGACTGCCATAAAACGATAAATAGTTAACTTGCAGGGATCGCAATCCTGCAGAACAGGAATCTCCCTTGCTCTACAGATGGCCTAGAGATCTACAAACAGGGAGGTTACCTTATCAATAGCACAAATTTCCAGAGGCAAATAACTCTCAGTCCCTGAAGCCCTAATGTCTTCCTCCCCACCATAAACTGGAGGAGGCTGAGGTAGAAGGGAATGTAAATGATAGCAGGATCATAACACCCCACCAAGAATCTCCCAATTATCTTGATGTTAATGCCTGACCTAAAGACGACACTGATCAGGCCATAAGGGCAAGGCCTCCCCCCAGCCCCTTGTAGGCCCTCCCTAACATGTGAAAACTCTGTTGAAATCTCCCATCCCTTCACCATCTCCCGCCAACCGCAAGGTATATAACATGCCTACACTCACAACCCGGGGCAGCAGCTCTTCCTGCCCACGGGTCCTGTCCCTGTGCTTTAATAAACCACCATTTTGCACCAAAGATGTCTTAAGAATTCTTTCCTTAGTCGTCAGCTCCGAACCTCACCCCACCGAACCTGACTTAGGTTCTGGGACTTCATGACTGGGACACCGTGCTCATTTGGTGACTCTGTTGCTCCACTTGTCATATAGACACCATCATTCTGGGTGTTTTTTTTTTATATCAGATGTAAATTACCCAAAGTAACAGATCAGTGAATTTTTACTTATATACACAGTAATATAACCAGCATCCTGAAGAGCTCCCCCAAGTGCTTCCTGCTGATCATTAACCCAGGGCAAGCCTAACCACATTGACTTCAACTCCCAAACATGACGTTGGCTTGTTTTTAAACCTCACATAAAAATAAATAAATAAATAAATAAATCTCACATAAATTATACACACACGCACAGTTATAATTAATATGTATATATATATATATATATATTTATTTATTAAAAGATTTTATTTGTCAGAGAGAGAGCGCGCTTCTCTCCTGAAACATCTGGCCCATTTTTAAGTGGAAGGATCTCTCTCGATGGCAGGGAGGAGGCTTGGTGGGCTGAAGAAACCTAGGTCAGGAAAAGCTCAATAATGTGTTCTCTTGGCACAACATCCCCAGTCCACTGCACTCCCATCATAGAACACCAGACCCCAGGTAGGAGAAATGTGTTTCTCACAGTTGTGGAGGCTGGGAAGGCTATGGTCAAGATGCCAGCGGATTCAGTGTCCAGATTCACAAACCGCACCTTCTCTCTGTTGTCCCCACACGGAAGGGGCAAGGGAGGTCTCTGGGGTCTGTTTTATAAGAGCACTAAACCCATTCATGGAGCCTCCCCCCTCATGGTCTAATCCATTCCCAAAGGCCCCATCTCCTAATACTGTCACATTGGGGATTAGGTTTCAACATATGAATCAGAGGTGGGGGGGAGGGGGAGACACATTCCGTCTGTGGAAGCAGCGAAGCAGGCACACGTGCAGTCTTCACCCCAGCACCTGGGGCTCTGACAGTGAATATGGTCAGACACTGCTCCGTCTACATCCACCAACTTAACGCACGTACCAAGAATCTGGAAAGCAGCTGTGGTACAAAGGGCAAGAAAACAAAGCTGATGGATGAAGCGGGTGCTTCCAGGGGCCCAGCGGAGTTCAAGTCCCAGTGGGAGGTACTGCGGGACCTGAAGGGAAAGGCCGTCTGGTGAACCTGAAGACACCGGAGCTCCACGAGGACGTAGGGAAACCGGAGCCGTTAGACATCACTGGTGGGAACAAAGAATGGTGCATTTCCTCCCTAAGTTAAAGATGACAATTTACCAGGTGGCCCAGCAGTTCCATTTCCTGAGGGATACTCAACAAAACTGAAAACACGGGTTTATACAAAACCTTTAAGCCTGAGTGTTCAGAGTAGCATTATTCCTAAGAGCGAAAACATGGAAAGAAACCAAATGCCCACCAGGGCTTGAGAAGTGGATGAATCCTAGGCGGTGGATCCATTGCATGGGACACACGGAGCCAAGACGCACCCAGCCTAGAGAACCACCATCCTTCACGCAGCCGGGGACAGTGCTGGTGGGGGACATCAACAGGTCCTAGCTTGAGGGACTTGCGGACTACACGCTGCACCTCGCGGGAGGGTTCTGAGCTTGGCAGGGACACCACCATGTGAGGGCTTTGGGATTCCTCTGAAACTAGTGGCTTGGGGTCAGCAAGAGGAGCTGAAGGCAGGCAGGAGTCAGAGGATGCTTTCTGGAGGAATTTAGTGGGGAAAAAACCAGCCGCATTCCCTGCAAAAGGTTACTCTGAGCCCGTCCTAGCAGCCCGAGGTATGAAATGCTCATGGGCCAGGGTACAAAGTAGTCACAGAGGGGGTCGGGGGCTTGGTGGGCACCGCTCCACGAAGGGCTTCAGTCCTGGGTCAAGAGGGAGCCATGGAAGGACAAGGTCAGGCCTGCGTTTCAGAAAGATCCGCTGTGCAGGCGGGCTGGTGGGGGCCGAGGGATCGAGGGAGGGGACCGGCGCTGCAACGCGGGCCTGAGAAAGAATGAGGTCCGAGCTCGGGAAGATGGGCATCGCAACCATGCTCGTTTGCAGGGGGGAAACTGAGGCTCCGAGAGGGAGCTCAAACCGAAAAAATACGCCGCATCCCTCCAGCCAGGAGTCAGTCCCGCCGCAGCTTCCGTGCGGCCTTCGGAGGCCAGGTCCCTTTCCCACACCCCCTTTCTTCCGCCCCGCCCACCGCGGCCCTTCCTGCCTCCGCTGGCCTCTCTATGATTGGTGTTTTTGTGTGTGTGGTTTTTTGTTGGTTTGTTTTTTGTTTTTATTCTCCTCCCACCCTTCTACACACAAACATCTCCTCCCTGTTCCTCGTTTCCTTTCCGGCCCGGCTGCTCTATCCGCCGCCACCGTCTCTATGGTTCTCCCCTCTCGGCCGTTCACACGGTGCTGGATCTTTCTCGAAGTAACTCTGTCCCGGCCGTCGGCCTCTCGCGCCGGTCCGAGCCGAGCTGGGGCGGCCTCTTTGGTCCGGCCCGGCGGAAGCGGCGGCCACTGGCAGAGCGCCCGTAAGGAAGTCCCGGGCAAGGAGGTACCGCGACCTCCAGTGAGAGACCCTGGGGAAGAGGTACGCCGTCCGGGCCCTCGGGGAAAACGCTCCCGCCGGAAACACGCGGCCCCGAGAAGAAGGGTCCGCTTCCCGCTCGGGCCTCCCCGCGCCGCGAGGAGCTGGGATCCCAGAAAGATGGCAGGTCACAGGGGGAGGAGGAGGCAGATCCTCGGGGAGGCCTGCGGGGCCCTCCCAGTCGGCTCCTGCCAGTCACTTAAGAGGGGGAAGAGGATGGAGCCGGGTCAGGCCCGAAACTCCTGAAAATATTACGTCCAATTGCAAGCGTGGGGTGGCGCGGCCGCAGTCACCTTTCAGGTCTTGCGGCTGGTGGGACTCGATCTCGTCGCACGTGCGCACCTCGTTCCATCTGTGAAACGCCGCACTCGCCGCTGTGTGAGGCGCGGCCCGCAACCCGGGGTCGGCGCTGCAGCCCCACTCCGCGGACGCTGGTCACTGCGGGCAGCGGGCTCGTTCGCAGACCCGTCAGGGAGGGAGGGTCGTCGGCTCCCGGAGTGCGGCCGCCGGGCCGGACCCCTGCAACCAGGGTCACCCGCGGCTCGCTCGTTCGCAGGCTTCATTTATCGAGTGTTCCTGGGAACCGGCAGCGCTCCAGACGCCGGTGTGGGTGCCGCAGGGGCAGCGGGAAGTGAGGCCGTCCTGGTCGCCACCTTTACTTTTTTCTTTCTTTCTTTTTTTTTTTTTTTTTTTTAAGATTTTATTTACTTATTTGAGAGGGACACGTGCAGGGGGAGGGGCAGAGGCGGAGGAGGAAGCAATGCGAGGCTCGATCCTAGGACCCTGAGATAATGACCGGAGCCGAAGGCAGAGGCTTAACCCACGGAGCCACCCAGGCGCCCCTCGTCTCTGCCTTTAGAGAGCTTAAAGTCGGATGGGAATTTTCCATGGAATTGATGTGAGATTCTTAAAAATCAGATTTTAAAAATCATCCATAGGCTCAAGGGTCCCCTGGCTGGCTTGGTGGGAAGAGTGTGCGGCTCCGGATCTCGGGGTCAGGAGTTCCAGGTCCACACTGCGGCGGAGATTACTTCATTAAGAAACAAACAAATGGACATCATCTGCAGGCTCCCCCAACCCCGCGCTTTATTATGGAAATTTACAACCAAAGAGAAAAGGTGTAAGAACTGCACAGTGAACATCATGTGCCTATCTTACAGGCGTGTCAGTTTAAAATGTCAGCTACAGTTTGATCCTGAAAGATCACTGATGACTCGATGGTTTTCAGTATATTTACAGATATGTGCGGCCATCAGCACAATTTTAGAACATTTCATCACATCAAAAATAACATTGTACCCTCTAGCTGTCACTCCTCTCATCCCTCAACCGCACTCCACCCATCTGCTGGCCCTTAAGGGACCACGAATCTGCATTTTTTAAAAGATTGTATTCATTTATCTGTCAGTGCGCACAAGCAGGGGGAGCGGCAGGCAGAGGGAGAAGCACTCCTCATTGAGCAAGGGCTACTTTGCAGGAGTCCATCCCAGGACCCTGGGCTCATGCCCTGAGCCAAAGGATGAAGCCCAACCAACCGAACCACCCCAGGCATCCCTCTACTTTCTGTCTCTGTAAATTTCCCTGTTCTGGATAGCTTGCCTGAATGGAATAATAAAATGTGTAGGGTTTTGTGTCTGGTTTTTCTCACCGAGCATAATGTTTTCAAGGTTCATTCATGTTTTAGTATGTATCAGTACTTCATTCCTTTTTGTGGAATAAAGATTAAAAATCTATCTTATTGATAATATATATCCATATATTAATTTCCACATAAGTATATTACATGTTTTTTACCCGTTCATGAGTTGATGGACATTTGCATTGTTTCCAGCTTTGGCTACTATGAATAATGGTGTAAACAAATGGTAAGCATTTGTTTACAAATTTTTGTGTGGACAAATGTTCTCCTTTCCCTTGGAAACCTCCCTGGGAGTGGAATTGCTGGGTCCTATGGTAACCCTAACAGCCAATTCATTTAAGAAGCAGGAGATCCAGCCCACCAAGGTTAAGTGATGTGCTCACAGCAGGGACAGAAAGAAGGAAGACTAGATCCCACGTCTTCCGACTCCAAATCCAGGGCTCTTTCTGCCATTTTATAGCGGGTCCATGTAGCCAAACTCTAGCATCAGATTCTGAAATATCGGCTGCTAATGTAGTGCCAGCCCACGAGGGACCCAGGCAGACAGGGGAAAAGGCAAGGAGTCCACATCTGTTAAGCGCCAGCTGGTTCCAGGAATTCTGCTGGACCCACAGCATTCTCCATGTGCTGTTCTCAGTACAGTCCCACCAAGTAGAATCATGCTGGCCACTTTGTGGATAGCAGCTGGGGACTGAGAAGACACATCTTGCCCAAAGTTGCATAGCAAGTGAGTCAATGAATCCGAATCCACGGTTGTCTGACTTGAAAGTTTGTGGTCACTCCGCTGAACTAGGTCTCCTCTGCAAATAGTTGTCTCTACCTCTCATACCCAAATTCTTCTACCTGTGTTATCTAAGCTACTCATTCATTCACTCCTTTGTTCATTGACCTGACATTCGCTGAAGCCTTCTGAGGATGCAGAGCTGACATGGACCCGGCCCACAGACAAGAGAACAGAGGATGAGCTCTATGCTAGATACGGGATCCTGAATTATCTCACTTAATAGAAGGAACTTCAATGAAAAAACCATGTCACACCCGCCAGATCGGCAAAAAATGAAATTGGACTATTGAAGATTAATAACGACTTCAAGCAATAGGAGCTCCCACTCACGGCTGGTGGAAGTGGAAGTTAGTAATCATTACAGCTGATCCTAGTGCCTACGTCACACTTCGCATAGAGCGGCTCCTTAATCACCCTAGCACCTAGCACTTAACGGTGTTAAGTAAGTACTATTATCTTTGCTCTACAAATGAGAAAACAGAAAGGGCTACCTTTCTTATTAGCCACGGCAGGTATCTACAGTGCCTAGATCTCATGACACTTTGGGGGGCCCATGAGAAATATTTTAATTTTGAAATCTTAAATGCACTTTTTGAAATGAAAGAGCCACAAAGGGCAGAAATCCCGGGGCCGGTGAAAGCACTAGAGACGGTGAGTGGTGAAATAATTTACTCAAGAGGGGTGTTGGGGGGGGGGGGAGGTTCAGGCTGTTGAGTGTCCAACTCTGAATTTCAGCTCAGGTCATGATCCCAGGGTCCTGGAATTGAGCCCCGCATTGGGCTCCTTGCTCGGTGGGAAGTCTGCTTCTCCCTCTCCCTCTATGTGTGTTCCTTCTCTTGCTTGGTCTCTCTGACAAATAAATAAATAAATAAATAAAATCTTCAAAAAAAAATAAAAAGCAATTAAATAATACAGGTGGGAGTTGAAGATGTCAAATAGTTTTTGACCAAGCAATTCAACTTCCAGTGATACAATACAGAGAAAGCTCTCTTTAGGGTTCGAGGAGACATGAGCAAGAATACTCCTGGCAGTACTGTTTGCAATAATAAAAAACTGGAGCCAACCCAATGCCCACCAAGAGGAGAATGAAAACATGTAATGGGACATAATCATCAGTGGGGTATTATGCCGGCATTGACATCAGCAGTTGCTAGACTAGAAGTATCGATGTACACAAAAATAAAAAGGGGAGGAGAAAACAGAGAATGTTAGACTGAAATTATATCACTAGAAAAATTTTTAAGTTTTTTTTAAAAGATTTTATTTATTTGGCAAAGAGATCACAAGTAGGCAAGGTGGGGGGAAGCAGGCTCCCTGCTGAGTAGAGAGCCCTACATGGGGCTCAATCCTAGGACCCTGAGATCATGACCTGAGCCGAAGGCAGAGGCTTAACCCACTGAGCCACCCAGGTGCCACTAGAAAAATTTTAAGGTTCAGTTTTTTGTTTTTGTTTTTGTTTTATCTCTACAACCAATGTGGGACTTGAACTTAGGGGCCCAAGATCAGGAGTTACACGCTCTTCTGACTGAGTCAGCCAGGCACTCCTAATTGATTAGAAAAACAATTATTTCCTTAAAGGTTTTGTTTATTTACTAGAGAGACAGAGCACGAGCAGAGGGGAAGGGCAGAGGGAGAGGGAGAAGCTGATTCCCTGTTGAGCACAGGGCTGGGTCCCAGGACCCGGGATCATGACGTGAGCCCTCAGGCGCCCTTATTACAAAAAGTTTACAGCATACACAACAACATCACACTTGGTTTACGCAGGGAATAAGGAAGACATGCCTAGGAACGACGAACAGAAGATACAAAGTCTAACCTCGGGGGAGGGCGGGGAAAGGGGTGCCGGGGCGCAGGGTGGATCGTATCTGCAGTGTCGTGTCTTTTAAGCTTATTAGCGGCAGCTGTTTGTATTACTGGACCCTTTTCATACAAAAACCGTTTCTGAGGAGTGTCAGTAGGGGCGGGTGAGGACAGGCCCCATCTGCGTAGTCGAGACAGAACCCGGTGCACCAGGGGCGCCGGTGGCTCAGCCCACGAAGCGGCGGCCTTCAGCTCGGGGTGCCGGTATCGAGTTATACCTTCTGCTCAGCGAAGCCCCTACTTCTCGCTCTCCCTCCGCCTGCCCTTCTGTCAAATAAATTAATTAATAATAATAATAAAAAATAGCTGACGCCCCCAGTAGTACCAGCACGGTGGCTCGCGGCTCGGGAGAATCAAGCCTTCCCTGACGCTACACAACCGCTACGCGTCACCGGAGGCCGGCACCAGGCCGGCTCACCGCGGCCGCTCTGGAGGTCGGGCGGCCGCAAACCGCCGCGGCCAGCGGATCCCACGCGGGGACGGGCGCGGGGAGCTAGCGAAGGGCCCGCAGGCTCCCCCGCGAGCTGAAGGGGACGCGGCTTGCTGCCCCGGACGGTCCCGGGGCCAAGGTGAAGCACAGGCCGGGCCAGCTGCCAGAGACGGCCGCGCTACCGCGCCCCGGGGAAGGAGCAGCGGCAGGTTCCAGCGCGCTGCCCGGCCGTCTCCAGCGACCCCGACGCGGCCGCAGAGGCGCCCCGTACCCCTCTTCTCACGGCCGCCCGGTTTTACACCCGACACCGCGGGCACGTGGCCCGAGCGTAGATGGGCTCTCCATGCCGCACCGCCCTGAGCTGTGCGCGCTCAGCCGCGGGGCCGCGTCTGGCCCAGTACCTGCCGTGGAAGCCCCCACGCCGGCCACCTTCGCATGACCCCCCGGGGGCGGTGACAAGACCGTGTGGGGGTAACGCGAGCGAGGCTCCGGCGGGAGTCGGCAGACGGCAACGGCCTGTGGATGCTGGTGAGCGGGGGGTGGGGGGGACGACACGAATCCGGCCTGGCCGGGGCCACCTCCACGCCCCACACGAGCTCCGCGGTCGTCAGCGGACAAGTGGGAAGAAACTCGGCCCTCCCCTCTGGCTGGCGGGGCGCGGCCGCCGCAGGGCCACGCCCCTGCCCGCCCGTGTGCGCCTGCGCAGCGCCACTGACGGCGGCCCGAGCCCCGCCCCCTCCCGCAGCTACCACGGGCATGGGGGCGGGGCCTGAGCACAAGATGGCTGCCGCGCGCCCGGATCCCCCGAGTCCGAGCTCAGCGGCCCCGGAGCCGCGATCCCCGGAGACGCCGGACGTGGTGCGGGCGGGGAAGGGGCCTCGGCCGGGAACTCGAGGCGGGAGGAAGTCTCAGGGCAGGGGGCGGGGCAGGGGCGGGGCCTACAAGGGCTGGGCGGGAGAGGTATTTAGGGCTCAGGGTCTGGGGGCGGTGCTTCTCGGGGTGGGCGAGGGGCGTGGCATAAGGAGGAGCCTATGAGAATGGAGGGCGGGGCCTGTTGGGGCGGGGCCAGAGGAGGGGGTTGGGTGGAACTTCTGGGCGGGAGATGAGTCCAGGGAGAGATCTGAGATTGCGTTTGTGTAATGAGGGGGCGGGACCTCCCGAGGGGCGGGGTCTCAGAAATTCTGGGGCTAGTGGACTTGGGTGGAAGATTGGGAAGGTGACCCTGAACGGCAAGGGTGGGTAGTTACGGTCGCAAGACCCACGTTGGAGTGATTCTGCCAAGAGTCTGAGTGACGTGTCCCGAATGCCTAAGGGAAGATTTTAGGGGGGAGGGATGACTGCTCCAGGTGACTTTGGAACTTTCCCCACTCAGGACTGGAGAGTAACAACAAACATTTCCTGAGCTCCTACTTCAACTCAGTAGGTAGGGAGGTGAACCAAGCAGATAAGGACTGTATTCTCTTGGAGTTCACAGTCTAGAGGAGAGTCAATAAGATATTTATTGTGTTACATGCTTTAAAGGAAATAGTGAGCTGATGGAGTCAGGGAGGTAAGGGGGGCTAAATTTAGATGAGAGAAGTCAGCTGTGTGCTGGCTTATATTTACACAGGGGTCAGAGAAAAGCGGCAGCCAGATCATGATGGGTATTATGATGACAGTTTTGGATCTTAAGTGCAGTTGAAGCCAATGGGAGGGTTTTGAGTGGGAAAATGATCCAATTTCCATTTTCAAAAGGTCATTCAGGCTGCTTTGGGGAGAGAGCAGGCATAGAAACAGGGGTTCTGCTCAGGAGGCTTTTTCAGTTGTCAAGCCAAGAAATAACTGGCTTCTAACTGGGGTAGAAGAGGGAAATGGCTGCATTTGTGATGTGCTTGGGATAGGTGTTGAAGTCTTGAGAGAGATACTGCAGAATCCCAGAGGATGGAGGGCAGGATCTGGAAGTTGAGGGGCCCAGTATGCTACAAAGGAGATGGGTGTTTAATAAGTGGGGCATGTTGGGGAGGCCCTGTGGGAGAGTCCACAGGCTCCTGGTTTTTTCTCCACCCCACCCCCCCCAGGTCCTGGTGCCTGATGATGGCCGCCCCACCACACCCCCGAGTGACCTCATCGAGATCCAGGTGGTGAAGGTGACAGACACCACGCTGGTGCCTGAGCCCCCGGAGCCAGGTTCCCTCCACTGTGCCTTGTGCCCAGCTGCCTTCCGGCTGGTCTCTGAGCTTCTGTTCCATGAACATGGCCATCTGGCAGGGGCGGAGGGCGGTGGGCAGGGTGGGGACCCCAGCCGGTGTCATGTGTGTGGCCACAGCTGTCCGGGCCCCGCCAGCCTCCGTGCCCACTACAGCCTGCACACAGGGGAGCGGCCCTACCGCTGCCCCCTCTGCCCCCGGGCCTTCAAGGCCCTGGCACCTCTGCTGCGGCACCAGCACCGACACGGGGTGGAGCCAAGGACCTCTCAGAGGCCTCTGGAGGTGGCTGCGTCTCGAGAACAGAGACCCGGGGTGCCCCAGGAGAGGTCGGAGGTGGTGATGGCGGCGGCGGCTGCCGGCGCTGCGGTGGGGAAGCCTTTCGCTTGCAGGTTCTGCGCCAAGCCTTTCCGCCGCTCCTCTGACATGCGCGACCACGAGCGGGTGCACACGGGCGAGCGGCCCTACCACTGCGGCATCTGCGGCAAGGGCTTCACGCAGTCCTCGGTGCTGAGTGGCCACGCGCGCATCCACACGGGGGAGCGCCCCTTCCGCTGCGCCCTGTGCGATCGCACTTTCAACAACTCCTCTAACTTCCGCAAGCACCAGCGCACCCACTTCCACGGGCCGGGCCCAGGGTTGGGGGTGGGGGACTCTGGCAGCCAGCAGGCCACAGGGGCCGAGGGGCCAGGGAGTGGGTGTGGGCCAGGAAACACTCTGGAAGAAGGGCAAGGGGAAGGGGCCAAGGTGAAGGTGGAGGTCGACCAGTAGGCTGGGAGACCAGGGCTGTGGGGGCAATGACACGAGGAGTAGGAGGCAGATTGCAGGGGAGGGGGAGGGTGGACAAGGAGGCAGGAGAGGGGATATTGGGGGAGAAGTGACAAGAGCTAACGGAGATGGCCATGAGCAGCTAGTGCGGGAGAACACAGGGAGACCCAGTTTTGGGAGCCCCACAAACCCAGACAGCACCTCCATGAGACTCAGAAAGGCAGAAACACCACCGGGTGGATGCCCAGCTAAGTATGAGGACCGTGGGCTGGATGTCACTGCCCAATCGGCCTGCTCGTTGGGTGTACTCGTGCAAGACACAGCTTGTCCCCACAGAGCCTGGGCACTATGGAGGGAGCCAGGGTTAAATGGAAGGGGCAGTACCAGGGTCTGCCCTGGTGTCTCTGGGCTAGCCCGTCATCTACAGAACCCTGGACTATCTTGGGGCCTAGGGTGGGCCGGATGGAATCTTTTGCCTACCTCACTGGATTGCACTGAACCTGGGATGCCTACCCACCCTCAGGCAGAAGACGCCCACCAGGTCCTCCGTAAAGAGACTCTGGGATCCCATCACCTCGAAGCTAGAGGGTCCCCATGTCCTAGCCGAGAGCACTCAAGCCTCAAGGATGTAAGCCTGACCGTAAGGATCTTGACTCCAAAAGCTGCTCCCGGCTCCCATGGTGGTCCCTCCTTAACCCACCGACTCTGAAGCCACAAAAAAATTCCGGACAGCAAACAACCACCTAATCTCCCCCTCATAAGGCTTTAGGTTTGGAGCCCATGGCTCCCAGAACTACAAAATAGCCTCAGATTTCTCTGATTTCCTCCACTCCTGATCGGAAGCAAACAGCTTAATGCCTGACCCAAGGCTACCCCCAAGGGCGGGCTGAGAGATGGCAGCATGGTGGGCGGGCCTTTGTATGGTGGGTGTGGGATGAACTGAGTCACTGTGGTGGGCGGGGGAGAGGAGGACCTGGGAGCTGGAGGTGGGGAGCCTCCAGTTCTACTATTAAAGGACTTTCTGAAGGGTCTCTCTCTGTCAGTCTTGTGTTGGAGGGTGGAGGTAGAGGGTCTACACTGTGGTCTTGCCACGAAGAGGGAACTGCAGCCTCTCTCCAAAACTGCTTTCTCATCTTTAGCTCTCTACTCAGAGATGTTATGTGGTTCAGCTGTGGCAGCAGGTTTAGGGAAGCTTGGCAAAATGAAGGGACTCGTGTGACCAGTATACCTATCAGAAAAGGAGAGCTCCAGATCGGCACACCTTCCTGCTCACCCAACACCTCCCAAAGGATATCCCTTAGGCAGGTCAGAACACCAGCAGAAGTCAGTTTCCTCCAAAGAAACACCTGCATTTCCTATCATTGGCATCACCACCCAAGCTAGAGACCTGAGCAAGTTCCTGAAGCCTTCCTCATACACTCATCTAATCCCTATCATCAGTCCTTTCCCACTGTTGGGCCAATTCAGTATCTTTGGAATCTGAACGTTTTCCATCATCAGTACTCTTGTAGGCCAAGCCAACACCGGCCTCCCATTTGGGTGACTACCCAGCAGCACCATCTCCAGTCTCCATATGACAGCCTCATAGACCCACGGCTCCTTGTGGCTTTGAGAAAGGATTCAGGCATAAATGCCTACAGGAGCTGGGTGGCTGGATGCAAGGGGGAAAGCCCAGCGCCGGTGAGGGGACACGGGCCAACGGGCACTTTGGCTCAAAGCTGAGCTTCGAGGTGGGGCAGGAGTTGGTGGGAGATTGGAGAGTGTGTGCTCAATCTGAAGACGACAATGGTTCCCCAGCTTTGGGAGAGTGCAGGCTGGGTTGCTAGATTTTGCAAATTTTTCAGACGTTCCATTAGTTAATTATGCAAAATCTTTTGATTTCCCAACGTTGGCAACTAAGTCAAACTTTATTATTATTTTTTAAATGCATGCGCTAAACGAAGGCTGTCAGTGGTCTGTATCCAGCAGCTGCCGGCCTCCGGCCCTCAGCATCATCCAAGCTTCACTATTTGGAATCCAAAGCCCTTCAGGATCCAGCATCCCATGCCTCAGCCTCTCGGGCCACACTCAGCTTTGAGGTTCTCGGTCGGGTTTAGTTAGACACACTAAATCCTCCACCTAGAGTTCTTTGCCCATGTCACCTGGCAGGCTTCTGTGGCTTTTGTTATTGTTCAAGTATCACTTCCTCCTCCAGGAAGCCCCCAGCTCTAAGAAGGTGACTCCTCCATGCTCTCAGTGCCCAGTGATCATTCCATGTGCTTTTTATGGTACTGCCCCTGGGGACGCTAGCACCAGGTGTGTCTCATGCTGGGTCTTCAGCACTAGCCTGCATTGGTCACACTAGGCTGCTGCCCTTGTGGGGGCCAAGCCGGACCCGCCCAGGCAGTGCCCCTGAACCAGCTCTGTCTTCAAGTTTCAGTACCGAGAGCACCGTGAGCCCACACATTCCCAGTTCTCCCACGGATCTGACAGGTGTCCTCAGAGCCGCTTTCTTTTCTAGGACCTCAGCCCCCTCTTCTGACAGATGGGAGAACTAAACGCACATTGAAGGGCACATGGCTGGCTGCTCCAACAATGGCAATGAGGGCTGTGGAAGGGCTTTTGAAGCCCCTCCAAATTATCCTGGAGGGACAGGTGCGGCGGGGGTTCTCTTCCACCTTACTCGAGGGCAAGGAGCATGTCCGGTTTGTGTGTCCCCAGTGTCCAGTGAAAGACCCAGCCAACAGGGGCCTCGGGAAACGCTGGCCAAGAAAACAACTGCCGAAAACATCTCGAAGGGGAGGAGTCTGGGTACGCTATCGGTTTCTGAGAACAAAACTTACCTGTCTTGTTCATCTCCCTCTGCTCAAGGTGCAGACTACAGCTTGGGTATGATAAATCCTCAGCAATTCCCAGCTGAACGAGGCAAAGCAGAAAGCGTAAGCACGAGGAGGAGGGTGTTTGGGGAATCAAAAACCCTGGGAGACAAAATTTCTCAACCTTCCGTTTGTCAGTACGTAATCCTCTCCCTGGGATGCAAGAAAGGACTGCAGCAGCCCTGTTGGTAAGATTTATTTTTCTCCGCTCTGTACAAGCCGCGTCTGCCCCCCGCCCCCACCCCCACAATCCAAAGGAGCACCCAGTCCCCTTCTGCCCTCCCGGCTCCACTCATACTCCACCTTCCAGCCAGATCCCAAAGGAATGAGGAGGGGCAGCTCAGACCCACATCCTCCACCAAAGCTTATTGGGGGACAGAATGAGGAAGGTTACAAAACAGGGGTTGGGCGGAGGATCAAGTTCAGTGGCTGGCAGGGTGAGAGGAGGGCCAGACAGGTCCAGGATGGGAGCGATCCAGTCTTGAGTCTGTAGGGCATGGGCCGTAAGGGAGGCTAGTCTGTCTGAAGTCCTGAAAGATGGCCGGGGCAACAGCGAGGAGGGGTAAGAATCTGATCAGCAGCTGGGGAGGGGTGAGTGTGGGAGGGGACATCTGATTGGAGCCGCGAAGGGAACCCCTCCCTCCTGGTCAGGCGTCCTTTCCCGCCAAGGTGCCCGCCCCTGCCCCAGGACCCCCCAGGCCCTCAGCTTTGTGGGCCAGCCGGTGTTTCTTGAGGCCGTAGGTGTTGGCGAAGCCCTCGCCACAGGAGGAGCAGCGGAAGGGCCGGCCGCCCTGGTGGGCCGCCAGGTGCTTACGGAAGTAGCCAGGGTCTTTGAAAGCCTTGAGGCAGGCCGGGCAGCGGAGCTCGGGCCGCGGCGGCTCGTGGGCGCGCTGGTGGCGCAGCACCGAGCTCAGGTAGAAGAAGCCCTTCCCGCAGTGCTCGCAGCGGTAGGCGCGCTCCCCCAGGTGCAGCCGCTGGTGCTCCAGCAGGTTGGAGCGGTAGCGGAAGGTCTTGCCGCAGGCGCCGCAGCGCTGGGGCCGGGCCACGGCGTGCAGCCGCCGATGCTCCGCCAGGCTGGAGGACTGCGCGAAGCGCTTGGCGCAGACGCCGCACTTGAAGGCGCGCTCGCCAGTGTGCACCACACGATGCTGCCGCAGGTACCAAGAGCGCAGGAAGCCTCGGCCACACACCCCGCACCGGTAGGGCCGCTGCTCCGTGTGGCAGCGCTGGTGGCGCATCAGCAGGGCCGCCTCCCAGAAGCGCTTGCCACACACCGGGCAGCGGAAGCCCCTCTTCTGCCGGTGGCTGCGGCGATGCAGGAGCAGGTCGTAGGCCCCCGCAAAGCTCTGGCCGCAGAGGCCACAGCCTAGGGTCCGCCGCACCAGGTGCACGTACTTGTGAGTCACCAGGCCCAGGAAATGCTTGAAGCTCTGGCCACACGTGGCACAGCTGAAGCGCTCAGGGCCTGAACTGGCCCCCCCACTGCCCCCAGCCACCGCTGTCCCGCTGGCGTCATCAGCCCCGGACACCCCGGCCAGTGCAGCCACAGCCGCCCCGACCTCTCCCGCCAGGCCATTGTCCAGCACACTGGCCGCATCGGCGCTGCCGGAGCCATCCTGGGGCTGGGGGCCGCCGGGTGCTGGCGGGAGCAGGCGCTCGGGGGCTGCCTGGTGGACCAGCTTGTGCCACATGAGATTCTCAATGAAGCCGAAGGTCTTGCCGCACGCGTCACAGCCATAAGGCTTCTCTGCCATGTGAGCCTCCTTGTGGCTCATCACGTGGAAGAGGTCGGGGAAGTGCTCGCCGCAGTCCGAGCAGGCGTAGCTCAGTGCATCGGCGGCCCCAGCAGAGGTGGCCGAGGCACCTGGCCCACAGGCACCTGGCGTGCCCTGGGTGGCCGGGAGGCCAGCAGCCCCGGCTAGGGCGCAGGGCAGCTGGAGCCGGTGCACCTGGCGGTGGCGGGTGAGGCTCTGTGGGTAGCCAAAGACTTTGCCGCAGAGCTCACACTTGTAGGGCCGCTCACGGGTGTGCACCACGTGGTGCTTGCTCAGGTGGAAGGACTCCCGGAAGCGCTTCCCGCACACGGGGCACTGGTGGGGCTTCTCGCCTGTGTGGATGCGCTCGTGGCGCTTCAGAGTCTCGCGCCGCCCAAAGCCCCGTCCGCAGATGCCGCAGCAGAAGGTCTTTCCAGGCACGCTGGCGCCGGAGCCCCCGGCCCCGCTGGTCCCGGCCCCGCCGAGCAGCAGCGGGTGCGCCCCCAGCAGCGGGACCGGCACGGCGCCGTAGACCACTGCCGCCGCGGCCGCCGCAGCCTTCTCGCTGTCCGTGGCCTGAGGGTCGGGGGGCAGGAGGTAGGGGCCCGCAGGGAAGGCCGGCGGGGGCTGCGGGACCGAGGCCGCGGCGTCCTTGGGTGCGTCAGGGGCGGCGGGCGGGGCGTGCGCCGCCTTGTGCCGGAGCAGGCTCTGGGGCGCAGAGTAGGATTTGCCGCACAGGTCACAGGGGTACATGGGCCGAGGCCCCGCCGCACCGGCACCCGCGTGCGCCGCCTGGTGCTTGAGCAGGTAGGCGGCGTCGCGGAAGGCCTTCCCGCAGACGCCGCACGGCAGGCGCAGGAGGTCCGCCGAGTGCGTCTTCACGTGCCGCTTGAGGCTCTCCCTGCGGTTGAAGCTCTTACTGCACACGGAGCAGGAGAAGGGCTTCTCGCCGGTGTGGATGATCTGGTGCTGGTGCAGGTGGCTGGGCTTCTTGAAGACCTTCCAGCAGAGCGGGCAGGCAAACGGGCCCTCGCCGCCCCCCGCCGCGGGAGGGGGCACGCCCACCCCGGCAGGGGCACCGGTCCCTTCCGCAGCAGTGGCGGCCCCAGTTGCAGCTCCAGCGGCGGAGGCGGCAGCGGCTGGGGGCGGCGCGGGCGGGCCGGAGGACACCGGGGTGGGGGCGGCGGTGGGGGGCGCGCCGGCTACTGGCGCGGGCAGGCCCAGCGGCGGGAGTGGTGCCCCCGGCTGCGGCGGGCCACCGGCGGCAGGCGGCACGTCCTTGTGGCAGCGGCGGTGGCGGATGAGGCTGGAGACGTGGTTGTATGTGCGGCCGCACACGCCGCACTCGTACGGCCGCTCCCCTGAGTGCACCAGCATGTGCTGGACCAGGTGCGAGGACTGCTTGAAGGACTTCTGGCACACACCACACGGGAAGCGTCGCTCCATCAGATACTTGAGCCTGCGGAAGTAGCCCTTGTCGTCCTTGCTCGGGTCGCAGGCTGCCCCCGTGGCAGGTCCCGGTGGGGTCTGGGAGGGGGCTGGAAGAGGCCCTGGTGTGCCGGTGGGGGACGCCAGCCCCGGTGTCACCCCCGGCCCGGAGGCGGGCCCTCCTCGTTTGAGGTTCCCAAAAAGGTGCTGGTGTCCAGAGAGGTCGACGATGCCCCACTGGGGGGCGGGGAAGGCAGCATCAAATAGGGGGGGCGGGGGAGGCCCGAAGGTGGGTGGCAGGGGCGGGTCGGGCTTCTTGGCCTGGGAGGAAGAGGAGGAAGAGGACGACGACGACGACGACGAGGATGACGACGAAGACGGCGCCTCCGCCTTGGGTTTGAAGGTGGACTGGGGCGGGTAGTCGTACTGGGGCGGAGGGGGCTGGGGCGGGGGCTGGGGCGGCGGCCCGGGGGCGCAGGGCAGCGCAGCCACGGCCTTGGCGTGCTCCCCATAGAGCTCCATGGGCTCAAAGCGCTGGTGGTTGAGGAACTCCAGAAAGTCGAAGGGGTAGCTCTGGAAGTGAACCCCGTCCTCGCCCCCTATGCCGCTGCCCCCACCACCCCCAGCGGCACTGCCTGCTGCGTTTGCCTCCATCTTGGGCGGGGTGGGCGACGGGAGACCCTGCAGAGAAGAGGATGGGGTTGAGCAAACAGGTCCGAGCGCACCAGCTGTGGGCGCTGGAGGAACGTGGCCAAGCGCCGGGGCACACTCCATCTTCCAGCTTTGTCTTTCTCCTGCCCTGTCCCTACACCCCAAAGGGTGGGCTCCTCTGCAGCTGCGTTTCCTCTTTGCTCCTCCTCCCCCATCCCTTCCATTTTCCCCTTGTTTCTGAGGTCTTCACACATTCTTTCTACCTCTCCCTAGCCCCATCCCCAGGGCTCCCTGCAGACCCTCAGCTCCCCACCCCCAATCTCGTTCTCCTGGCATCCCTGGCCTTTGGTCACAGACCGCGGGCAAACTCTCTGGCCTCAGCACTGTGCCCTATCCTCTTCTCCAAAACACACACATGAGCCCTGCCTTCAATCCCCTCAAGTTTTAATTCTATAAAATGATAATAAAAGAAGGTGGCCTCTGGAGCCAGAATGCGAGGCCAACTCTGAGCCCCACCACACCGCAGCTGGGTGACCACAGGCAAGTGTCTGAACCCCTCTGTGCCTGGCTTTCCTCATCTACAAATGAGAGGTGACAAAGCACAAGGCTAATGGGGGCATCCAACCAGCACACCCAGGCATGGCCTTCGGGCGGAAGCTCCAGGCACCACACGGGCCCTGGGAAAGTGGAGGGCATTCTACAGAGACCACTCTCACTGCCGCTAGTGGTGACAGGAAGTCCCAACAAACCAAGACAACAGGAATGAAATCAGTATCGGGGGGCCTGTTCTTTTACTACAAGGTGGGACGTAGAATATGTTTACCTGGAGGAAACAAGTTACAGCAGGAGGACAGGCGGTGAGAGGGAAGGCAGCCTGACACAGCGGAAAATACATGCACCCTGCACCTGGGCAGACCCGCATTCAAGGCCCACTCCTTCCCCATCCACATTTTCTCCATTTCCAAAAGGGGCAGCAATCCCTGAGGCTGCCAGGGACTCAAGGGAGCTCACCTAGGATGTAAGGAAACACTTAGCTTTCAGTCCCCAGTACTATCTGTACCTTCAGGCCATCACACACCTGGGAAGAGCCCGACAGCAGGCGCCCGAGGAGCACAGTTCCTGTCCTCACCCCCCGCGGGGGCAGGGAGGGTACCTGCCTCTCCTGCCATGGCAGTCACTCTCTGGGCACCTCTTCTACCGGACTTTTCATTCCAGATGGCAGCTGTCCATGTCTGCATCCCCTACTCACACCTGAACCTCAGCTCCTACGATTAATTTTAAACCTGAGCCACGCAGGGGCTGGGGAACGCCTCCACCAAGTCCGTGCAGACCCAGTGGAGAGAAGGGCCCCCAATGTGGTATGCTTCGTGGCCATAATCCCTGGCCCCCAGGGGCCTGGCTCTGTGCCCAGCCCACAGAAAGGGTCTGTGGCGACTACCACGGCCAGGGCCCATCAGTCCCCATCCATCCGGTTGGCTCTCTCCCCCAACAGGTGAAAGGTGAGTGTCTCCTCCACTCCCCTCGCCAAGAAGTCGATATTTTTAGCATCTAGCTCTGGGTGTCCTTGGACGAGACTCAACTGCCCATGCCCTTCACACCCCCTCTAGTTCATCTGATCTCCAGAAGGAACAAAGGCAAGGCTGGAGTAGTCGTGGAGGCCTGTGGGTGACACCTAAATCCAGGAGACCAGGCTAGGCAGTCCCGGTGGGCACAGAGCAGGACGCGGTAGAATGGAAGGGGTGGGGAGCCAAGTGTCTTAGGAAAGAAGCCACCGCCTCAGCTCACCTCCCCCCAGAGTACATATTATTAAGAGGCAATGTTGCCTGGGCATTTCCTATAGGTCCAATGTGTTCCAAGCCCACTACACATGCTAACTCAATCTCCACAAACCTGTGAGACTATGACATAGGAACTACTGTTATCCCCATTCGATAATGGGGATATTACACAAAAGCACAGACAAGTCAAGAGACTTGCCCAAGGTCACAGAGCAAGCCTGTGGCTCGACACACCCCCTCCCCTCACAGGGTTGTTTTTCCAGGTTGCTAAGGTGGACAAAGGTGGGGTGCAGCTGTGGGGGCAGGAGCCGTATTTGGGGGTGTTCTCTAGGTTATGAGAGGTTATGCCAGGGGCTGGGAGGGAGGGAAAGGGGGTCACCGTCTCGAACAGATGGAGCAGCGATGTGATGAGACTGTTCCCCAGATCTCAAGGTTCCGACCTGTGCCTGTCTGCTTTGGGCCTCTGCTCAGATGTCACGCCGACCCTGTCCTCCCTAACACTGCGTCTTGCAGCACTTTCCAGCACTGTCCTTGCCGTGACCTGCTGAGTATATTTCCTTCACCTCGTGTTTACCAAAGAGGATGCGGATTTGGCCTGTCTTGTTCACCGCTGTGGCCCCCCAGCACCAAGCACATCACCCAGCACGGCGCAGTTGCTTGGTAAGTATTTGCCGATATGTGGGAACTAAACACACCCTCTGAAGTCACCAGTGGTTCCACAGAGAAATCTCAGGGAACCCCAGGGGAGTAAAAATGAAAACATAACCTACCAAAACTTCGTGAAGATGCAGCTAAAGCAGGGCCCAGAGGTAAACTGCTAGCCTCTATTCGTAAACGCCTGTTGAATAAGCGAAAGGAGGAGACTGAGCTGCCTAGAACTCCCTGAGGAAGGGAGGGGAGCAGTTAGCAGAGATGGAGGTGACATGGTGGGGTGGTCCCCAGAAGAGGGAATTTGAAGGGCAGGGATGTTCTAAGGAGCATCCGACCCAAGGGCCAGTGGAAAAATGCCCAAGAGTGGCGGCTGTGAGGAGCAGGTAGTAGTACTGGGGGGCAGAACCACTCAGGCTCACCGTATTTCCACTGGTCAACAGGAGGCATTTCCTCTCCAAGCCCTCAGTTAGTGTCTAAGGAGCGGCGAGTCATGGGAGGGTTTTGTGTGGAGAGCGTCATGACTGGGGGTCGGCGGGGGGGGAGCCCCCGCAGTCCTAATCAGAATGGCTATGTTTACTGTTCAACTGGTCTGAGCTGTAGCATCACCCCGAGGCCTCACAGTGGTCCTGCACTACTGCTGGGGCCACTTTCTAAGTGGGGAAACTGGCAGGGGGGGTGATTTCCCCAAGGTCACGCAATCAGTAAAGGGGAGAGCACGTATTGGATTCCAGGTCTCTCTGATACCAGGACCTGTGGGCCATTCTGTTGCACCAGAGTTAACTTGTGAAAAGTCTAGCCTGTTAATAACAGTAACAGTGACACAAAATGACACGGAACATGAAGTGCTTTCCATGGGCCAAGCTGTTCTAAACCCTTTACATATGTTGACTCAGTGAGTCTTTCTGATAACTCAAGAGCATGATTACAGTTATTAACTCTGTTTCACAGAAGAAGAGACTGAGGGCTACAGAGGTCAACAAATCCCCTAAGGTCACCCCAGTAACAGGCTGTAGCAGAGCCAGAAACTGAAGGAATGGGGTTTGAGAGTGTTACCCACGACAGCATGCCGTCCTTCACTATTCGCTCTTCGAAACAAGGGGAAGGCTCCCACTCCATCTTATACTAGAAATAGACTCCACCCCACTGCTGTGCCACCTGGCCCCAGAACTAGCCACCAGCATTTACTGAACACCAACAGGCACTGTTACTAGGTGCCTTATGGCTCTTGTCTGAGACTTCATAACAGGTTCATAAGATATTACTCATTTAATAAACAGGAGGACTAAAGCCAAACTTGTCCCTCTCCTGCTCAAACCATGCAGTGACACCCATCTCACTCAAAGTCAAAGTCTTTATGATGACCTGCATAGACTCCACAGCCACCTGGCTGCTCCTCCAATGTGCCAACATTCCTGCCCCAGGGCCCTTGCACAGGCTGTTGCTTCTGCCTGGAATACTCTGATTGTTATTTATACACCTCTCTCTCTCCCCCTCACCTCCTCCACATCTCTGTTCAAATGCTGTCTCCTTGGTGAGGCTCTCCATGACCCCTGTATCCTATCATTCAGACCAACATTCCTGCTCTTCCCAGCCTGCTGCATTTCTGTCTTTCCCTGTCAGCATCACCTAATAAACCAGATATTCTGCTTGACTTGTTGTCGGCCTCCCCCTGGAGAAGGTGGGCTCCCAAGACTGAGAACAATGTCAGTCTCTGAAAATATATGTGAACTAAGTGAATGAATAGGGCTTGGAAAGGAGAACGTGGTTTGTCCAGATATGTGAGCACTGGAAGAATGCAGGACTCACCCCCCCCAACCACTTCACTCTTAGCGGGGAGCTGGAAAGAGCAGCCCCTTGGCTGCTTGGCCACTTGGCCGCAGTTGTCCAGGAGGAACGGGGTTCACACAAAGCTGTAACTTGTTGGTGTGTGGCATTTTGAAGCAACAGGATGACCATGGGAATCTTTTGAAGGAGGCCTTCTTGCCCTCTCTCCTGCGACTATATCCTGTCTGCTACATTTTCTTCACACAGGTATTTTGTTTTTTAATTGTCCCATGAACTACCATAGGCACTCCACGAGGGCAGGAATTTTTGTCTATTTTGTTCTCTACTGCATCCCTAGCCATTCTGTTGCACCAGAGTGTAAGAGGTCCTCATCAAACACTTTTGGAACAAATGAATGAATGAACAAATGAAGACCAATTTGGGCTTGGTAGAGATGACAAAGGCCAGATAATTTATCACAACGCCCTTACCCCCAAGGTCCTGTGGGATCAAACCCTGTTTCTCCTCGTCCTTCTCTTCAGTTTCTCTGCTCCAACCTCACCGGCCTCACCTGGTGCTCTTTCACTCACCATGATCCCAGCCACCTCAGGGCCTTTGCACTTGCTATTCTGGCTACCTGAAACAGTCCACCCAGATCTTCACATGGCTAAGTCACCTCTGCTAATTCAGGTTTCACCTCTGAAGCAGCCCATTGGGCTCTGGGAGAACCCAGAAAACAGCATTTCTGATTCACTCGTTTTTAACCCTCTCCTCAAACTGTAAACCCACAAAATGAATGACTGTGTGTATCTCTCTCCTTCACCTGTGTATGCCCTGTACCTACAACTCTGAATTCATGTATGAATTAACCAGTCAATCAATGCCTAGGTAGAACAGGTCAGGCCATAGGGAGGCTGGGGGTCTCCTCTAGGTGTCCAGGAAGATGAAATGGAGCTGGGCAAGAAGTGGCAGGCGGAGAGTCCTTAGGGCCAGCGAAAGAGGTGCAGCCTGAGGGACAGCCTCAGTGTGGGGCACTGTTCTGTGGGATCAAGGGCTGAAGACAGGGGCTGCCCCAGGTGGGGGAGGGGAGGGAGGCGGGGCACAAGCATTTCATCCGAGCCTGGGGCCCAACCGGCAGCGATTTCTACCTGAAGGGCGAGAGGATGTGGGTGTGAGAGCAAAACTCTAGAGGGAGCTGTTCTCTGGGGGGCGGGGGGGGGGGGGGGGGGCGGGGCGATGGCAAGGGGTATTCTCAAGACCTACAGCGGGTGGCGGGGGTGCTGCACAAGGACAAAAAGGCATTCTGGGCTGCAGACCAGAACAGAAAGTATTTTTACACGAGGAGGGGGCGGGCGGGGGGTGCAGGACGCGGGGGCTGTGGTGTGTGCACAGAGATCGGGCAGTCCCGCAGCACAGCACTAGCGCAACCCTCTGGAGGCAGCCGGTGGGGGCTACTAACGGAGGGTGGGAGGGCAGTGCTGGGGCGTTCGGGCGGCTGTCCTGCAGGAGGCAACGACGGGGGGTTGGTTATGCACAGGCGAGGTACTGAGAAAGCATTAGTGGGGGCCCTGGCAGCAGTTTCGGGGCTCGCCGCAAACGAGGGCGCTGTGGCAGCTGTTCCTGCGTGGGGGCGTTAATGGGGCAGATGTCTGGAGAGGTCTCACGGGCGACCAGTGACTAGGGACCCCTGGCGAGGGCCCAGCGGGAGAGGCACGGACGGGGACGTTCTGCGGACCAGAGCGGGCCAGGGCGGGACCCCCCGCCCCCGTTGCCCCCCGGCCCCCGGGCCACGCGCCCCGTCACTCACCGGCGCAGGGGTCTCCGCCGGGAGGAGGCCGAGGAGGCGGAGGAGGCGCCGCCGCTCCGGGGAGACCCGAGGGCCCGACCGGAAGTGCCGCCCCCTCCCCCTCCCCGGCAGCCCCGCGCCGCCCGCCTGCCCGCCCGCCCGGAAGCGGAAGTCGCGCCCGTCTCCGAGGCGCCGGCGTGGAGGAGCGGAAAGAGGGGGCGGTGGCGGCGACCGGGAAGGGGAACTGCGCCTGCGCACTGGCTCGGGGACGCGGATGGGTATAGCCTAGGCGGATTCCGGTAGCCGAGCTTAGCAACGTGCGCGTGCGCCCAGAGTGTCCGCCTCCTAGGGCACCGCCCACACGCTCCGGACGTCCGGTGAAGACACGCCTCTCGGCATGCGCCGAGCCACGCCCATTTTCTGGCTTAATTGCTTAAGCCCCACCCACTGCCTCAAAAATCCAATTTCCTCGCCCAGGCGCCCATTGCTTCTCCTGCCCTTCCAGACCTCCGGGTCCCCAAGGGCTGCCCTTCTCCCTCCTCAGCCTCAGCTCTTTCTTCTAAACCACCCTTTCAGAGGTCTTTAGGCTGCACCAAGCCCCCGCGTCAGCCCCGCCCTTCACCCCTAAGCCCCTCAGACTCCGGGGTTTGCCTTCCTTACTCCCTTCGGTACGCCCTTTCGCTCCCCTAGGCCTGAGTAAGTCTTGTCCATCTCTCAGCTCCCGCCTCTCGTAACACCTTGCTCTCCTGAAGTTTCCCCTTGAAACCTCTCCTCTCCTAATAAATCTGACTCATTACTTCTAAATCGCTCCCACCTTCTGCCTGCCAACCCCTAAAGCAATCTGAGCCCCAACCTAGTTCTCCGCACCTTCCCGTAGGCTCCGCCTACAACCCTCACATACTGCCTTCCCCTCGGTCCCAGCCCTGCCTCCTGCTTCCTTAGCCCCGCCCCCTCCTGGCCCCGCCTCTAGCCTTACCAAAGTCGTAGGGTCTGCTCACAGCCCTCAACTCCTTATTTCCTTCCAGTGTCAGGACAAAGAGATAGGGCAAGGTAGTGGGTGCAGGCTTTCCAAGAATCTGGCTGGAATGGGGGATGAGGACCTAAAGTCACGTTTGAACAGAGGGGCAGTGTTTTACTCAGAGCCGATATTTACAGGGAGCCCTTTGAGGTCAGCTGGAGACGAGAGCTCCAAGACCGCTCTCAGCGCCAAGCATTATAACAATGCACATGACATGGGTTCTCCCAAATTCCATGCACTCCCATCAGGGTGGCATAGGGAAGGGAAGGCATCTGAAGGAAGGGCCAGCCTTGGTACCGACACTGATTACACACAGAAGCCAGTAGGCAGAGATTTATTTCCGAGGTCCCTGCCCCCAGGGGCCCGTCAGTCCCGGGGAGGGTGGCAGAAGGCAGTAGGACCCAGGAGTTTAGGTCCTCACTCTCGGACCCCTCCCACAACGGGAAGACCACCAGGTATGAGGGTGTCCCAGCTTTCCTGCCCAGGCTCAGCACCAGCTGAAACCCCAGCTCTACGTCTGACCCGGGCAGCGGTGGCCCAGGCTGTGGGTCAAGCCAGCTCTTTCTCCTCCGGCTCCTCCACCTCCTCCTCTGCCCCCGCTGTTGCTGGAATGCCCTCGTCGTCCCACGGCGGTTCAGGCCCTGCGTCCGGGGAACACAGGGGCACCCCCATGGCTTCAGGGTGCTTGCGTTTGGCATGGCGCCGGAGCGTGTTGGCCTCCGTGAAGCGCAGCCGGCAGACAGGGCACTGGTAAGGGCGTTCCCCAGAGTGGACACGGTGGTGGTGGGCCAGCTCGCCTGCCTCACGGAAGCGGCGAGGGCAGAGTGGGCAGCGGAAGGGCCGGAGGCCGGCATGGATGTTGCAGTGCCGCCGCAGGTGGCTGGACCGCTTGAAGGTCTTGCCGCAATCCTTGCACTCATGCGGCTTCAGCTCTGAGTGCGAGATGCTGTGGCGCTCCAGGTCAGAGAGGTAAGGGAAGGCCCGCAGGCACACAGGGCAGAAGTGCGGGGCCTTCTTAGGGCCAGAGCCCCCAGGCAAACCTGCCGCTGACCCCTCAGAGACCGTATAGGGCACACCCTGATCATCAATCAACAGGAGGTCGCTGCCACTGCCGCCGCCCACAGGGGCTGTCACCCCCTGTGCCAGCGGGGGCTCCTGCCCTGACTTGGTGGGGCGGCCCCGCTTGCGAGGGAGGGTGGCCTTGAGTGTCCGGTTCGAGGAGGTGGCCCCCCCAGGACGCCGGCCTCGGCGTCCCCGGGGAACAGGAGGAGGTAAAGCCAGAGATTTCTCTTCCTCCCCCGGCAAAGGCGAAGGCAACGGGTCTGGGCTGGGGGTGTCCATTGAGCAGTGGGGGGCTTGGGTCTGGGCACTGGAGCCGGGCTAAGAGGAGAGAGGGGGCAGCCGTCAATGCAGGGAGGGTCTGGAGCATCCCTTGTCCCCCAACACCTCGCCCATCCCTTGGTCTGTGTCTCTTCACCTGGGCATGGTGGACATTCACCTGGACAATCAGAGCCACACTGGTGGGTAAAACAGCAAGGCAGTTCTGTACCGGTTGGTACAGAGGTCACACAGGTGTGTCCTAAGCCTCCCTAACTCTTGTCCTAGAAGTTCAGGGTCAGCTTGAGCCAAAAGAAAAAAAAAAATCTTCATGGGAGAATAGAATAGAGTCCAACTAAGGGTAGGGGCCAGTATTTCAATCCTCAAAGCAAAGAGCCCACTAAACGTGAGCCATGGAGGCCCAGAGATGTTTTGTGCCGCTTCTGATTGGCAGAGTGAGAGGAGTGGGAGTTCAGGACTAGAAGAAGAAAGGGACTGGTCGCAGCTGATGTTTGGCTCCGAGTCATGGATGAAGAAATGTGCCAGCACTGTTAAGTGTGGGCTCCCAAGTCAGAGTTCTGAGTTCAGTGCCGAGGTCTGCCGCTCAGTCTGTGTGCTCTGGGGCAAAGTGCTCATCTCTCTGAGCCTCAGTTAAGCCTTTTGCAAAACAGGACGAATGCTTGCACCTATTCACACAGACATGTCAAGAGGATAACACACAGAGTGCTCAGTGCACACCAGTGCCTTGAGATATCCTGGTGAGTGGCTAAGCTTCACACCAACCCTCTGAATAATGGCACATCACCCCCACTTTGCAACGGGGGAAACGGAGGCACAGGAAAGCCAAGTCAGTTGTCCAAGCCCTCTCTGCCAGTAAGCAGTAGGACCAAGACCCAAACCAGATATCAAGGACCCCAACGGTCCAGGGAGTGAAATGACATGGACCCAAGGAGACAAGGGGACCTCATGGAGTCCCTTACACCTGGGGCAGACTCCAGCTCTGCCGCTAATGAACAAGTGACTTTGCTTCTCTGGGCCAGTTTCCACCTGGGTCAAACAGATACAGCAGTGTTGTTGGTTAGTAATAGTAAGCACTCAATAAAGTACCGTCATCGCCACCACCACCACCATCAGACCCACCACCTTCATGTCCTCGGAGCCTGGGGCCACGAGACCCAGCTAGGGTGTCATGAAGGGGAGCGGGAGGAAGGCAGACGCGCCGCTAACAGCTGGGGCTGCAGGTGCCAGTGCACCCCCTTGGACCGGGCACACAGACTGAAGGCCAGAGAGGGGCCAACCACTTTTCTACGATCACAAGGTTCTCTCCGCAGGGAGGGCCTGGACTAGAACCCGGGTTTCTGGAACAGTGCCCTCGCCCCTTGCCCCTCCGCTACCCCAGTGCAGGCGCGCGCCCGCCGGCCCGAGCGCGCGGGGCGGGCCCTGCGGGGGCGGCGGCCAATGAGCGGCGCGCGGGCCGCAGGACCGCGAGGGCCGCCAGGAAGGGGGTCTGCGCGCGCGCGCCCGGGCCGACTCCGCGGGGCGCGAGGTCGGCGCGCGCGCTGCGGCGGGCGCGGAAGCAGGTGTGGGGGCGCGCTCCAGGAGCGCGCGGCCCCGGGCCTCCCCTCCCTCCGCTCCCCTCTCCCCGCCCGGACCCCCGCCTCTCGGGTACCTCATTTGCATGTCGCCTGGGCTCGCGAGTGTGCGCGCGCGGGGGCGACAGGGCCGGCGCGTGGGAAGGGGCGGGGGCCAGGGGGCCCTGCCCCTCGGCGGCGCGCGCGGGGACGGCCCCGCCCCCTCCCTCCCCCACCCCTCTCCGTCGGGCCCGCGCCCGCGGGAGACAAAGAGGACGCGCTGGGTCCTAAGGACCGGTCACGTACTCGCAGAGAACACGCGCCTGCGCGCCCGTCGCCCTCACTGGCCCCGAGCTGGAAATAACCCCACTAACACTTTCCCAACCACGCAGAAATGTCTTTTCTCCCACACAGCACCCAACAGGGTGACCCAATCAAAGACAGGAACCGCAAGGATGAGGAGCGGGAAAATGGCTGCTTGTTCCCGTAGTTAACATGGCGCCCGATAGGCTTCAAAGCCCCCCAGAGGGAGGACAAGATGGAACCTGCCCTTTCCTCCGAGCTCTACCACAGTGGCCGAACTTCGATTTTCCTTTTATCCTGACGCAACTCTACCAGGAAGATTCGGAGGCTGCGAAAAGGGAATCAAGTCTGCCGTGATTTACGTTAACACCTGTCAGGGCAGGCACAAAGGGGAAAGAGGCCGAGCGGGAGCTTGTTGCCCTTAGTCTGTATGGCGCCCGCGTCACCCTAGGCCCTGCCCCCACCCTGCCCTCACCCAACATGGCGCCATCCTAGCTTCTCCGGCCTCCAGTGCTAGGGGATGGGACGGGAAACGGGGAAGGGCGGGTGGTGGGGGTGGGGGGAAGCCAAGGGGGCGGGAGAAAGGAGGAGTGTGGGGGAGAAGCTAGCCGAGGCGGAAGTCGAGGGGCCCCCGGGTGGAAGTGACGCTGCCCCCGCTGCCCAAAATGTCGGCGCCCAGAGGGAGGTGTAAGTAATTAAAGAGAAAAGCCGACTGACTTTCCTGGCCTCCTGGGGCCGCCCCAGGGCTCTAGGACCCCGGCTGCGAACGAGCGAGGTGGACTTGCCCGGCTGTGGGTCCCGCCTGACCTGCTCCCGCCCTGGGTGCCCCAGGCCGCACCTTTTAGGGACAGGGGGGAGGGGCACAAAAGGCCGGTACTCGGGGCCTCAGTCCCAGAGCCGACTTGGGGGGGGGGGCGGGAAGCCCTGCCGGCGACTTGGTGGGAAGAAGGCGGGCTTCGTGGTGGCGGGGGCGGAGCAATAGCAGGGAGGAGCTTCCGCGTGGGCGTGGCTTAGAATGGAAATGGGCTGGGCTTGAAGGATGGAAGGGACCTACTTGGGGCTGAGTGGGGAAATGGGGCTCTAGGCGAAGGTGGGCGCAGCTTAGGGTAGAAGGGGAGTAGCTGGTCAAGGAGTAGGCATGGTGAGGTGATGGGATTGAGGTGTGCAGTTTGGCGAGTCTTAGTGGAAATAATAAGTCTTCATAATGTAAGTGCGGTGACTTGGGGGGGAGGGGCTCCCAGGGGAAGGCTGAGAACAAGGGGTTGAGGGGAGGGTCTTGCAAAGGACGGGGCTTCCTTCCAGGCTAGGTTTCAAGGAAAAACGAGTGAGTGGCGTTTTGGAGCCAGACCTTAGCTGAGAAGAAAGACGGTGGGACGTAGGAAGCTCAGATAGTGGTTAGTAGTAATCAGAGCAGCTTGCCTGTAGAGTCCTTGCTGTGTGCCCAGCCTAAGTGAGCGCGCGGTGTGCACTGCCCCAGTTTTGCGTAGTCCTCACCTCCGCTCCCGTTCTCCCGCACTTGCACATGGACAAATGCAGGAGGTTTCAGGACCGGTTATGGTCGCCCTGAAAGGTTGACTCAAGTGCACTTGGCCCCAAATCTCTGTCCTCTCCTACCCTAGGAATGTGAATCTTTATCTGAAGATGATCTTCGCTCTTGAAGAAGAGTGGGAGGGCCTTTGAAAGTGGAAGGGTCTTATCAAGGAATACTAGAGGCTTCGGGAACAGTGTGGGGACTTTGGGAGGAGGAGGTGGGGCGAACAGTGGGCGGGGTTTAGAGAGGAGTGGGGAGTCCATCGTAAAAGAAGGGGATAGGCTTAAAAAGGGCCCAGTAGGGTAGAAGCCACCTAGCGCTGATTAGGAAGATTGCCAGAGGATCGGGAGAAGGGTTTGTAGGAGAGTGGGAGGGTGCTTACAGGATGGTGGGTGTGGCTTGGAGGGAAGTGGGAAGGGTTTCCAGGGGACAGAGGGTGGGTGTGAGGCCAGGGAGAGGGCTCCTGGGACGCTGACTCCATCTGCCCTCCATGTCTCCTCCCTGCTCCAGAGAGAGCCTCCATTCGCCACTGCCTTCCCACCACGCCATCATGGCTGATACCCCGCTGCCAGTGCCCCCGGTCCCTGCCCCGGCCCCAGCCCCAGCGCCTCCCGCTGCTGCTCCCCGGGTTCCGTTTCACTGCAGTGAGTGTGGCAAGAGCTTCCGCTACCGCTCGGACCTTCGGCGTCACTTCGCCCGGCACACTGCCCTCAAACCCCACGCGTGTCCACGCTGTGGCAAGGGCTTCAAACACAGCTTCAACCTGGCCAACCACCTGCGTTCGCACACCGGCGAGCGGCCCTACCGCTGCTCTGCCTGCCCTAAAGGGTTCCGAGACTCCACCGGCTTGCTGCACCACCAGGTGAGTCCTGCAGGCTGGACCTGGGCTAGCCTCCCCAGGCTGGACACACCCTTGGAGCCACAGGGCTGGGCAGCAAAGAGCGCTGTGATCTCTGATTTAGCCTCACAGTTCTCCAGGAAGGCACTGCCAGTCGAAAGGACTCGTTGCTCAAACTGTCTCTGCGACTGACTCCCAAAGGCCAATGTCCGTATGTCCGTAAAGGCACAGTCTTGCACCGTACACGGGCCAGATTTCAAGTGCCCAAGAGCCATAAGTCGCTGATGGCTGCAACATTGGTCAGTGGCAGATATAAAACATTCCCATCATTGCAGAAAGTTCTTTTGGACAGTGTTTGCTCTAGAGGTTTGGAGAGCAAACCTTGAAAAGCCACCTCTCACCCTAGGGGATGATAAAAGCTCCTCTCCACCTTTTCACAACATCCACTGCCAGAGAGGACATCAGAAAGTTTGTCAATCATAATTCTAATTTCTAGGAATTGGGTTGTTCTTTAGTGATGATTTTACCCTATCGTCACAAGAACCCTGTGAGGTGGTAGTCCTATTGTGCCCATGTTACAGAGGAGCAAAGCAGAGTCCCAGAGATGATGTTTACTTGTCCACTTGTCACTGAGAGTGAAAGGCAGAGCTGGGATTCGAACCCAGGTTTGTTAGTGCTAAGAGCCCTAGTATTTGGCCACTCTCCCAGGGAGTCCCAATCTCCTAGGTGGGCTTTTTGAAAATGAGTAAGTGTTAGTCCGGAACACCAGGAGGAAGAGTCTTCCACCTTAAGGAACAGCATGTGCAAAGGTCCTGAAGAATGAAAGGACCGAAAGAATGCCAACATGACCCAAATTAGAGAAGACAAGTGAGAGTTGGAGCAGATGGGGCTTTGTAGACACAGCAGGGAGCTTGGGCCGCGTCCTTCTGGGAATGCAGGGATGGCAGGCTAGACCCTCAGCCCTGATGCTGTGCTCTCCCTCCTGCCCTCCCAGGTCGTCCACACTGGTGAGAAGCCCTACTGCTGCCTGGTGTGTGAGCTCCGCTTCTCCTCACGCTCCAGCCTGGGCCGCCACCTCAAGCGCCAGCACCGCGGGGTGCTCCCGTCCCCGCTGCAACCCGGCCCAGGCCTGCCGGCCCTGAGCGCACCCTGCTCTGTCTGCTGCAATGTGGGGCCCTGCTCAGTGTGCGGGGGCGCGGGGGCCGGTGGTGGCGAGGGCCCAGAGGGGGCAGGTGCGGGCCCGGGCAGCTGGGGGCTGGCAGAGGCCGCCGCCGCGGCCGCCGCCGCCTCGCTGCCCCCCTTTGCGTGTGGAGCCTGCGCGCGGCGCTTTGACCATGGCCGTGAGCTGGCGGCCCACTGGGCGGCGCACACCGACGTGAAGCCCTTCAAGTGCCCGCGTTGTGAGCGCGACTTCAACGCCCCCGCGCTGCTGGAGCGGCACAAGCTGACGCACGACCTGCAGGGCCCGGGCGCGCCCCCAGTGCAGGCCTGGGCCCCGGGCGCCAGCGCAGGGCCCGACCCGGCCGGCGACGTCGGTGGCGCGGTGGAGGCGGGTGATGCCCAGGCGGCCTGGGATGGCGGGCTGCTCCTGGGCCGCACTGGGGGCGGCGTGCCCGAGCTCGCGGGGCTGCTCCCGGAAGGCGGCGGGGAGGCTCCTGCCCCAGCGGCCGAGGCGTCCGAAGACACCCTGTACCAGTGCGACTGCGGGACCTTCTTCGCGTCGGCCGCGGCACTGGCCAGCCACCTGGAGGCCCACTCGGGCCCCGCCACCTACGGCTGCGGCCACTGCGGGGCCCTGTACGCGGCTCTGGCGGCCCTGGAGGAGCACCGGCGGGCGAGCCACGGCGAGGGCGGCGGAGCGGAGGCGGCATCCGCGGCCCCAGAGGGGGAGCCAGCGTCCGGCGAGGCCGCGTCTGCCTCCGGCCGGGGCAAGAAGATCTTCGGCTGCTCCGAGTGCGAGAAGCTGTTCCGCTCGCCGCGCGACCTGGAGCGCCACGTGCTGGTGCACACGGGCGAGAAGCCATTCCCGTGCCTCGAGTGCGGCAAGTTCTTCCGCCACGAGTGCTACCTCAAGCGCCACCGGCTGCTGCATGGCACCGAGAGGCCCTTCCCCTGCCACATCTGCGGCAAGGGCTTCATCACGCTCAGCAACCTCTCGCGGCACCTGAAGCTGCACCGCGGCATGGACTGATGCCGCAGCCACCCTGCCGCCCCGCGTCGGGGGCCGCACTCAGGGCCTGGGGCCAGATCCCTGGGCCCTGCCGTCAGGGGACCCCGGCTGGAGATAGGGGGCCACCAGACACTCGCACGGCCCCATGAGCTGGGGGCAGCAAACAAACCGGGGAGACTCCTCAGCTGCGAGGTCCGGGACCTAGGAAGAGACTCCTGAGCAACCCCAAATCAAAAGGCCTCCCCGAGTGGTGGGGACGTAGCAATGAGATGTGGGTGTCAGCAAGTACTTCTCATCTTGAGGACCCTAGTGATAAGAGATGGGCATCCTTCCCCCAAGGAAGACTGCCCCTCTCCCCAAGAGCCATCATTCCCAACGACCTTGATCTGGAGAATGTGGGGGGACCATGTCCCTGAATTTCCCTGGATCCCCCAAATGCTACCCACCAGTCACTGGTGCCCTCCAAAAATGGATAGAGCCGAAACCTGCCTTCCCCCCCACCCATCCCATTTCATTCCTCATGCTGAAAGAGGACCAGGGTAGATGCCCCTGCCCTGAAAACCCCTCCCCCCAATTAGGTCTCCCTCCCCCAGGGCAGAATGGATCCACCCTAATGATCTTCCCCATCCCAAACACTAGAATAGGCTGGTTTGAAATCCCTCCTGCCCAGTAGAATGAACTGAATCAGATACACACCCCTGTCCACTGGAATGGGCTGGTCTAGACGGGCCTGTACCCCACCCTCCTTAGGCCAATATGGCAGACACTCCTCCCTCCCTCTAGAGTGCCGGCCAATCCCCATCATTCCGCATCCTGTGAACTCATCTGAGTGGGAAGTGGTGGACTCTGGGGCTTTACCTCCTGCTCTGCTGTAGCACCTGTCTTTCCATCTCTGTTGGTTTGTCAGTCTCTGTGTTCCTCTCAACCCCAAGGGGAAGGGGGGCTTGGCTAGGGGATAACCCCCTGTGAGCCTCGACCTTGCCCCTTATCCCACTCCCTAATGTCTCCACAGGGCCCCAATAAACCTCGTCCTGTCAGTCACTGCCGTTTTGTTTTCTGATCCTTGGCTCCAGAGAGGTGGGGGCTTTTCTCCCTGATTTAGGATGAGCTCCCTAAAGAAAAGCAGATCTTTTCTCCCTCCTGACAAATGTTGAGTCCCTTAGATACTGCACAACCATTAAAATCAGAAATGGCTTAAGTTTCATCTCAGTGGAATTCTGTCCCTTAAACACGAGATCCACCTCCAGTGGACTGAATGTGCCCTTTAGAACCAGACATGCCCTTTAGACACCGTCAATCCCATCAGGCCCCCTAAAAGCCAAACTGTCTCCTTAAAGAAAAGTTCTACCCCTAAGGAGAGACCCTAAATCTTAGACCCTGCCTCTAGGTGACCAAATGTCTATGTTAAACACTGTATGCACCCCGGAGGGTAGGAGTCACCTGTCTGGGCGGAGTCAACCATTCCTCTTCTAGGCACTAGATTACATTTCTGTCTCGAGTGCCGTTCTGTGTCAGGCATTGTAATCCTCTCTGAGGATCCAGCAGTGGAGAAAAGGACTCCTAGGCTTATGTTTTAGTGTTTGGGTGGTGGGGTGGAGAAAAGTAAAGAAACGGAAGTAATTTCAGGTGTTTCTGAGCATGCTGAAGGAGGGGAGGAAAGGTGTTAAGAAAGTGAGTGACCCCATGAGCATGCCATTTCAGTTCAGGTGTCCGGTGGACATCTCTCCACAGGCGGCATCTGATCTGAAACCCAAAGGGTGCTGAGAGACCAGAGAGCGGATGGGCCCCAAGGAGGGAGAGGTGAAGGGAGGGGGAGGGGTCAGGTCCCAGAGCCTGGTGGGGCAAGAGAGGCATTTGACTGTGCTCTCCAGGCAATTGAACACCAAGATTTTAATGTTGGAGGATTTGACCACTCCCGCACTTTACAGAGTTTCCTCTGGCTGCTGAGTTGAGAAGGAACTGGAGGCAGCAGAAGAGACGCTTAGGAGCCTGGACCGGAGTGGTGGGGAGATACAGGCGGATTCGAGATGAATTCCGAAGGTGGAATGTGAGTGTTTGTGTGTGTGTGTAATTGAAAGAGCTCAGGAGGGACTGGTTAGGTGGTAGCACTTTGTGTTAAGACATGAAAAGGAGAAGAACAAGTTTCGATAGGAGCTTAGGGGGATAAAGAATTCCATTTTGAGCTTCTTAAATTTAAGATGCCTGGGAGATTGGCACATACTAATACGGCTGAAGGTATGCGTGTCCTGTGATACCGTGATCCCACTGCTGGGCACGAACCCTAGAGAAACTCCTTCACCTGCACTAGGAGACACACTTAAACATCTCCCAGCAGCAATCTGTATGGCCTCAAACTCTGAACAATTGATGTGTCATTGCTGTGGTCCGAATGTTTGTGTTCCCATCGAAATTTCTATGTTGAAATCCTAACTCCCAGTGTGACAGTGTTTGGAGATGGAGCTTTGGGGAGGTGCTTAAGTCTTAGTGCCTGGGACCAGCGCCTCCTCTGAAAGGCTCCAGGGAGACCCCTGGCCCTTCTCACCCTGAGAGGACACCACAAGAAGCACTGGCCATAAACCCAGAAGAGGGCCTCCCCCAGAAGACAAGCATGCAGGTGCCTTGATCTTGGACTTCCGGCCTCCAGAGAACCGTGAGCGATAAATTTCTGTTGTTCATAAGCCGCCAGTCTGTGGTGTTTTGTTAAAGCAGCCGGAACAGACTAAGACATCTGTCAACAAAAAGCAGATATATAAACGGTGGCATATTATGCTATGGGTTACTATACAGCGTGAAATAAAGGGACACTTGATGGAAATCTAGGGGGAAGGGCACTCCAGGCAGGGGGGAAAGGCACGTTCAAAGGCCCTGAGTCCACCAATAGCAGAGGTGGGGTGGTGCGGCTGGAGCGGAGTGAAGCAGGAGAGAGGTAGTCACCAGTGGAGGGACGCTTCAGGGGCCAGACCCATCGAGCCTTACAGGCAGTGGGAGAGGAATACGGGAGGAAGGGCTGGGAAGCCACCCGAGGTTCACAGGCTGCGATCTCTGCGTGCGAGAGGCTGGCCGCGGTAGGGGCGCTGGGGGCAGGAGAGCCAATGAGGAGGCAGTAGCAGGGGGACTGGCACCCAGGAGTGCAGTCCGGAGCCAATCAGCGCTAGGTCCCGCCCCCTGCTCGGGCCCACGGCCCCGCGGAGTCCCGCACTGCCCAGGCACCCTGTCTCACCTGGGCCGGCTCCCCGCCTCCTCCCTGCTCTCAGCCTAGGTCTCCCCTGCATCCGGCCCAGCCTCCACGCGGGTCCCACAGGAATTTCTCTAAAACACTAATCAGATCATGTGACTCTCCAGCTTAAAACCTTTTCAATGGCTTCTCAGTGCACCAGGAACGCGTCCAGCATTCCGCCTGGACTAAGAGGCCGCCGCAGCGGCTTGTGCAACTCCCGGCCTCTCTCCATGACACTCCAGCCTTTGATGGCCCAATCCAAGGCCTCGAGTCTCCCTCAAGACAAGATCTCCCTCCCCATCCCCCAATATGCTCTTCCCTCTGCTTGAAATTTTATTTCCCACCATTCCATTCCTGAATTTTCCTTATTTCCTTCCTGCCTTCCTTCCTTCCTTCCTCCTTTCCTTCCTTTTTTGGAAAAAAAAAAATGTTAAGCTTTTAAAATACAGATAATGAAATAACAACCCCCCAACCCCACCAGGTATACACTCAGAAGAACTGAAAATAATCGTCCAAACAAACACTTATACACAAACGTTCCTAACAGCGCTATTCACAATAGCTGAGAGGTAGCAAGAAGCCACATATCCACGAACAAATGAATGGGCACAATGTAGTGTACCTGCACGGTGGAATATTACTCAACTAGCAAAAGGAATGACGTCAGGATCCATGCCACAACACAGATGATTCTGGAAAACACACTAAGTGAAAGAAACTGGTCATAAGAGGTTACCTATTATATGATTCAACTGACATGAAATGTTTGTCATAGGCAAAGCTGATTATTGGTTGTCAGGAGCTGGAAGAAGAAGGACATGGGGAGTGACAGTTTAACAGACCTAGATTTCTGTTGGGGAAGATGACAAAGTTCTGAAACTAGACAGTGGGATGGTCACATGACATTGAGAATGTACTTAATGGCACTATTATTGCCCACCCCCCGTGTCCATATACTATCAGCTTTAAAGATTTTTTTTTTTTTTTTGACAGAGATCACAAGTAGGCAGAGAGTCAGACTGAGAGAGAGAGGAAGGGAAGCAGGCTCCCTGCTGAGCAGAGAGCCTGACGTGGGGCTCAATCCCAGCACCCCGAGATTATGACCCGAGCCGAAGGCAGAGGCTTAACCCACTGAGCCACCCAGGCGCCCCTGCCTATCAGCTTTAAAACATTAGAGGTTTAGGGGCACCTGGGTGGCTCAGAGGGTTAAGCCTCTGCCTTCCACTCAGGTCATGATCTCAGGGTCCTGGGATTGAGCCCCACATCGGGCTCTCTGCTCAGCAGGGAGCCTGCTTCCTCCTCTCTCTCTGCCTGCCTCTCTGCCTACCTGTGATCTCTGTCTGTCAAATAAATAAATAAAATCTTAAAAAAAAAATTAGAGGTTTAGTTACCTCACTCGCCGTAGGCCCCTTTAGGATCTGATCGCTTCTCCCTGCTACAAGTTAACTCCTACCATGAATTTGGTGCTTATTGTTTCCATGGATATTTTTAGACTTTCACTCCTATATAAATATCCTTTTAAAATTAGTACTATTGCCCAGGCACTTTTAAAAGTCATGCTCTTGGGGGCGCCTGTGTGGCTCAGTGTGTTGAGCCTCTGCCTTCTGCCCGGGTCATGGTCTCAGGGTCCTGGGATCGAGCCCCGCATCGGGCTCTCTGCTCAGAAGGGGGGCCTGCTTCCCCCTCCCCCTCTGCCTGCCTCTCTGCCTACTTGTGATCTCTCTCTCTCTCTCTCTGTCAAATAGATAAATATTAAAAAAAAAAAAAGTCATGCTCTTGGGATGCCTGGGTGGCTCAGTGGGTTAAGTCTCTGCCTTCAGCTCAGGTCATGATCTCAGGGTCCTGGGATGGAGCCCCACATCGGGCTTTCTGTTCAGTGGGAGCCTGCTTTCCCCCTTCTCTCTCTCTGCCTGCCTCTCTGCCTACTTGTGATCGCTCTCTGTCAAATGAATAATAATAAAAAAAAAAAAAGTCATGCTCTTTGCCTGTCGTTTCTCCCATCTCTTTGTGAAATGCAAAGACTCGCTGAGATGCACTAGCTTCGACATGTTTTAGTTCCCCACTTTGCTGCTGTTTAAACTGAGAATAGCGTGACCCACTCCATAAGGTAAGGAGAGACAAACGCATTAGTATTTGTAAAGCGCTTACAAGACTAAGTTACTGCTTATTTTCATTTTATTTACTTTTATTACCCTTTCCCCCCATTTGATTTCTTGTCCCTTTACTTTCTGGAGTATGGAGCGCATTCACATGGCTTCAAATTTAAGAAGTACAAAAGGATAGAGTGCCGTAAGTTTCAGTTCTGGGAGTTAGACAATGTTGCTAGTTCCCTCTCTCTTCTTCCAGACACAACCCACTGATAAGCATAGACAGTTAGAACAGGTTCCAGGCTGTTTTCTACCTTCCTTTCCATCCCCCCTTCCCTTCATGTTATCACTTGGAGCGCTTCCATATTTTTTTACACAGCAAGTTTCTTCATCTTTTTTTTTTGGACACATAGCATTCCACTGGGCAGATCAATCATGATGCCACTCGAATTCCCTCCGGATGCGAATTTAGCTCATCTCCAGTCTTTTGCAGTGGTGTGCAATCATCTGGTGCTGATTCACCTGGTACCGATGTCATTTTGCATGTTTCTGAGCAGATCTATCTGGCAGTCCCATTCCTGGAATTGTTCAGCTGTTAAGGCTGTTCCAAATTTCACTAGCCCAGCCCTGTTCAGAGAGGTCCTGTTTCCCACGCTCTGGCTGACAGTGCTCAACATGTACTTCACCTTAAGTCTGCAGGCCTATCTCTGCAACAAGCCCTCGACTGCTCGGTTTCGGGCATTTGAGATGTGTGGAGCACGTCTCTCTCCTTTCCCTTGGCTCATCCTTCTCATCCCCAACCCTTGGCTTTCATCCTGCAGGTTTCAGCTGAAACACTATTGCCTCCTGGAAGACCTTGAGGACTGCTCTCACCCCAGGGGGAGGTCAGCTCAGTGCCTTCTCTGTTCTCTGTCTCCCCCCCACCTCCACCCCCCACCCCAATCGTCTTTCCTGCCTTAGAGCACGTTTTCCTGGAAGGCGGTCGGATCTGTGACTGCCTCCTCCCTCTGACGGTGAGCTTCCTGCAGACAGGGTCGGACAGCCCGTCAGCCTGTCGCCGAGGCTCCAGCACCAAGGACAGAGCTAGCCCACAGTAGGTGCTCAGGAAATACCCGGGGCTTGGGATCCAGGGAACTATGCCGGGAAACACTTGCAGAAGGACTCAGGAGCACAGTGGGTGCTCAGTAGATGTGGGTCTCTTAGGAGCGAATGCTATCTGCCGGGCTTGTTGTAGAGGGGGCCACTGAGGCTAGGAGAAGCGACAGTCGCTTGCTCCGGCAGCCGAGTGAAGGCTGGACAGGGGTTCCAGTCCAGAGTGCCCCTACTTTGCCTGAGGCCTCTGCCACTGCCTCATTCACGACTCCTTCCCCTGGCACCCCCCTCGCCCAACACAGTGCCTGGCACAGACAGGACCTGATAAATGTGTATTTGTTGAAGGAATGAATGAATATGTGTGTCTGCTGGGGTGGGGAGGAGAGCTGCGTCCAGCCTCCCAGGCCCGCAGCCCCCTCCCCATGCAGAACCCAGGAATCCAAGCCGACTGCCCTCCACGCCCCCTGGGTCCCCTCGTCCTCCCGCTTCCGGCCTTCCAGCCGGTCTTTCCTCTTTTGGGCTCGGTCGAGAGGCCGGGTTTCCGGGGGGAAGGCTTAGGCAGTGACACCGAGCCCAGCCTCCTCCACCCCCCACCACGCTCGGGCCCTCCCTCCCTCCCCGCCACCACCGTCCGCGTTTGGCCGGCCGCGGGGAAGGAAGAAAGAAGCGAAGGAGGTGGAGGTAAGACACAGGCGCCCAGCGATCCGATCAGGGCCGAGCCCCAGGCTCTGGGCTCGGAAATCCGCGAGGCCTGGACCCATGGCCCTAATTCTGCTGATCACGCCTGCGGGGAACCGCAAGCTGGGCCCAGTGGGGAGCTCGGCCCCCCGTGGGGACCTAGGGCTCCATACTCCAGCAGCCTGGGTGGGGGGCAGGTGTCCAGCGGCCAGGCCCTCAGCCCCCTCCTCTGTGGAGACTTCGGGCAGCTGAGCCCCCAGCTCCCTCCTCCCCCTTGTCTTAGGAGCCCAGCCCCCTCCCCCAACCCTCTCTGCCCCTGGGACCCAGGAATCCTTACCCCACACCTACAGGAGTGGATCTCAGTCCCCTCCCAAACCTGGGGTCCCAAACCCCAGCTCCCACCTCTCTCAGTCCCTGGAGTCCAGGACCCCAGCCTCCCCACTGCCCAGGAGTCTTAGCCCTCCTACCCCCAGCCTCTCCCAGACCCTGGTCTGGGCACTCACACACATTTCTGGGGCTTCCCAATGTCGAATTCCACCCCCTCCACTCGGGCACCACTGGCCGGTTCCCAGCCCCTCCCAAAATTCTCCAGCGGGGCCCCTGGAGAAAAAGCAGTTGGCTGACTGTCTCCCTGTCTCCTCTTCTGTCTGTATCTCTGGCTTGTCCCCTCTCTCTGTCTGTCTGTCCCTACCTCTGTCCTGCTGTGGTTCTTCTGATCTCTGGTGTTTGCACCATCTCTCCCGAAATCTCTTTGTTTTCTCTCCATCTCTGTCTCTGCTGGGAGTCCCCATCTCTCTCTCCTGCTGTCTCCCACCATCCTGCCTTTACGGCTTCTCCTGCTGTCTGTCTGTCTGTCTGCCCCTGGGGTCTCTGCCTTTGCTCTGTCTTGCTGGCTCTCTCCATTGCCTGGTTAATCATCTGACCATCACGGACTCTCCATCTCTCTCTGTCTCTGTCTCTCGGCCTCACTCCACACATCTCCCTTTATCTAACCCACTCCACGCCCCCACCCACCCCAATGTCTCCTTGTCTTCCCTTTCTCCTTACAGGCATGGATCCGCAGCCCCCTCCACCCGCCCAGGGCAGCCCACCTCACCGTGGCCGGGGCCGGGGCCGTGGCCGAGGCCGTGGTAGAGGCCGGGGCCGTGGCAGGGGGGGCGCTGGAGCCCCTCGGGCGCCCCTGCCCTGCCCGACATGTGGCCGCCTCTTCCGCTTCCCCTACTACCTCTCCAGGCACCGGCTGAGCCACTCAGGCCTCCGACCCCACGCCTGCCCCCTGTGCCCCAAGGCCTTCCGCCGGCCCGCCCACCTTTCCCGCCACCTGCGTGGCCACGGGCCCCAACCGCCGCTGCGCTGCGCCGCCTGCCCCCGCACCTTCCCGGAGCCAGCCCAGCTCCGGCGCCACTTGGCCCAGGAGCACGCAGGCGGCGAGGTCGAGCTGGCCATCGAGAGGGCGGCCAAGGAGGCCGCGGAGTCGAGCTGGGGCTCCCAGGACGCCGGGGCGGAGCAGCCTACCACCGCTGCAGCGGGGGCCGCGGAGGAGGAGGCGGCGTGGCCCGAGACGTGGCCGGCAGGGGAGCCGGCCACGCTGGCTGCCCCCACAAGCGCCGAACCCCGGGAGTCAGAGGAGGAGGAGGCCGAGGCCGGGGCGGCGGAGCTGAGGGCCGAATTGGCACTGGCAGCCGGGCGGCAGGAGGAGAAGCAGGTCCTGCTCCAGGCCGACTGGACGCTGCTGTGCCTCCGCTGTCGCGAAGCCTTCGCCACCAAGGGCGAGCTCAAAGCACACCCGTGTCTGCGCCCCGAGGGTGAACAGGAGGGTGAAGGGGGCCCCCCTCCCCGGCCCAAGCGCCACCAGTGCTCCATCTGCCTCAAGGCCTTCGCCAGGCCCTGGTCGCTGTCCCGCCACCGGCTGGTCCACTCCACCGACCGCCCTTTCGTGTGCCCAGACTGCGGCCTGGCCTTCCGCCTCGCCTCCTACCTCCGCCAGCACCGTCGTGTGCACGGCGCGCTCAGCCTCCTGGCCCCGCTGCCCCCGGCGGGCAAGAAGGACGACAAGGCACCGGGTGGACGGAACTCAGGGAAGGGGCCCGAGGGGGGCGAAGGGGCAGAGTGCGGGAGTGCCTCGGAGGGGGGAGAAGGCGGGCAGAATGGAGGGGACGCCGCCCCGGCCCGGCCCCCTGCGGGGGAGCCCCGCTTCTGGTGTCCCGAGTGTGGCAAAGGCTTCCGGCGCCGCGCGCACCTGCGGCAGCACGGGGTGACCCACTCAGGGGCGCGCCCCTTTCAGTGCGTGCGCTGCCAGAGGGAGTTCAAGCGGCTGGCCGACCTGGCCCGCCACGCGCAGGTGCACGCGGGAGGCCCGGCGCCGCACCCGTGCCCGCGCTGCCCGCGCCGCTTCTCGCGCGCCTACAGCCTCCTGCGCCACCAGCGCTGCCACCGGGCCGAGCTGGAGAGGGCGGCTGCGTTGCAGGCGCTCCAGGCCCAGGCCCCGCCGTCGCCCCCGCCGCCCCCGCCGCCCCCACCAGCTGGGCAGGAGGAGGAAGGGCTCCCGATGCCCATTGCACGCATCAAGGAAGAGCCACCCTCCCCGGGAACCCCACCCCAGTCGCCACCACCGCCGCCGCCGGCTCCCCCTGTCTTCCTCAGCGCCTCCTGTTTCGACAGCCAAGACCACTCAGCCTTCGAGATGGAGGAAGAAGAAATTGACAGCAAGGCCCACCTTCGGGGGTTGGGAGGCCTGGCCTCCTGACCTTCACCACCACTCCTGGCCCCTCCATTTGGCTCCCGGTTTGCAATATGGAGGAAGGAAGTCGAAGTAGAGGCGCCTCCTGTCTACCCACCCTTCCCCTTCTAGCTCTCAACACTAAGGGGGGGGGGCTGGACCGCCCCTCCCTCCCATTGCCCACCCCCTCCCCCGGGGACCCCGACGCTGGCTAGGAACTGCTTGTCCCAACAGGCCTCAGAAGGCAGGACAAGTTGGAAAAGGAGGCAGAGAATATTGGCCAGAGAGATGCAGACTTGGGGGGACCCCCTGCCTGGCTGTCTCCCATTACACACACTGGACACCGTCACCTCTTTGGAACTGCCAGACCCTGGGGGTCCCCAGTGAGCAAAGGTCCATTCCTGTCCTTTTGTCTGTCTGTGAATAAATGTGAGTTCGTGAAACAGGAGAGAGTGAGGCTGTCTGTGGGGGCTGCCAGAGGGGGGTCTAGGGTGAGCCGGGATCTGTCCCAACAGGCTCTGAGCTTGTGTTCCAGGCAGGAAGGGTCCAGATTTCCACATCAGGGAACGGGAGGCAGGTGCTCAGCCTGCAAGAAACTCAAGAGAAGAATATGGAGTGTGACAGCGCGGGTTACCACCCGTTCTGGCATCTTTGGGGAGCTCTGTGGCCCCCTGTGGGATCCCCACATGCATGCTTTCAGCAGACATTTACCAGGCACCACGCAGGGTCCTGGGGATGCTGGAGAGGAGACAGCCACGCCCCCCCCCCAGAAGCCAGAATTCTAGATCCACACGAGTTTAGCCATGTGTGGCTGCTTCCATTTAAACTTAGAATGAGTAAATCCATTTAAAATAAAATAATGAAAAACGTTCAGTTTCTCAGTCACACAGTTTCCAGGGGCCAACAGCCCCATGAGGCTGGTGGCTACCCCAGACAGCACAGATCGAGAACATCCCATCACTGCAAGAAGTTCTCTTGGACAGGGTTGCCCTAGGTAATGAACCATCTGCAACAGACCACCAGGTATTAATTAGGGCTACTGAGAACACTGCCTGGCTGGGAGGGAGGGCCTTTGGGTGACCTTTGACCTGAACCAAGAGCGGCAGAATAGGGTCAAAGGCCATGAGGTGGGTTGGTGCTGCATGTTGGAGAAACCACAAGAAATCAGGAGTAGGTGGAAAGGTTCATTTTCTGCAAACCTTCTAACGGTTTTTTTTTCCCCTTGCTCATCTATTTAGGTCTTAGGGAGTGGAGAGGGAGAGATGTGTTCAAGCCATCTTCCTTGAACCGCCCCCCTCCTGTTGTTATCCGTCCTTCCCCCAGAGCCTTCAGTGGCTCCCTTTTTCCTGTGCAAAGGTTGATGCTAACCACTTGGGTGTCTTCATGCCTGTCAGGCCTGTAGAGGCGTGAGGCCATCCCAGTTTTCCAGGGCAGCACACAGAGGCTTTGGGAGGGAAGGTGGTTCCCTGATGTAATGAAAACACCAAGCAGGGGCTGGGCCCCAGGGAAGGAAGCCAGAGACGTGGAGGTTGAAGGTGTAGGAAGGGAGATGGCGGACTGTCTAAAGTTTGCAGAGTTCCCTGTCAGGGATTCAACACCTTGGCCAAGGCCTTGACCTGGTGCCTGGCATGTAGTAAGCACTCAATCCACATTAGTCTGTTTCGTTATCCCCGCATCAGGGCTTGAAGTGAGGGACAGAGTGACGAGGGAGACCACCTGGGGATGAGCCCTCATGGAGCTTACAGACCAGCACAGGACGTGGACAATGATCAAATATTGGCACAAATGAAGTTTCCAAAAGATACCAGTTCCCCCACAAACTAGAGCCTGTAACAGCCCTAGGCATGGGGAGCTGGGGAGCTGGGGTGTGCTTCCTTGACGTCAGAGCTACCTCCCTCCCCAGGAACCTTCCGTGGCTCCCTATTACCATATCCAAACATGGGCCCCCACTTAGTGAGCACCTACCGTGGCCAGACACCCTTTCAGCACAACCTCACTGATTAAACTCATTGAGGGAGGTGATTACACGGCCCGATTTACAGAAGGGACAACAGGGCTAAATTTAAGTCATTTGTCCTACTTTGGAAATCACTACCATGAACTGAGCTCTTTGTCTTCAACAGGGTCCTTTGTGGAGAGGGCTGAAAACAGCGACTGCCCCTGCGAGGGAGCCATTGCTGTTGCTGCTTTGTTACGATCATTTTCCCAGGCTGGTGTAGACCTGATCTCAGGGAATCCTTGCCACCCCACTGGGGATTAGGAAATATCCTCACCACTTCCTAAGGGCAAGACAACACTCGGAGAGGGAGTCCCTTGACCAATATCTCATAGCTGGGAACTGGCGACGTGGGATTTGAACCCAGGCTGGACCAACAGCATAGCCTGCATACCCTTAGCCAGGCCCATCTAAGGCCCCTCCTTACCTGCATCCCCATCGCCAAGCCCCAAGGCACCACGGCCCACCCCTCCTCGGCTTTCCCCCGACCTGCCCCCTCCCCGCCAGCTTACTCCGCCTCGAGGATCTCCTGCATCCAGAAAGAAACGTTCCTAGGACAAAACACAGGACTTAGAGTGAGGAAAGGTCCCTATGGACGGAGCCGAGTTCTCCCATCTTGCAGACGAGAAGACTGAGCCCTAGATGCGAGGACAGACCCAGGACATGATAAAACACCCCAACGGTTGCTATTATTGTGAAGCAAAAAGCTGGTGTCTACGAATCAAACCCTGTGACTTGGCTTGGCCTGCACCGAGCATTTCATCTATATGACCTCAACCACGTGCTCATAATCACATCACACACATTTCAGGAGTCCTGAGCCTGCCGTGCCTTGCACAGGGATCGCGTGGATTCGCTTCCCCCCTCTTCACGACAAGGTCAATACAGAGACACTGTCACCGGCTCCGTTTGTCCGTTGCAAACAGCATCAGATATTATTGTATACCATGGAACCCACTCATTTCAAGGGCACTTAGTGCTTTTCAGTGACTTTATAGGACTGTGCAACTACCCCCCCAAAGGAAATGTTAGGACATGTCCGCTCCCAAGATCTCCTGTGCCTGTTAATCATCACTTCCTATCTGCGCTCCCCAGGCTCTCCCGGCAACCACTGAGGTACTTTCTGTCTTGACAGATTTGCCTCTTCTGGACAGTTCCTAAAAATGCATCATCCAATATGTCGCCCTCTGCGTCTGGCTTCTTTCGCTCCACGTGCTGTTAAGGCTCATCCGTGTTGTGAGTTTTAGGAGCACTTTGTCCCTTTTTATGGCCCGAGTAATGTTCCATTGTATGGAGAGACTGCACTGTGTTTACCCACTCATCTGTGGGTGCACATCTGGGCGGAGTCCACTCTCGGCTGCTGTTGGCGGTGCTGCTGTGAACACGTATGGGGACATGGATTTGACCCTCTTGGGCCAACGCTCGGGTAGGCTGTGTGAGAAGCTCATGATACACTTTTTAAGAAACTGCCAGACTCTTTCCCAACATGGCTGCACCATCTCCAGCCCCATCAGGAACAGGTGAGGCTGCAGGTTCCCCGTGGGGGCTCCGTTTTCAGGAGGAGGAAGATGATGCCGTGAGCTGACATGCCCAAGGTCTCCTGGCTGGTAAGGAGCACATGTGGCTGTGTGTCCAGGCATTGTGACTCCAGCGCCTGTGCTCTTAACCCTAAACAGAGATTCTTTCTTCCCATGTTACTCATTCATTCATTCGTCCTAAAACTGTTGAGCCCTTGGCTTTGTGTAAGGCGCTACGCTAGATGGGAGAACGTCAGAGGACAAAGAGACAAGGTTTCATTTTGGCTGGAGACACAGGGACAAACAGACTGAGGACACTGATTCCACAGCTATTTTTTGAGCCTCACGACGTGCTGGGCAGTGCCGCAGGTACCGATCTCCCGCTGGCCAAAGAAACAAACACAAATCCCTGCCCACACTCCACAAAAAATTTTATTTTATTTTATTTATTTATTTGACACAGAGAGAGAGAGAGAGAGAGAGATCACAAGCAGGCGGAGAGGCAGGCAAAGAGAGAGGAGGAAGCAGGCTCCCCACTGAGCAGAGAGCCCGATGCGGGGTTCAATCCCAGGACCCTGGGATCATGACCTGAGCCGAAGGCAGAGGCTTAACCCACTGAGCCACCCAGGCACTCCGAAAAAAAAATTTTTTTTTCTTAAGTTAATGGTCTTTTTTTATTGGAAAAAAAAAAAAAAAAGACTAACATTTACAACTTGGAATGGACGTAAATTGTAATTCCTTGATCAGCAATGTTGATGCCTGTGCTGAAGTCCACAGCCCCAGCCTAGTCTGCTAGCTCCAAGTCATGGTTCAGGAGGTTTTAAAAACAGAGAGTCCAAAGATGCTCCCTTGGTAAAGGTTTTGTTGTTGTTGTTGTTGTTTTAAATTTGTGTGAATGGTGACAGCCTGACACCCATGTCACTCCAGGACAACGTGGACAATGCTAAACCAACATGTGAGGCATGCCACCCAGATGAGCGTCATGGTCACCAAGGATGGGGGCACCCAGAAGTACCAGAGGGCCGTCCTGCTAAGTGGGGCTACGTCTAGACAGCTTATCCTTCACCCATTTCTCTGCACAGCATCCTGAAGTAAACCAACTTAAAATGTTTTCAGTAAACCAGCTATGACAATTTTATACTAAAAAATTGAACTAGAACCCATTTGAAGAAGTTTTAAATTTTTTTCATTTTTCGTTTTTAATACAAATGCCTGACTGTGCTCAATTGTCAAGCTGCATGCATGAAAAACTGGCCAGCCCAGTGTATTAATCATGAGCAAATGGAACTGCAAGGAGTCCACTAGGTGCTTCCTTATCATTAAGGTAGGACAAGTCTTTATGTCGTAAAACTGATGTGTAGCTTGATCTTTAGGGGACAGGACCACCAACCAATACATGCAGATTTTGTGTGTGTGGACAGAAGGTACTTTTGACATTCAGTTTTGCTATATAGAAACAGAATGAGTAAATGAACTTTTTTTTTTTTTTTTGCAAGAGGTAAGTAAAAGATTCAATTTGATTCTTCTAGAAGGGGGTGAAAGGAGTTGAAAGTAGGCCTTCATTTTGCAGTCATCATCTGTACGAATTCTTCATAGTTGACTTGCCCATCTCCATCAATATCTGCTTCTCTGATCATTTCATCTACTTCTTCATCTGTTAGTTTCTCCCCTAAGTTGGTCATGACATGACAAAGCTCTGCCGCACTGATGTAACCGTTGCCATCCTTGTCAAAGACTCGGAATGCCTTTCGAATTTCTTCTTCGCTGTCTGTATCTTTCATTTTTCTAGCCATCATAGTCAAGAATTCCGGGAAGTCAATGGTGCCATTACTGTCAGCATCCACCTCGTTGATCATATCCTGCAATTCGGCTTCTGTTGGGTTCTAACCCAGTAACCTCATGACAGTTCCAAGTTCCTTTGTTGTGATGGTGCCGTCGCCATCTTTGTCAAATAGGGAGAAAGCTTCCTTGAACTCAGCGATCTGTTCTTCGGTGAGCTGATCAGCCATGGTGCGAGCGAAGGGAAGAAGAGCAGAGGGAGCGAGGGTGGCTGGCTGCACCAGCGCAGGGGCTGTGACGGTGGGGGGTGCCTCCGCTGCTGTAGCTGCTGCTGCTAAGGTGCGATGTGTGCTCAGCGCTGTGCCGCTGCCGCCGCCCCACTGTGAGTAACGGCGCCGTGCCCGCGAGGCTCCCAGCACCACTGCCCCGAAAAAATTTTTTTAAAATAAACTGTACATGAGGCTCAAACTGAGGACCCGAGATCAAGAGTGCCATGCTCCACGACTGAGCCAGCCAGGTTTGGGAATCTCACAACACGTGCGAAAGGAAAGAATTGGAGAATAAACGCATGTCCTCAGCCCCGAGTCTGCAGCGAGCGTTTTACTCTGTTCCGGATGGACCTGGCTACCGTCTATCCTGAAATTTACCCGCCCAACGGCCTATCCATCCTATCCTCATCTTTCAAAAATTTAATAAACTTTCCTTTTTTGAGCAGTTTTACTTTCACAGAACGATCGGGTGGAAATTGTAGATGGTTCCCATGTATCTATCTTTGAAAAAAATTCATTTCAACGCAATTTGCAAATATTAGGTCACATCACCCCCAAACACTTCAGCACGCATATCGTTACAGGATACCAAATATTTATTTAGGCTTCTTGTCCCTGGTAAAATTTTACTACAGTGAAAGGCATACACCCCACATCGTATCAATTGAGATGGTTTTAGAAATACACACTCCTGAGTACAGGAGACCAGTCTCCTGCTTTAACAGACTCCTTCTGGCTTCAGTTTGGAGAATCATTGGTGGGGGCAGGGGTGGGGTGCTCAAGTATCCACGTGACTGACTGCTGATGCCGCCCTCCATCACCCAGTCCACGACAACCCCTCCCCTTTTCCAATCGGTGCCCACGTCACTGAGCAAGGCCCACTTGGAGGGGAGGGGGAAGCATTCAGACCCAAGTTTGAAGATTCCGGGTCCCCTCTCCTTCCCCTTGTTTAGTCACTCATACAATCGTATATTTGTATCGATTCGGACTCAAGATGTTTCCTTTGTCCTTTGGGGGACAGTCCCCTAGGACATTATTTCTTTCACGGAAGTCCACCAGTTCTAAAGTTGTGTGCCGGCCAGAGGACACTGCTCATGGAGAAGCTGGGGCTGCTGGTGGGTGCTGCGGCTTCAGTCAGGTGGTCCTGGAGGGTTTCTGGGAAGGGGTAATCTGAGACTTGATCCAGATGGGCCAGGGAGCTGAGAGTGGGAATCAGGAGCTGGACTCCCTTCCTTTCCAGGGGGCTCTGAGGATCCCAGGGGATAGACACCCTCCCCCAGGCATCCAGCGACCTGGAGCTATGCCTCCCTCTGGGCACCAGGCCCACAGTGGGAGGTTTCCACTGCCTGCACCTGGCCTCTTGGGGGGCGGCTTGGAATCCAGCCTCAGAGGCCAAGCCCCAGCGCCTCCTGGGCCCCTTATCTCGCCACGCCCAGCACTGTGCCTGGCACAGACCCGGCCTGCATAAATATTTGCTGCCTCTCATCCAGCTGCTTGAGCCCCAGACACCCTCCTCTCCCATCGCGGGGGCTTTGCCCACGTTCTGCAACCCCCTCCCCCAGCATCAGCTCTTTCCTCTCCGGGATGGAGGGGGCATTGCTGGCACCAGGTGTGGCGCCCAGAAGAGGGAAGTGACCCACCCAAGGTCACTGGGAGAGGGGGCCAGAGAGAGAAAGAGAGTCTTTGCAGACTGGCCACCTCCAAGCTTTTAATATCAGGATAATGCCTGGAGCTGCTCTTTGCCGTCACACCCACGCTCTGGGGCCCACGGGCCACACTGCCAGCTGCAGGGCCCCAGCACCCATCAGGCTTCCTCCTCTCACAGCCTGGGATGGCAGTTCCTCTGCTGGAGTGACTCTCCTATCTGCCCCTTCAAACCTCCTCTGCGAGGCCCTCCTACCTCCCCCCACCTCTCTCAGTCCCCTGTGGTAGGCTGAATTCTCAGATTCCTGCACTGCTGGTGCCCGTGCACCTCCTCCCCCAGCCTATCTAGGAGCCCCTGGGAAAGGACTTTGCACACGGCACTAGGATTCCAAGTCAGATGACTCGGATGGAGAGAGAGGACATCCTGCTGAGTGAAGTAAGTCAGACAGAGAAGGATAAAGACCATACAATTTCACTCATATGGAGAATGTAAAAGACAAAACAAACAAAACAGAAACAGACTCATAAATACGGAGAACAAACTGGTGGTTACCGGAGAGGAGGGGGTGCTACATGGATGGGGAAAATAGATAAAAGGGATTAAGAGGTACAAACTCCCAGTTATGAGAAAAAAGTCCCAGAGATGAGGAGCACCTGTGTGGCTCAGTCCATTAAGTGGCTGACTCCTGTTTTCAGCTCAGGTCATGATCTCAGGGTCGTGGGATGGAGCGCGCAGCACAGAGTCAGCTTCAGGTTCTCTCTCCTTCCCCCTCTTGCTCCTCCCCCTGCTTATGTGCACAGGCACTCCCTCCTGTCTCTCAGATAAATACATCTTTAGAAGAGAAAGTCACAGAGAGGAAAAAGTACAGCATGGGGAATTATATTCAATAACATCGTAATAGTGTTGTGCAGTAGCAAGTGGTGACATTTCTCATGATGAGCATTATGAAATGTGAAATGTATAGAACTGTCAGGTCATTATGCTGTGCACCTGAGACAAATATAATACTTCACATCAATTATACTTCAATACAATTTTTTTCCAAAAGATTCCAAATCGGTTGATTTTAAGCTAGGGAAGTTATCTTTGGTGGGCCTGGTCTAATCAGGTGACTCCCTAAAAGGGACAGGGTGCTTTCTGGAGCTTGAGGGGGATTCAACAAGAGGGCGATTTTCTGTTCCCAGCTTTGAAGGAGGAGGGGACCCCTCCCCAGCGGATGCAGGCAGCCTCTGAAAACTGAGTGTGTTCTGCCCAACAACGGCAAGGAAATGGGAATCCCTGAGTCTTCCCCGAAGCAGAGAAGCCCATCATTCTGTCGTTCATGCCCAGGCTTCTGACTCACAGAAACTGTGAGTTAATCAGGGGTGCTCTTCTAAGCTGCTTACATTTTGTCTGTTACGTCACGCAGAAAAATAGGCAATCTGTAATCTGTTTTGTTTCCTTCATGGTGCTCACTGTCAAAAGTCAGTTGGTTTCTTTGACTGTTTCCAATATGCTCATCCACCTGTATTAGTGGCTGAGGCTTCTGTAACAAAGGATCACAAGCCAGGGGTCTTCAAGCAACAGAAATGTGTTGTCTCGCAGTTCTAGAGCTTAGAAGTGGAAGATCTCTGGGCCACACGCCTCCTGAAGCCCCCAGGGGAAGCCTTCCTGGCCTCTGCCTAGCTTCTGGGGGTTTGCTTGTACAGGCATCGTTTCCTTCTCCCCTTCATCTTCACGCAGCGGTGGTCTCAGTGGGCTGTCTTTCCACCCTTTCCTGTGGGAGAATCACGTGGGAACTCACTTTCCTCCAGTAGGACCTCCTCTTAACTAATTCCATATGTAGTGACACTCTTTCCGAATAAGGTCACATCCAGAGGAACTGGGGTCTCGGTAGATTCTTTTTGGTATGGGGCACGATGTAACCCATAGTGCCATCCCTATCCACACGAGCAGTCCGCTGGGGTGCAAATCTGGGGTGCAAATCTGGGTCCCTAGAGCTTCGAGTACTGCTTGACACAACATAGGCACTTAAACAGACTTTGTTTTTGCTAAATCACCTGGTGAATTACTTCTGAGAGCCTCTTTCTGTATCTTTCAGGTGAGGATAAGGCCACTGTCCTCACTGTTTTCTTCTCATTTGCTAATTTGTTTGGTTTAAAGGTTGGCTGCCGACCACCCCTCACTAGAACAGAAAGGTGCCTGGTTGCCTCGTTGCTGTGTCCCCGGCGCCCGGCGCAGTGATCAACACACAGTACATTCACAGCAAATAACTGTCCAACAAATAAATGAAGTCGTAATGTGCCCCACCCCTACTGGGCAGAGGGGGAAACTGAGGCTTACTTAGAAGGGTGAGATGAGTTGCTCAGGGTCACTGTCACTGCCCCCCACCTTCTGATCACCTGCTGATGCCTCCCATCGGCTGAACCCAAACAGCAGCCAGATGCAGCCCAGCTGATGCTATGGGATGGGGTCACCTGGACAGAGAGGAGACAGATGGACAAACGGAAGGCAGCCAGAACATTTGGACTGCTTCTGTGGACAATCTCCAGGGCCAAATTCACCCAGGAAAGGGATCTTCAGACGGCAAAGGTGGGGGTGTGTGTGGAGGTTCCCGCTTTCACACCCAGGAGGCCGCGCCAGCCTGCACACCTGCCAGCGGAACCCCAGGGCCCTCTTTCCCACGCCCGACCCCTTCCTAACTTCCGTCCAGGGCAACTGCCCTCAGCAGGGGCAACGGTGGGACCAGCTCACCCTGGAGGCAGGCAAGGAGGGGCGGACTGGACAGTAGCAGGGGAAACAAAAACAAGAAAAACAAACAAAACCGCTTGGTCCACTTTTCACTGATGTCATGCCCCAGCGATCAGAGCCAGTGTCAGTGATACACACCCCTCCCTGGAAAATGAAACAAGACGAAATCGGAGACGGAGACAAACCATGAGAGGCTCTTAACTCTGGGAAACAAACAGAGTTGCTGGGGGGTGGAGCGGGGGGATGGGGTAACCAGGACGGGCATAAAGGGGGGCACGTGAGGGAACAAGCACTGGGTGTTACATGCGGCTGCTGAGTCACTGACCCCTACCTCTGAAACCAGTAATGCACTATACATTAATTAATTGAATTTAAATAAAAAATAAGAATTAAAAAAAGAATTAAAAAAAGAAATCCCTCCCTACGAAACAGCTTATTGGTCTAACTTCCGAACATTTGCTGCAGATATTACTGCGGAGTTTTAAATATGTTATATATATACATATATATACATGAATATTAAACATGTATGTATGTGTATATACATACAGAATATATACGGACTCATACATGTAACAGTGTGTGTAGATTCGCTTATGTAATTAGCACGTGTTATCACTCCGCTCCCCCATCCTTTCCTGAAGCACTCTCCGGCGCTCGAGGGCAATGCAGAGAACCCATTTACGCCTTGCCTCGCTGCGCAGACCCTGCCATCCACTAAGGTCCCAAGCACCAGACTGTCCAAGCTCACTCGGATGCAACCCACGCCTTCAGCCTCTGTGGGCCTCCACGTCCCCGCTGCGTTTAAAACGGTAGTTTCGATGGACACATAGGTGGCACAGCGATTCTAAAGACAGAACCTGAGAGACTGGGGTGCTGACCTTCTGTCGCCCTTGGAGTTTGTGTTCATGGATCAAGTCCGAAACGGAGATACAGAGCGCCCGCCAAGCGATGAAAACGGTTTTTACTGAAACACAAGTTTGAGCTCCCACTTGAAATCTTTGCCAGATCAGAGCTGGTGTCTCTGACATTAGAAGGTGTTCTCTCCAATTTCTGATTGTTTGCAAAAGAAAAAAGAAAAAAAATCAAGAAAAAAAATGACAAGTGATGGCTCTTAAAAATCGTTTTGTCCTCTGAGAGACATCCAGCAATCGAGCCCCTTAGTGTTCATGCAAATAAGCAAAAATCTCGTGCGCACATGGATGTCTACAGCATTCGGTGTTGATACTGGGAAGCAACTGAGAAGTGCTTCAGGCTTCAGGAGGCGGATGGACCAGTAGGGTCCATCCAGACGGTGGGATGCTATTTGGTGCTAAAGAGAAATGAGCTGTCCATCAGGTCCTGAGAAGGCAAGGAGAAGCCTTCAACGCACATCACTAAGTGAAAGCAGCCATTGGAAAAGTCTCCAACTTTAGGACATTCTGGAGAAGGTAGAGCTATGGAGACAGTAACCGGGGAGTGGTTGCAGGGCTCAGGGGAGGGCGGACGAATGGGGGAGCCCGGAGGACTTTCAGGACAGTGAATCTGCTTTGTGTGATACCACAATGCAGACACGCGCCGTTATATGTCCGTCCAAGCCCACGCGACGGGCAACGCCAGGAGTGACCCGTAATGGAAGCTGTAGACTTTCCGTCATGACGGCTTCAATGTGGGTCGTCGGCTGGGACAAACGTACCCTCTGGTGGGGGACGCAGATGCTGGGGGAGGGAGGATGTGCACAGGTGGAGGCAGAGGTCTACGGGAAATCTCTGTGTCTGCCTCTCAGTTTTGCTGTGAACCTAAAACTGCTCTAAAAACTGAAGTGTATTAAGAAAGAAAGAAAGAAAGAAAGAACCACCACCTCCCCCAAACCATGAGAGTGATGCCAAAGGTTACTCCAGGATTGTTGCTGAAAGTCGCTCAGTTATCCATGGGTGGACCCGCTCTCTGCACCTCACTTGATGGCAGGACTTTCTTTTTGTAGCTTTATTGAGATGGGCTGCTTCTAGCACACCATCCGTCTACTAAAACGCACAGTTGATGACCTTTGGTGTGGGCACAGAGCCGTGGGACTGTCACCATGATCAACCTCAGACCGTTTCTATCACCCCAGAAAGAGCCCCCTGATGCTTCACCCCATAGCGTCCCACACCCTCCAGGCCTTGGGCAAGGACCCGTCCCATCCCAGGGTCTGCAGGTTGGCCTTGCAGGACAGGGACTGGAGCTCTCGTCGCCTGCTCTCTGCCCCCAGAACCAGCGATTCTGCTCCAAAACTCCAGGATTATCCAACCGATCTGTTTTAACCTTTTTTTTTTTTTTTTTTTTTAAGGATTTCATTTATTTATTTGAGAGAGAGAAAGAGAGAGAGAGATCACAAGCAGAGGGAGCAGCAGGCAGAGAGAGAGGGAGAAGCAGGTTCCCTGCTGAGCAGAGGGCCCGATGCAGAACTCGATCCCAGGACCCCGGGATCATGACCTGAGACGAAGGCAGAGGCTTTAATCCACTGAGCCACCCGGGCGCCCCCAATCTGTTTTAACTTGAATCCCAGACAGGACAGGCCTCTGCTTGTCTTTGCTCTCGTCCAGGCCCCAGGAATTGTGTGCTAAATTGGAATGGAAACAAGAGAAGTCGGCAACCTTGACACACGTCTGTCCCTAGCTCCTGGCCCGCACACGTCCGCCCACACCAGAGAGGCTGGGGCGGGGGTTGGGGGCGGGCATGTGAAATGCGGAGTCCAGCTGCGCCTTGACCCCTAGTGGGACACAGAGCAAGGGATTTAATCTCTGCGCGTCTCCCTTCCCTCAACTATAAAACGGAGCTAATAATAGGACCTACCTTTCCCGGCTGCTGTGAGGATTAGCACAGGGGCTGGTAATACACAGTTCAGTGAATGCTAGCTATAATTATCGTTAATCACGCGGGATTTACGGAGCCATTACAAACGCTCTCCGGCCATCCGTCAGTCGCGTCTCACACACATTTCCTGAGGAGAGGGAGAGAGAATCCAGTGTGCTCCAGGGAACTGTGAGTCCTTCCCTGTGACTGGGGTGTCGGGTGAGATAGGGCGGGGCAGCAGATAAGATGAGGCAAGCGCCCCGTCCAGAAGGGCTCAGGGGCCAGGCTGGGGAGCTTGGACTCTCTCCCAAGGGTAATAGGGAGCCATGGGAGGCTCTTGAGGAGAGGGACACATGTTGGCTCTGAGTGTTAGATGCTCTCGGGGTGGTGGGTGGGACACTCTACAGGGAGACACCAGAGGCCAGGAGGAAGGTGGGATTATGGGCCACTTATGTGAGGGACCGTGGCCAACAGCCCAGTGGACATGGGTGAGGCAGTGGTTCTTAACCTGTGGTCTCTAGACTTCTACAGAGATCCAGTAGGGTCACCCTGGACACTGTCTGCCAAATCACGTTTCCATTTTTCCAAAAGTAAAAAAGAAAAAAAGGTGAAAATAATTTTGATGCTTTCTTGGGTTCAGCATAGGGAACCTCCTTATTCCTGTCTCTCAGTACACTTGAGTCTCCTTCTTTGTGGTGGTTGTGGTCTCTGAAGTCGTAGTGACCGTGGAATCAGTGAAAATGGAAACATTGACCCTGGGTAAGGACGGGGTTGGGTTCCTATAAGCATTTGTCACACTATCCTCATTAATGGGTCAGTACATAACCTTGTTTCGCGTGTGTTCTGTTTGAGGACACCTCGCCTGATAGACACTGTTGACTCGCTCATGCTGAGTTCAAGGCCAACAGCACCATTAACTCAGGCTGGAAGGAAGCTCAAGGAACACAGATCTTTCTGTGTAAGACACATCCCAGCATTCTGGGACTGCTGTGCTTGGGGGCCTCTTACAACCATGAAGTCAACAACAAAAAGGCACAATACTGCGAAAAATGTGGCATTAGCCAGAATACCAGAGGGAGGGTGAAAGGTGTTTGCAGGGTGACGGGGGAGCAAGGAAGCCGAGGGTCCCCGCACGCAACACAGCAGGCTCAAATTCTCACTGCCCTACACCTGCCCACTCGGATCTGAGGACCGCAGGAAACTTAGTGGGTAGATGAGTTTGCAGATACGAAATCCACAAATAATGCAGGGGACCATATACGCAAAACATTGCCACGGTGCATGGAATTAATAGAAAAGTTGTCAGGGAGAGAGCTTTCTTCTCTCTGGAGCTAAGTCTTTGAAAGCCACGGTCTGTTTTGCACTCCCAGGAGTTCTCAATTTGGACCAGCAACGTTTCAAGGGCTTAAGAGCCACATGTGGCTGGTGGCTTCTGTATCACACGGTGCCAGTCCCTATGGCTTTCTTCAGATTCTCAGAGGGGCCTATGAACTTTAAAGAATGACAATAATAGGGCGATGCCAGATAGAACCCCCTCAGAGAGCGCGCGACAGTACCAAAGTGAGCCCCTTAGCATGGGGGGAGCACACGGGAGGGAGAATATTCTTTGCATCCCGGCTTGTAAGAGCGCAGGATGGGAGAGACATAAAGGATCCATCATCCACAGAACCGGATCCCTGGAAGAGGGCAGCTTCACGGGCTAGAATACTCAACATCCCTGCCAAGCACAGAGCCTGAGCTCCGTGTAACCACACAGATGAAGTTTGCAAACTCGGGGTTGAGCTGGTGAGGACAAAAGCCAGCTGGGGAAGGTCACCGATGTGATACTATTTATACAACATTTAACTACAGGCATGGTGAACCCCCTATTGCAGCTATGTGTTTATCCATACATAGCAAATGCACTTTTCTCATGAATAACAAATACCTCTTTAGTGATAGTGGTTACTTCAGGGAGGGAGGGGGAAGATTTGGACTGGGGTAAGGACAACACAGGTTCCAATTATAGTAGAAACGTTCTCTTTCTTCAGCTGGACAGTGGTGGACAGACAGGTACTCATTAGGTTATTTGGGATTCTTTGGGTGCATTGGCTAAAATATTCCACAGCAAGGTTTTCTGTGCCTATGAAGAAGCAGGCTCCCTGCTGAGGGGGGAGCCCGATGTGGGGCTCGATCCCAGGACCTTGAGATCATGAGCTGAGCCGAAGGCAGACGCTTAATGACTGACCCACCCAGGCGCCACTCATCTATTATTTTATTTGGTAATATTTATTCAATATTTATGAGCCAAGGGGTACCATGGGGTACCAGAGAGAAAACAGAATTATGTTCTCAGAACCAGGAGTGAAGACAGCCCAGGCTTCATCACCAGACTGTCAACTGTACCACAATAACGATTAAAAGCCAAGATTTTGATTTATCAGTTTGTCATCTTATTCTTTCTAGACAAAACAAATCAATTTAATCTTATCACTTTTTTTTCTTCTTCAATTATCTTTTTTTTTTTTTTTTGGCCTGGCACTGGGGTGGGAGGGCAAGTGGGTTAAGTTGTCAAGTTCACAGTCTTTGAAGTGTAACTCAATTTTTTATGTAATCTTTCCATATATATTTTATTTAGTAAACTTATTTGGAAAAAAATATAAAATATATAAATAATAGGGTGCTCAGCTGGCTCAGTTGGTGGAGTGTGTGGCTCCTGATTTTGGGTCATGAGTTTGAGCCCCACATTGGGTGTAGAGATTACTTTAAACATCTAATCTTTAAAATACGTATATAACCAGGACACCTGGGCAGCTCAGTGGGTTAAGCATCTGCCTTCGGCTCAGGTCATGATCCTGGGGTCCTGGGATCGAGCCCCCATCAGGATTCCTGCTCAGTGGGGACACTGCTTCTCCCTATCCCTGCTGCTCCCCCTGCTTGTGCTCTCTTGCTCTCTCTCATAAATAAATAAAATTAAAAATCTTTAAAAAATAACAATTTAAAAATATATAAGATATATACACTACTATGCATACGATGGTACATACTATACATAATATATTATACAAGGTAATGCAGGTTACATCTATTATTCTATTATATACAATATGTAACATATTATAAATGTAACACATACTGTAATGTGAAATGTCTCTCACTCAGAGAACGCTCTGGGTAGAACCTGCAATTGCTCGCATCTCATAAGGAGGACACTGAGGCATGGGGGCAGTTGGACACTTGTGGGAGAGTACTTGCTGGGCCAGGAGGGACTGAACTAGGACAGTCCCCCGAAGAGCCCCTGGGGACAGGCGGAGGGGACGGGCTGGAGGCCTAGAGGCCAACTTTAATGAGGGTGTGTGCACCTTGGGGGCCCGGACTGGAGCGTCCCCGGCCTGCACCCGCCTTCTCCAGGTCACTCCGGGTGACCCTGTGGGGCATCGCTGCTAAATGGGGAGGTGCAAAGCTCCCTGGATCATCAGTGAGCCTCCCAGGGGGGCTGGAGTGGGGCAGTGAGGCCTGCAGCGTCCCCCCTCACCCTCCTCCCAGCAGACCCAGGTGGCTCCACAGCCTGACCTTCTGGCTTTAGCTGAACAGCTGCTCTGCGGTCCCCGCGGGCCCCCTGGGTACACACATCCGGCCCAAAGTCCCCAGTGGAAGAATTCGGCTCCGGTCAGACACCGGGGGGTCTGCCTTCCTCCAGCTGCCCAGCCAGGGGACAGGGAGCAGCCTGGAGGCCGCAGACCCTCGTTGGAGGCCTATCTCTTCCTCTCAGTGACTGCAGACCACTGCCTCAGTTTCCCCATCAGTGAATTGGAAACCATTGTTCTACAGGTCCACGGCTTATAGGGAGGATTCCACAAAGTCTTAAATTAAAAAAAAAAAAAAAATTCAAATAGTACAAAAGGCACAGCAACGGAAAGCTCCCCAGAAGCTGGGCGTCTTCACCCATTACTGACCCAACTGTGGCATCAACAGAGGATTTACTTGGGCAAACTGGGGCACACAGAATAGGACTGGGTGCCAGCTGGACTTCTGGAATGACTGTTCAATGCCACAAAATGCAATCAATAAAAGCTTTGCAACTGAGCTGGGAAAGATCCCTTCCGTCACAGAGCGGGAGACCGCAGTGTGGCAATGCACTCTCGAGCTGCCTGTCGTGTGTCTGACAACAGTCAGCTTTTCATGAGGAAATACGTCCAGCATAACCAAAAATAAAGAGTAAAAGGAACCTGGTGTCCGCACTTTGCTAGGTGAGCATGGCTCCCGTCGCTGCCTTCCTCCCCGCAACCCCACTCCCCGGCCATTGGTGGATGTTCTCTTGCTGGAGTATTTGAAAGCAGGCACCAGCTGGGACACCATTTCACCCAAGAAGATTTTGGTAGGCTGCAACCGACTTTGCAATACTTCATTCCGCCTGCCAGGAAACAGATACAGCGAGCACTGGAAAATGCCAACAGGAGAAGTCTGGTCAGGACGCTGGAGGGTGGGCACTGTGGGCTCTTCGGGCTTCTCTGCACATTTGCAGAGGTTGTCACCAGCAAACCCCCCAAAAATCAAAGAGCAAAGGAAGTTCTCTCTCTGCTACACGCCCCACCCCCTGCCTGGGTTCCCAGGGGCAACGTGCTCGCCAGCTTCCCCCGGGATCCTTCCAGAGTCTGGGTAGCGTCGTTGCTGTGTCTTTATTAATAGCAGGATTGTAGTAGTAGTGAAACCAAGTCGGGCAAAACTCAGGGCTGTGAGTCACTCAGACCTGGCTCAGGGCCCGCCAGATGCCTCCTCCCACTCTGACCTTGTGCAAGGCAGTCTCAGCTCCCAACCTCAGTCTCTTGCTCTGTAAACTGGGGATAAATCCTTACCCTTGTTGGATGGCTGGGAGGATCCAGGGTAAAGCCCCACCCCAGCCCCACACAGAACCAGGCTCAGGGCAGGTGCTGAGAACATAAAAAATTCTTTTCCCCAGTGCATCACCTGGTTATTAGAGCTCCTGGGTCTGAGAGAGGAGGGACTGGGGGGCTGGACTCCTGGGTCTGAGGGAGGAGGAGATGGGGTCTGGATTCCTGATCTGAGGGAGGAGAGGCTGACGGTCTGGTATCTTGGGTCTAAGGGAGGAGGGGCTGGGGGCCTGGACTCCTTGGTCTGAGGGAGGAGGCTGGAGGAGGCTGGACTCCTGGGTCTGAGGGAAAAGGGGTCTGGGGGCCTGGATTTCTGCTTCTGAGGGAGAAGGCAGCTGGGGTGGGAACCTGGTATTAAAGAACAGGGCTTTGGGAACAGTCTCCCTTATTCCTGGAGGCCAGACTCCCATCCCATGGAGGAAGGCACAAATCATGGTGCTCTGGGTCTCCCATCCCAAGTAAGGTATGTGAAGGGGCCCTGGCTCCCCTTTTCTCACTGCCATCAGGTCTGGCCCTTGGGGGTTCACAATACATTTTGTCCCCTCTGTCCTGGGACCAGAGCCCAGAGTCCAAGCTGGTCTAAGTTTGGAAGGGGGAGGGAGGGGGGCAGCGGGTCAGAGGGGGTGAGGGAGGGGTGGGGGGGGGCAGGATGTCTCTGAGCTGTCACACACACCCCTGTCTCAGGCCCAGAGAAAGGGAGGGACAAAGGCTCTGAGAGAGAGTCAGGAACAAAGACGGGAGGAGGGAGACAGAGACACTGGGGAAAGCAGGCCAGAGTGCAGCCAAGTGGGAGAACAGAGAAAGAGTGAAAGTGCGGGATATCCTGAACGACAAACAGTGGTGACAACAGTGGGGAGAGTGTGGGAGACAAGACACAGGATAGGGAGACCCACCCAGAGAATCGAGAGCTGGGATAGGGGCAAGACAGTGGCAGGAAGGCTGGTGGAAAGAGACTGGGAGATAGACAGTCACACAGAAGCAAAGATACCGCGAGGTTGGAGAGGGGACAGAGGTGTGAGACGGACCAGAGAAATCAGCAGGATAGTGCAGACGGACAAACAGAGACGGGGCTGTCCGGAGGCAGGAGTCCGGCAGAGGTCGGCAAAGAAATCCTCTGACTCGGACAGGCAGAGAGAGACAGAGGCTGACCCTTTCCAACGGGCTCTAGACCTCAGCTCTGTGGGGGCACAGCGGGACGCAGGCAACCCAGACAAGGGGTACTGGCTCGGGCAAGGTCCAGCGGACGCCAGGGGTCTCTGAAATGGAGCTCAGGGAGCCCGAGAACCATGAGGATGGGGACCCAGAGGTGAGAGATGGAAAACAGGGAAAGAGAAAGAGAGAGAGGCAGAAAAACAGAGTCAGAGATAGACACAAAGAGGGACATGGACAAACACAGAGGGATGGGAGAGACAGGGAAACAGAGAAACAGAGAGACCCAGAATAACACCAACCTGAGGACACAAAGCTAGACTCAGGGCAATGGACTCGGAAATAAAGAACGGGAAACACAGGGAGAGGATGGAGAGAGAGACGGGTGCAGTGGAGGTTGTGTGAGCTGAGCGTGAAGTCCCAGCCGGGGCTGGGGGCTTCTGGTGGTTCCCACAGATGGGCAGGGTCTCTGAGACAATCACCCTGACCCTGCCAGGACACAAAAACAGGTGGCCCAAGGCCGGTGAGTCACTGTGACTCATCCTTCTCCCTGGGGACAATGACCCCATTACCCTGGCACCCCACCCCAGCCCTGGGCTGGACCTCCAGTTTCCCCCACCACTCTGAGGGGGCCCCAGACTCACCCCCTCCCCACCTTTGCTCCTCTCCGACAGGAGGACACAGCTACAGCCCTCCAACGGCTCGTGGAGCTGACAGCCACCAGGGTGACCCCAGTGAGGAATCTACGTGTCCCGTACCGCCTCATCCGAGAGCTCGGCTCTGGCTCCTATGGCCGCGTACTCCTTGCCCGGCCTCGCCAAGGAGGTGAGTTTGGCCACCAAAGGGCAGACTCCAGCATGTCCCTAGAATAGGATTCTCAGAAGCCACAGAGACAAGGGGCATCCCCAGGAGATGACAGGAACCCTGGACGGGGGCACTCAGAAAGTTAAGAGCTCTTTGATCTTCCAATAAACAGAGCTAGCCCAAGGAAGGCTGACTTGCCTGGGGCCACACAGCAAGGCAGGAGTGCAGTTATTGGAGCTCAGGTCTCCATGTTCCCTACTTGACTCAAGAGAAAACAGGCTCAGAGAGGGTAAAGCAGTTGCGTGAGGCCACACAGCCAAATAGGGAGTCCTCAGGGATGGTCACCTTTAACCCCTACTTCACACAAGGACAGACTGGAAGCTGAGAGATGTCAGACACTATTCCCTCCCATTCTTGTTTACACATGAAACATCTGAGGTTCAGAGAGGTTAAGCACGTTGCCTAAGGTCTCACAGCAAGATCAGAGCTCTCTGAGTTCCCTTCTGCTCCCCTCTACCTGGCAGGACCTGCTGTGGCCCTGAAGGTCCTTCGTCGGGATTCGGTCTTGAGGACCACCTTCCTGAGAGAGTTCTGTGTGGGCCGCTGTGTCTCTTCACACCCAGGCTTACTGCAGACTCTGGCAGGACCCCTGCAAAGCCCCCGACACTTCGCCTTTGCCCAGGAGTACGCGCCATATGGGGACCTCAGCGGGATGCTGAAGGAACGGGTGAGGCGGGTGGGGACCAAAGGCCAGAATGGCTTATCCTATGTACAACTGTCCCTAACCCATTTCTAGCTCCAATCCTGACACCCAAATCAGTGCTCAGTCTAGCCCTTCCCTAAGCCCTAGACACCCTCCTTATTTCTAACTCTCAGTGCAATCCCATGCCTAACCCTAACCTAATCCACCCAACCATCCCAACACAAGTTTGCATGGGCAGGGACTTGGGGTTGGGGTGGGAATGAGATTAGGGGTGAGATTTTAGTTCGCACCGGGATTGGGAGTGCGGGCATGCGTGGAGTTGTGTGGGTTGATTATAGATTGGTAATGGGTGTAGAAAGCATGGATGGGATGGTTGAGGATATGTATACAGAATGAGTTGGAGATCGGAGAGGAGTAATGAAGTTCTTTCTGCTGAGGAGACCAGGTCAGGACTGAATTCATGAGATTCTGAGGGTACATGAGTTTGAAGATTAGGATGGAGCCAATTTTAGGAATAAATTTTGGATTTCAGACAGGGTTAGAGATAAGCAGAGGGAAAGAAAGAAGGGAGGGAGACAGATGAATGGGCAGAGCAATGGATGGATGGATGGATGGATGGATGGATGGGTAGATGGATGGATGGATGGATGGGTGAGTGGGTGGATAGATGGATGAGTGGATAGATGGATGGAGGATGGATGGATGGATGGTTGGATGGATGAGTGGATGGATGGATGGATGGATGGCAGATAAATGGAAGGAAGCAAGGAAGAACAAATGGATGGATTTTGGATAACAAATAATTCAATACTTTATTGGATTGCTGACTGGCTGGTAGAATGGAAGCTAAGCAGAAACACTGCTGTGTAAACTTGAATGGATGAGTGGTTTGACAGATGGATTGATTTATCAATCCAATGAAGTAAACTGACTTCAGAGTGGTGTCTGAGTTAGAGAATTAAATTAGTAGGAATTCTACTAGCAGTAGAATCTAAATTAGTAGGAACTAAGATTGGGATTAAGTATGAGATTTCAGTTCCCATTGCAGATCTGGGAGATCAGGCTAGAGGAGACAGGATATGTGAGGAGGGGGTTTGAGTTAGGGTTAGAAGAAAGCTTGATGGAAGCTAAAACAGCTTCTGGTTCAGTCTGAGGTTCCGGTGATGACATACTGGGGGTTGGAATACAGAGGTTGTAACAAGGTGTGGCTGAGGATAATCTGGAGATGATGTTGGGGGACACTAGAGGTAGCCACTGGTCTGAAGTTCTGAATTCTTGAACTTCAAGAAACCAAATAAAGAAGGAGCCAAGACACCCTGACCTTCATCTCTCCTTGACCCCAGGGCCTCCCAGAGCTGCTGGTGAAGCGGGTGATGGCCCAGCTGGCTGGAGCCCTGGACTTCCTCCATGGCCGGGGGCTCGTCCATGCGGATGTCAAACCAGACAACGTGCTGGTCTTTGACCCTGTCTGCAGCCGTGTGGCCCTAGGTGACTTGGGTCTGACCCGGCCCGAGGGCAGTCCAACCCCTGCCCCACCAGGGCCACTACCCTCTGCCCCACCCGAGCTCTGCCTCCTGCTGCCACCTGAGACCCTTCCCCTGCGACCAGCTTTGGATTCCTGGGGCCTGGGGGTGCTTCTCTTCTGTACTGCCACTGCCTGCTTCCCTTGGGATGTGGCACTGGCCCCGGACCCCGAGTTTGAGACCTTTGCTGGCTGGATGACCACCAGGCCCCAACCCCCTCGGCCACCCCCCCCTTGGGACCAGTTTGCTCCCCCGGCTCTGGCATTGCTCCAGGGGCTCCTAGACCTGGATCCTGAAACGAGGAGTCCCCCACTGGTTGTCCTGGACTTCTTGGGGGATGACTGGGGGCTAGAGAGGAACAGAGAGGGACCTGGGGGCTTGGGGGGCATGTCTAGTGAAGATGGGGAGGAGGAGGAAGAGGGGGGAGCAAGCCTGGAGGAGTGGACAGATGAAGAGGAGGAGGAGGACAAAGATGGCAGGAGGATGGGGACAGATCGGGGAGCTCCCTGACCAGGTGACGGAGACAGGTGGTCAGAGTCTGGGCCAATGGCCCCTCCCCCAGTAACCCCCCCTCCCCGGCCACCTGGATGACAGCTGCTCCCTGGAGGACGGAGATGGAACACAGTGCGTCTCTCCCTGCTGAGGGCTGGACTGGGAAGCACAATTCCCCTCTCAGCAGAGGACCTGGGAGTCCAAGAGTCAGCCCCTCCTCCCTCAGACTGGAGTCCAGGCCCCCAGCTGCCTCCTCTCTCAAGGACCCTTCCTCTTCCTTCTGTCCTGACTGTGCCTTCTTGAAGGAAGGCTCTGCTCCCCGTAGACACGTTTCCACATTGCGGGGACCTGCCGAGTGCCTCTCACGGAGCTCTGACAGGGCCACTCGTCCCCACTGACACCTGGTTGACTCTTGCAATCTGTGGCACTATGTCTGAGTTCTCAAGATCCAGCTCCATGGAAACCTCACCCTCCACCTCTTCCATTTCCCTCGACTCCGGGTGACACTGGGGCAGTCACTCATCCTGTCTGGACCTAAATCCTTGCACACACACACGCACTGTCCTGCCATGGGCCCTCTGTGCATAGTGCATCCTCTCCCGAGAACTTTACTCACAGCTCAGTGCCTCCAAGCCCTCTCCAGCCTCGTTGGAACCTATACCCAGGTGACCTCTGTCTCCCATGGTTTTCGGCCTCACCTGTTGGGCTGTCCGGGGTGGACTTGGTTTTCCTTCTTTCAACATCTTTTCAGTTCTGCTCCTGCTGGAGGAGGGGTTCTGCTCCCCATTGTGCCAGCTCCCTACCGGCACGGCGAGGTGTGGGGCTGTCCCAGCTTTGTGGGCCTCGGAGTCTGCACTGAGAGCCCTGGGCCCAGCTGGGACGTTTGCCCCTCCAGCCTGCAGCATGAGCCTGATGCCTGGGGCTTCCCACCTACGGGGCATCCCAGGCCCTTCCCAAGGCCCAGCTCAGGCTCCCCCTCCCAGGGAATCTGCCCTGTGTGCTTTCTAGACTCAAAAGAGTGGGTTCACCAAGTGCTGTGTGGTGTCCTGGTTCGGACCCAGGACAGAAGGCGGTTGGCGGAAGCGCTGCTGAGACCTGATCCAGAGTCTATGCAGGGTCTAGCCTGACTGATGACTGATGACTCCTTTGTTTGGACAAATGTGCCCTTGCCTACGTGAGATACCAACCTGGTGGGGAGCTGGGGACGGCCTGGCCGTTCTCCGCACAATCCTTCCAGCTGTTCTGGAAACTGAAAACTATTCTGAATTAAAGGTTTGTTTAAAAAAAAGTGAAGGGGGGCGCCTGGGTGGCTCAGTGGGTTAAAGCCTCTGCCTTCAGCTCAGGTCGTGATCCCAGGGTCCTGGGATCGAGCCCCACATCGGGCTCTCTGCTCAGCAGGGAGCCTGCCTCCCCCTCTCTCTCTGCCTGCCTCTCTGCCTACTTGTGATCTCTGTCTGTCAAATAAATAAATAAAATCTTTAAAAAAATAAATAAATAAAATAAAAATAAATAAATAAAATGAAGGGAGTTTCACAGTGGTCATCTTGCAGCAAACCAAGGAAATAATGTGAATCCTGGGCCCCCAGCCCCTCCTCCATCAGGCCCAGGAGTGCCTACCTTGCCTCCCCCACCAACTCTGAAATCTGTAGATGCAGAATGAGGACCTCCCCCCACCCCTCCCCTCCCAGTTGCTCCACCACCTGCTTCCCCTCAGCCCCAAGTCTGACATCATCTCTCACTGCATCGTTCTGGAATCTGGTTGTCTCATTCTTTCCCCAAACAGGACCCCAGTGTCCGACCCCCTGAACACCCCTCACGAAACACTTGTGTCTGACCTGTCACTGGGGTATTGATGGGGCAGCTGGGTGGGGTTATGTCAGGGCCAAACTAGAGAAATGAGTTCATCCTCCACAGGGGCTTGGACTCCTGGTCTGAGGGAGGAGGGCTGGGTCTGGACTCCTGGGTCTGAGGGAGGAGGGCCTGGGGTCTGGACTCCTGGGTCTGAGGGAGGAGGGGCCTGGGGTCTGGACTCCTGGTCTGAGGGAGGAAGGGACTGGGGGCCTGGACTCCCTGGTGTGAGAGTGGAGGAGGCTCTGGGCCTGGGTCTGGGACAGATTTCTGGTGGCAGCCAGTTCTAGGAGTCAACACACGATGTCGCTCTGGCCCTAGTGGGGTAGAAGAGGCGGGTCTAGGGGCGGGGTTTACGACCCCCTAGGTGGGGGCGGGGTCTGCTCCTGGGCAGGCCTCTGCTGGCATGGGATCTAGAGCTGGGCACTGACCACAGCGCAGCGAAGGGTCAGGCAAGCTTGGAGAAGGTGAGGTTTGGAGGCCGGAGCGCAGGTCAGGAGGAGGCAAGGGTTAAACAGCCTGAGGTAGGCAGCACCTGAGAGTGAAGCACACAGCTGACCCAAGTCCTGGGTGCCTCAGGGGGTCAGGGGCTGAACTTCGAGGCTCTAGAATGGTTAAGTGTTAGGGAAGCAGAGTCTGGGAGTCATAAGATGTGTGAGTTGTATAACGTTCCAGGAGAGGGGTGGGCTGGCGGTCCAGACTCCATGTCTGATGGAGAAGGGGCAGGGTGCCTGGACTCCTGAGTCTGAGGGAGGAGGGGCTGGGGGCCTGGACTCCTGGGTCAGAGGGAGGAGGGGCTGGGGGGTCTGGACTCCTGGGTCTGAGGGAGGAGTTGTTGGTGGCCTGGACTCCTGGGTCTGCGGGAGGAGGGGCTGGGGGCCTGGACTCCTGGGTCTGAGGGAGGAGGGGCTGGGGGCCTGGACTCCTGGGTCTGAGGGAGGAGGAGGGGTTGGGGGTGGAAGAGTTGGACCCCAGGTGTCTCAAGGACTTGGTGCTCCCAAGTGCTTGCTCCCACCCAGGTTCCAGCCGTCCTCCAAGGCCCTGGTGTGCGTGGCTGCCCTCTCCAGCCTCTGGAGGGAGATAGCACCTGTTTGCTCTTAGGAGAAAGAGGCTACTCATCCACCCCCAGGGCCCAAGTCTGTTTGCTTTGGAAACAAGGTTGGGGGGTGTCTCAAGTTATCTGGTTCATCTTTCACCCTTGGGCCATTGGGTGGTGCCAGGATGTGGGGGCAGGGGTGAGAGCCATCTGCGACCTGAGGCTTGACCTTACCCTGACCAGCAACTGGTCTCCCCACTCCTCAGATGCTCCAATGAAGAGGGAGACTGAGTCACAATGAAAAGTGTCATTGAGCCCTTAGCCCCTTCTTCCCTCAGACCCAGGAATCTAGAGCCCCCGCTCCCTCCTCCTTCAGATCCAGGAGTCCAGGCCCCCAGACCCTCCTCCCTCAGATCCAGGAGTCCAGACCTCCGGCCCCCTCTTTCCTCAGACCCATGTCTAGCAGGACCTGGGCCCTGGGTCACTGTCTCTACTCTGCCCCACAGAGATGCCCGGCAAACAGTCAGATGAGGAACAGGTGGAGGCAGGGGCTGCCGAAAATGTAGCTGAGGAGGACCTAGGGGGCCTCACAGCAGAGGAGCTCCGGCAGGGCCAGGAGGCAGCCCTGGAGCTAGAGGACATGATGGCGCTAAGTGCGCAAACCCTGGTCCGGGCCGAGGTGGACGAGCTTTACCAGCAAGTGCGTTCCCTGGGCCAGGGCCGCTTTGGCCGGGTCCTGCTGGTCACCCATCGTCAGAAAGGTACCAGGGCCTGGAGACAGATGCAGGAGGGTCAGAGGGTGGTTGAATGGGTCACGACAGGTGCCAGCTGAGGCCGGGAGTGTCAGCAGGAATCGAGTGTTGCCTCTGCTCCCCCCACAAGGCTGTGTGTTCTTGGGGCTCTCCCCTGCCCTCTCTGAGCCTCAGCTCCTCCTTCGAGAATGTGGGTGACTGAGCATGTGTCAATGGCTATAGTACCCGAGAGAAAGGGGAGCAGACAGAGCCCTCCCTGTGGTCATCCTCTGGGGGCTGGCTTCATCTGGAACTTTCTGGCCAGGCATGCACACATCCTCTGTTGGTCCCCTGAGCCAGGCACAGTGTGGATGGAACTCAGAGTCAGCATCGACACAGGGCGCGCCTAGCAAGGCTGCCCAGGGACTCAGCCCTCAGTGCTCAGTGCTTGGAACCCAGAGCTGAGTCCGTGAGGCCTGCCTCCACGGCGGAGCTCCAGCCTGCACAGGGGGAGGGTTTTGCAAGTGCGCCCTGCCAGCTGGCGCCGAGCTCTGCATGCTGGGGCTGGGGCAGGGGTGCTGGTTGGCCTCAAACAGCAGGAGTCCACCTTCTTGAGCTCCTGGAGGCGGAAGTCCCCAAGCAGGTGTGTCCCTGTGTATCCACACCTGTGTGTCTGCGTCCGGTTCCTCGTTCTTTAAGGACACTGGTCACAGTGGATTGGGGCCCACCCCAGGGACCGCGTTTTACCTCTTTCAAGACTATCTCCAGACAGGGCTCTGTTCTGCGAAAGGCCGTGAGGACTTCTTCCACCTCTGGATTCGGGGACGGGGGTGCATGGTTCAGCCCATATCAGAGACTGATGCAAGGAGCAAGAGGTCCAGACATGGGCCCTCCTGGACTATGGAGGCACGAGGCCTAACGGGGGGCCCAGGGGACCATGCTTCGTTGTACCTCCTGGATGCGGGCCCCTGAGCCGGAGGGGTCTGGGGCCCAGCACTCACAGCCCCAAGGGACGGACGCCATCAGAATTGACAGTGGCACATGCCACCATGGCTGAGGTCCAGGGCATTGCTGCATCCAGCCGGGGGACAGAAAGACAGTGGTCCGCATGTGAGGCAAGGAGGTGACCTCTGTCCATCACTCCTGGGCTCCTGGTGAGGGCAGCGGGTGACTCTGCAGGTGAAGAAGCCAGAGTTCCTGCTCTCAGGGGACCTACACTCTTGAGAACTGTTTGCATGAAGGTTCCTTCCAGGGATGGCGTCCCTAGGGCAGAGCTTCCCTTCCGCATTCCCTGTGGCTTTGGGGCTCGGGTTTGCTGGAACCAGGAGCCAAACGAAGTCATCTGGAGTTCCGAGTGCAGTTTCCCAGGGGGCCCCCATCTGTTCCAACACAGCAGAGCAGAAAATCACCAAATGCTGCGTTACTGTTCTTATTAATTACCACGGACGGCGTTTTTGTGGCCACGCGGCATGTAGGGTTGCATGGCAGGGAGGAGGTGGCAGTGGCGTTGGGGAGAGAGTCTGGGCTGGGGGGGCAAGGGGGTGGCCAGGGTGACCCTTGGCTCCTTCACTCCCTCCACTCCTGTCCCTGCTGTCCCAGGCACGACCCTGGCGTTGAAACAGCTCCCAAAGGCGTCCACTTCCCTCCGTGGCTTCCTGTATGAGTTCTGCGTGGGCCTCTCACTGGGCACGCACCCAGCCATAGTCACGGCCTACGGCATTGGCATTGAGTCGGCCGACTCCTACAGCTTCCTGACAGAGCCCGTCCTGTATGGAGACCTCATCACCTTCATCCAGCCCAAGGTGGGTAGGTGGGCCCCTCCCTGGTCTCCTTTGGAGTTCATAGATCACCACAGAACCAACACTGTACCCTAGCGAGACTCACTCGCCCCCATGGGCTCAGCCCAGGCCTCGAGGGGGTCATGTTAGACCTCCCCAGGGCTCACAGTCCCTACGGGGCACGCTGGGCCTCCCCATGGCAAGTCTGTTGGAGGTCCTTCATTGTCCTGGGCCCCCGGGGCTGAGGAGCGCCTGCATGGTCTCAGTCCCCAGCCAGCTGTCCGCAGGGGCAGGAGGCCCTCACACCCGTCCCCTGCAGGTGGGCCTCCCGCAGCCGGCAGTCCAGCGCTGTGCGGCCCAGCTGGCCTCGGCCCTGGAGCACATCCACTCCCGGGGCCTGGTGTACCGGGACATCAAGCCCGAGAACGTACTGGTGTGTGACCCGGCGTGCCAGCGGGTCAAGCTCACCGACTTTGGCCACACAAGGCCGCGTGGGACTCTGCTGCGCCTGACTGGGCCGCCCATCCCTTACACGGCCCCTGAGCTCTGCTGCCCTCCGCCCCTGCCCGAGGGCCTGCCCATCCAGCCTGCCCTGGATGCCTGGGCGCTGGGGGTCCTGCTGTTCTGCCTGCTCACTGGCTACTTCCCCTGGGACCAACCCCTGGTTGAGGCCGACCCCTTCTACGAGGACTTCCTCATCTGGCAGGCGTCTAGCCAGCCCGAGGACCGTCCTCAGCCCTGGTTCGGCCTGACACCTATGGCCGACAGTCTCCTGTGGGGACTGCTGGACCCTCACCCCCGGAAGAGGAGCCCCGTGAGCTCCATCCGGGACTACCTGGGGCGTCCCTGGAGGCAGCAGGAGGGGGAAGCTGAAGAGGTGGAGGAGGGGGATGGCGAGGAGGATGGAGAGTGAGGGGGGCTGCCCGAGCCCACCTTGCCTGCGGAGATACGGGAACGGAACCACGTGCCCATGTCCTAAGGCTGCCTCCACCTTCTTGTGCTGCCTTTTGGCTTCTTTTTTACCCGTTTCCCTCTTCCTTTCTTCCTTACCTCCCACATGGCCATCCCTCCTGTGGCCTAGGGGGCCCCTGAGACAGCTGCATGCCTGTCCCACCATCGCCGTTCCCCAAGGCTTTGGCACCTGCTTTCCCCCCTGCCCGAAATCCTGTGGCTCCTTCCCTCGCCTCCCGCACACCCTGGGTGCTTCAGCTGCCCTGCTCAGTGAGGCCTGCCCTTGGCAGGCGAGGTCACCGCCCCTGTGTTCCCACCGCCTCCTTCTCCTCTGCTCCCTGCCCTCCGGGACACTCATCCCCTTCCAGCTGTCAGCTTAGGTCCATGTGGTTCTTCTGTGTGTCCTGCGGGGACAGGGGTCCCACCTGTCCTGTGAGGTGCCCCATGGAGCCGGCGCAGTCCTGGCCCAACAGAAGGGCCTCAGAGATGTCTGCTCAATAAATGCACCTGTCTGGTTCTGTGTCACCGCCTCTGTGTCCCTGTCTTCCAGTCCCGTCTCTCCTCCTGGGCCGGGTCTCCCCCACTCCCCCAGCCCTGCATCTTCCGCCCACAGTCTGGGCTGGCCATCGCCCTCTTTTCAAACCTAGCTTTACCCGGCACTTTGGTCTCCATGATGCTGCTGGTCTGTTCCTGTGGGGAAGACCCGACAGCATGTTGTCAGGGAGAGACCCGCAGAAGCCAAACATGGCCGCACGGTGTGGCCGTGCCTCATGCCAGAGGCTGGCGTGGATGCATGTCAGGACTGGGAAAGCCCGTCTCTGCGCGGGCCCACGTGTTAGCAGAGGCCTTGAGCATCAGAGCTGCTACGGACGGGCACTGCGGCTGGACTGCGGTGGGGATTTCTGCAGAGGTGTGTGTCCATAAGCCTCTGGGCCCAGGGCTGTGCACAAGTCGTGGTGTGTGGGGGGGACACGGTGGGGTGTGACTGTCCTGGCCTGTGTGGGTGATGTGACTGTGTGTTTGATGGGTCCGAGTGTTTGAGCCTGTGTGTGAGGGGACAGCACGGAAGTCTGCGTGTGCTTGGCCCTGCATGTATGGACATCAGACCTGGGTTTGTGTGTCCACAGGACCTTGAGCAAGTGTGTGTGTAGCCGGAGGAGAAAAGTCACCCAGACACGGCTGCCAGTCACCAGCTGGGCCCCTCTCTCCTTCACACTTTCCCCCCACCCTCACCCCGGCCCCTTCTTGGCCACTGCCCTGTTTGCAAACACTCTGTCTTCCTCTCCTCGCCTTCTTTGGCCTCCCGCCCAGAGCAAGGTTACAACTCAGAGCTGGATCAAGTGTCACTCTCTCCCAGGCCCATACCACCCCCCCCAGGGCCCCTGCTGTGGCCTCCTAGGTGTTGCCTGGACTTGGGAGGGGGGTGTTAACAGCGCCTGTGGAGTGACCCCAAAGACCCTTGAATCTAGTTTCAATAGAGAGGACTAGGGACACTGGCCCCTGTCCTGGGCAATCCAGGTGGGCTTCCTGGAGTAGGGGATACTGGAAAGAACAAGACAGGGAGGTACATAGTGGGGGGGAGGGGGGAGCAGGATCAGGACCTTCTGCCATCTTATCCATGAATGTGAAGTAGCACGAACCATCAGGCCAAGAATGTGTCCCAAAAAAGCTGGAGGCGGCTGGGGCAGGGTGGAGCTGGGAAGGGGGGAGTGCAGATGGGCAGGGGCAGGCAGGGGCAGGGGAGGCTGCAGAGGGTGTTAATTGGTGGCAGCAGCTGAGGATTAACTGGGAGGTGATAATGACCCAGTGGGGGGCCCCAGGGCAGGGTGGGAGGACGAAAATTCCCAGAAGGCCCGAAGGGACCCGGGGCAGTGCTAATTAAGTATTATTTACTTAATTAAGTAAGGCTTAATCCTAATCATAATACTTAACACTGACAAAGCAGCATGCTCCTCACTCCTCCAGCTCCCCCCCCCCCCCCAAACCCCCTCGCTCCCCCCCCCCCCCCCCCCCCCCCCCCCAGAAACGTTGGCTCACCTGCTAGGACCCTCTTCAGTTCACGGGTCGGGGTGCATGGGTGACCAAGGTAACACCTGAGCTCCCACCTGGATCAGGAGCAGGAGCAGAGCCCGGAGCCAAACCCAGACTGGGTCCTGCCCAGGGACCATGGTCTTTAACTTCAGGGTGTTCGGCTGCCATCAGTGGCCAAAGGGGTCCCACACAGAAGGCTGGGGTGCATGTGGCGGGCTGCGTGATGGTATTGTGTACGTCTGAATGTGCAATGCGAGCGTGCATGGGGGGTTGTGAGGCGGCCGTCCCTCCCTGGGAGGACACGTGCGTTGGGGCAGGTAAACCGTCGGGATAGAAGAGGTGGGCTCAAGAGGCTTCCAGACTCACTGCCATGTGTTAGTGAGGACGTGGAGAGGCTAGAATCCCAGTGCAGTGCGGAGGGAGTGTAAAAAATGGTGCAGCCATCGTGGGAGACAGGCTGGCCTTTGTCAGCTCATCAGACACAGAACCACCACGTGGCCCGGCAATTCCACTCTGAGGTTCGTGCCCACAAGCAACGGAAAGCATGCATCCACACAGATATTCTAGTACGTTACTCAAAAGCCAAACCATGGAGATGATGAAGTCCCAGAAGAAGAGGGGGTGCAAGGCGCCAGCTTTTGCTTTGTCCTCAGCCAGCCTCCTGCTTCCTCATCAGAGACAACCCAAGTGTCTGTCCACAGCTAAGCAAACACAAGGTGGTCCATCCAGACTCTGGACTAGTACCCCGCCATGGGAAAGAACGAAGCCCCAACCCGTGCCAAACCACGGGTGGACGTCACCAACGCCGTGAGAAGAGAGAGGTCAGCAGTGCAAGATATGCCACTGCAGGACTCCATTCTGAAAATGCTCAGAACAGGCAGATGCGGGGGTGGGTCTGTCAGGGGGAGACAGGGAATGACGGGTAAGGGGCACAGCTTTTCTTCTTCGGGGGGCGTGGTGGTGGACTCGTTAGATTATGGTGAGTGCTGCACAACTCTGGATATATTAAAACCACCGAATTGTACATGGGGAAAGGGTAAATTTCATGGCATGCAGATTTCATCTCAATGAGGCTAAAATACCACAAAAGAAGCATTTCTAAGGTTCTCATGCCTTAATCAGTTCCTTTCCTTCTCCAGCCCTCTGAATTCCCATCAAAGAGAAAAGAGAAAACACTGCTCTCCTCATAGTTCTGAGTCAATCACAAACCAGGGCCTTAAACACAGAACCTACTCCCCGCTCTGTCTTACAGAAAAGACCACTGAGGCCCCAATGGGAAGAAACCTACTTTCTAATGACCAGCAAGTCTAAAGATGGAAGAGTCTGAATTCAAACCCAGATCTTCACCCCAGCCCAACACCTCTAAAGTGTACCCAGCTGGTGGTTGCCAAGGACACTCTGCCCTACCCCCTAAGCTGGGACCTCAAGCTTGCAAGCAGGACCATGTAGATGTCCAGTGTAAAGTGAAAATGTGGGGCTTCTTGGTTCAAAAAAAAAGTTTTTCCTTTCCTTCTCCCTCTCTGCCATTTGCTAGTGATGCCATGCCCTCCCCTGGGCCTGGGGCATGGAGCTACTCGCTGGGGATGGGGTCCTATGACCAGAACCCATCAGGGAAGTGTCTTTGCATGAGCCCGCGCTCCTTCCCCATCAATTTCACTTAGAAAACTCAGGATCAAAAATCATGAAGAGCATCAGCAGAGTGTTAAACCAACCCACTGGCACCCCACCTGCAAGCTGCTTGCAGCGGGGAGCAGGCCAACCCCGGGGGCCAGAAGGGGCCAACCCAGCAAACCTCTGAGAACAAGCTTTGGGGCAGAGTCCCTGCATGTGGGTGCTGGGGCACAGATAATGCAAATAGCTTGAGCAGCGCTTCTCAGACCTCCAGCTGCCAGCCACAATGACCTGCCGGCTTGCTAAACCGTGGATTCCAATCTGATCCGGAGAGTCTGAGGTGGTGCTGGTGAGGCCCATGTTCCCAGGGCATGGGCCACACTTGCTGGTGCAAGGGACACAATGTTAGAATACTGATCTTGCGTCCTCACTGATCTCTTATTAACACTAACCATTTGTGCGCTGAATGCTCCGGGGTTTTCTACATGGACAGTCAGATTGCCCACGGGAAAGGACAGATCTGTGTCTCCACGCTTCCTGGGATTAAGGTAGCCCCCTCTGCTCCTATTCTGCTAAGAGTGTGTGTGTGCGTGTGTGTCTGTGTGTTCACCATGAATGGCTGTTAAATTTTGTCAAATGTGTTTTTCTGCAAAGGTCAAGATCGCTAGGCTTCTGCAGCTACTGTTCTGGGCTTGTTGCAAGCTGGCAGGCACAGGATAGGGCTCAGCTGTCCCATGGGAGGTGTCCAGGTCAGGGCCAACAGTAGGTGGGGGCTGGTCACCCACCCTGGCCCTGGGCCCTAGGGCCAGATGTTTGGGCTTAGCTGCCTGGCCAAGCAGGGATAGAGTGACCGGATAATTAAGCACCCGCTTCTTCAGGGCTGGCAGAAGGTTGTAGAGGGTGGAGGGACCTGGGGCCAGAGTGCCCAACAGCCAGCCACCCTACCCTCCCCAAATCCGGCTCACAGATGGGAGCCTGGAGCCTAAACTCCTAGTGGGGCCCTCAGGGGGGACCCAGAGTTGGGGTGTGCCTGCTCCCAACTTCAAATAGGGAAGCAGACCCTTTGCTCCCAGGTCGGTGTGCTGTCCTCTGAGCCCCTGACTGCCCAGGAGGGCAAGGGGCAGGCAGGCAGGGGCCCCCTCAGCCCTCCCTGTTTACTAGTCAGCAGTTATTTAAGTCTGGGGCTTAATGAGACCCGGGGAACAGAATTCTCTGCGTGCTTCTTTGCTTGTTGGCGGGGGCAGACAGTCCATCTATCAGGACCCCCACACATTATCCCTCCCTGCCCCCAACACGTAACTGGACCCTGCTGGCCTTTGCCGGACTGTGGGGGCGCCAGCTCCATGACCTTCCAGGACCTCTGAGCCAGGCTCCAGATTGGGGAGAGGAGGAGGAGGGAACGGTCTCTCCTGTCCGAGGCTACAGAAACCAGAATTGGAGCTTCCTTCAGTGTTTCAAGGTGGCCCCCAGTTTACAAGTGGAGACCCAGAATGGGAAGGAGCCCACCCAAGGTCACTCAAAGAGGGGCCATCATAGGAGTCCTAACCTGGAACCCCAGGCCAAGGTCAAACCAGGGGAATTTGCATCGCATTTTTCTGAGTTTGAGTTCCCACTCTGCTGTGTAGCCTTAGGCAAGACACTTGCCCTCTCTGAGCTTCGGTGTCCTTTCTGAAATGGGGATCAAGGTCCTCCCTCAAAGGGCTGGGGTGAGGATGGGATGTAGTGTGTTAAGAGGCCACACTGGGTCAGACGCAGAGAAGCGCAGTCAGGAAGGGACAAGATCATTCTTGTTAACTGAGCACATGACACGCGAGCTCCGTCCTTGCCTCGGCTACCTCTCTAATCCTCCCCACCACCACCTCCCCAGAGGCAGGTGCTGTTACTATCCTCATGTACCACTGATGAGACTGAGGTTCAGAGAAAGGAAACAAGCTCCCAGAGTCCCACTGCCTGGACATGGTTTCGAGTCCAGGCTAGTCTGACTTAGGAGCAACGGCCTAGTCGACAGGCCTGGCTACCAATCACGGCTCCACCACATCTTCCCTAAGAGACCTGGGACCTCAGTGCCCTGATCTGTAAAAAGGGGACAAAGACAACAGCTGGCACAGCACAAGTGCTTATTCAGAGCCGGCCCCCATTCTAAGTGCTCTAACACACGCATGGACGTAGAGAATTAGCACAACCACCCATGAGGTGTGCACTTACTACCCCACTTACATGGCTGAAAGAACTCAGACCAAAAAGTTAGGTAACTGGCTCAGGTTCATGACCACAGGCAAACTTAGGCCTTTGGGCTCCAAAGCCCACCCATTCTCTGCTGAGCTGTGGTAACAGTACCCTCCTCAGAAGGTGTTCGTGAAGATAAAGTGACGTTATGCACAGAAAGCCCTCAAAACAGAGCCTGATCCAGAAGAGGCACTCAACAAATATTAGTCATTATTATTATTATGTACTCATGCATTCAAGATTTTTAAGGCGTGTGCACTCTACGTCAGGCTCTGTTCTAAGAGCTGGGCATACATCTGTGAATAAGACAAAGATCTCTGCCATCATGGGGCTTCACCAGTACCAATGGTGGCACCATTGTCACCACCCCCCATCTCCATCACGATCGTCATCACTACGATCATCACAATCACGCCCATGATCACCTTCATCATCACCACCACCGTGGTCATGGCCAACATCACTTCCATCGCCATCGTCACCATGGTCATCATGGCCACTATTAGGCTCACTGTCCTCCTTCTCACTACCATAATCACCATGACCACCATGGTCATCACCCATTATCACTAACACCATCACCATAAACATCATTGCCTTGCAAGGTGCCTATGGGATACACAATTCAAGACCAATCTTGGGATTCCCTCTCTCTGGAGTTCCCCTAGATTCCCACAAATGTCACTGATATCTTGTTTTTAATTAGATACTATGGTTTTCATTTTTTGGTTGGGTGTGTCTTACCCCCTCAAATCCCATATAGGGGTCACACATCTCCCCTCAGAGGCCTTTCTTCCTCCTCTGGGGTGGTGGTGGCTGGTGCAGAGGTACTAGGGGGCCAGGCCCCCTCAGCCAGTCTTTTTACAACCTCACCCAGTTGCCCTAGGTTCCGGGTGGCCTCCACCAACTGGGTCAGCCCCAGTCCCAGGGCTTGGCGCTGCTGCTGCTCCTTCTCCAGGACCTGGGTCAGCCTCTGCAGCTGGCCACCCACCTCCCTCACAGCTGCCACCAGCTCTACCAGGGCAGGCGGCTCACAAGCCATGACCCTTACAGGTGGTGTTGGAGCCATACATGGGCCAAGGGGGTCTGGGCTCTGACCAGGGGTTGGCCTTGGGGTGAGATGGTCAGGGAAAGGTTGACCCAAGGGTAGGGCCATGGAAGACAGGTGGAGGTCAGAGGTCACTGTGGGGTCAGAGGCTGAGTGTGGGGTCTGTGGGGGTGGTGGGCTTGGTTTGGGGCTCTGGCTTCTTGGTGGTTCGAAGTCGTCAGTGGACAGAGTGTCCACGCTTGGAGCTGGAGAAGGCCTTGAGTGGCTGGACTCTGAGTTTGGAAAAGGAGCTAGGCTTGACATCTTGGATGTAGAGAGATGAGAAGACCCCGTGGAAGTCAACCAGGGGTGTAGGCTAGACTTGACTGTTGGTGCTGGAGTGGGAGAGAACAGTTCTGTTCCTGAGGAAGTTAGAATGGACTTGGTAGTGATCATAGGGGTTGAGGTAGGGTCAGCTGTCATGCTGGGGTGAGTGGAGGTGGTAGAATGAAGGGTCATGGTGGGGTGAGGGGTTGTGGCAGGGTAAGGATTTGTGATAGGGTGAGGGGTTGTGGTAGGTGGAGAGGCAGTGGACTGAGGGGTCATGGTGGGATGAGGGGTTGTGGTGGGTTGAATAGATGTGGTGGGTTGAAGGGATATGGTGGGTTGAGGGGTTGTGGTGGGTTGAATAGATGTGGTGGGTTGAAGGGATATGGTGGGTTGAGGGGGTGTGGTGGGTTGTGGGGTCCTAGTGAGTGGTGGGGTTGTGGCGGAATGAGGCGTGGTCATGGGTTGAGAGGTCAAGGTGGAATGAGGGGTGCCAGTAGGGTGGGGGTTTATGGAGGAGTCTGGGGATTTGGAATGATCTGGAAATGTGTTGGCATATGGAGCTGTGCCCAAGTTTGGGGTTGTGTCAGATTCTGGAGTCAACTCTGAGGTAGAAGAAAGGTGGGTCACCACTGATGGTGCAAAGGGGTCAGAGGTCAGTTCTTTGGGCAAGGTGGGTGGTGGGGTGGGTGAAAGATCAGGTATAAGCGCTGGAGTCACAGCGCCCTCAGGGGTGGACAGAGTGAGGCCAGGGGTTGTCAGAGTGAGGTCTGAGTTCATCTGCGAGGCCAGGTCTGGGTTGGGTGTTGAAGTGTCAGGAGGGTCAGAGGTCACCCCTCGCCTTGAAGCTGCCTCGGGAATGAGCCGAGGCGCAGAGTCGAGGGTCACCGGTGGGCCAGGGGGCTCTGGTGAAGCTGACGGAGCTGGGGAAGCGGCAGGGGGCGCTGTCCTGGCCGCTGTGGGACGCTGCAGCCGACGGTCTGGCCACAGTTTCCTCAGGGAACCTAGAGGAGGAGGAAAGACAGATGGTCGAGGTCAGCTTGCCCCGCCCACCCCCTTGGCCTGCCCCGCCTCTCCAGGGAGGAGCCGACCAACGGGAGGGCGCGGAGCCTTGCAACGTCACGGTTCCCCAGCAGACTTTGCCCCGCCCCAGCGCCCCACCTCCCCGCCACCTGTGATGTCTCCAGACGCCACCTGGCGTCCTCCTATGCGGGCAAGGGAGCTCAGGGAGGGGAGGGGTACCGTGGAAGGTGGGAGGGAGCGGAAACGTGGCGGGGGGGCGGCTGGAGGGTCTTGCAAAAGCAGGAAGGAAAACGCGGGAGTGTGGGGATTGTGGCGGCTTACCTGGGGATACAGGAGGGGCTGAAGGGCGGAGGGATGAGGGAGCAAATGGGAAGGAATGGGGAAGATGCCGGAAGGTGCAGAAGCGTGAGGGGGGATGCAAGAGGCTTCTGAGTGTAATCTCAGTGGTCAAGATTTTTATGTCACTTTTTAAACAAAATTATTGTAAAAGATCCTCTATGAACAAAAGAGTCCAAATTTTAGCCCAGCAGGATCTGACTGGGCCAGGATTAGGGAAAGTCAAGTGAGGTAGATGGGATCCTGCCTTTCGTTAAATTTTTGATGTTCAGTTCATTGCAAATGTTTTACATTAATTTCGATTTTTAAAACTATAAAGATATTTACTTTGGTAACTGCGTGTTTTGGCGGCACCTTACATTTAGGGCCTGAGTAGAATGAGAAGCCTTATCCCTTTCTTGGCTCAGCTTCCAGGTAAATGAGAATTTTATCCCTTTTTGCAGATGAGGGGAGTCAGGCCAAAAGGGTAGGTAACTTGCCATGGGTCGCACAGATACAGTTTGCAAATTGTGGGGACAAGATTTGAAGCAAAGTCCTTTGCATTCAGAGTCTGGGTCGTTAAATATCACTTTCCCAGTGATGGGTGTGATAACATATGGCCAACCCTAATCTGAAGTGTGGCTATTCCAACTAAGGGTTGGAATTTTTTTTTTCAACAAAAATTATTTTGGGGGGCACCTGGGTAGCTCAGTGCGTTAAAGCCTCGGTCTTCAGCTCAGGTCATCATCTCAGGGTCCTGGGATCAAGCCCTCTGCTCAGCAGGGAGCCTGCTTTCCCCTTCTCTCTCTCTGCCTGCCTCTCTGCCTGCTTGTGATCTCTGTAAAATAAATAACTAAAATCTTTAAAAAATATATTTTTGGTGGGCAGCAAAGCAAGGTTTATTGAATGATAGCGAAGTGAATACACAAAGCTCCCAAGGAGGGAGGGGACCCAAGGGGACTGCCCTCCTTTTTCACATTTTTAATTCATTTAAAGTAAAAAGCCACCAGTGTTGATAGCTAGCATATTGAACAATACAGCTCTAGAGAATTCCAGGTTTCCTGCAGGATTTTGGACATGCCTCCTGTTGTTGCCACTGGTTTGCAGCGTCAGAGAAGTGGCTCAGTAAGGGGGTTGGCCTCCAGTCATGCTGCCTGTGCTTAAACCCCAGATCTGTCGCTTCCTAACTAGGTGACCATGGACAAGTTATTTAACTGCCTTGAATCTCAGTTTGTGGATGATCAACGGACCTCCCTTGTAGAACTGTGCTGGTGCAGGGAGCTCCTGTGTGTGCAGAGACTTAGGACAGCGCCTCGCATGTAACAGGCACTCTTGTGACTAATACTGTCACACTCATTGATGTCCATACCTCAGTTTCTCACATCTATGAAATGGGCGTAATGATAGCACCTACATCATAGGGTTCCTACAGATGCCTGAGAGCTAAAGGGGTAATATATATAAAGTTCTTAGAACAGTCCCCAACACCTGGGTGTACTGTTCAGTAACTATTAACTGATTTAGTTATTATTTCAAGAATCACAGCTTGCTTAAATATTGTAGGGGTTCAGATGTCTAGAGTGGTATTTTTAATTTTTCGGACCCAAGGTTCAGAAAGCCAAACTAATAATACTCTTCTGTACATTGTCATCAACAGCCCGGCAATGTCTCTTCTTTTTTCTCCTTTTTCTTTCCCGCTCTCCATCCCTCTCACTTTCCCCCCACAGCTACCTCCATTAGTGTATTTGACACATGTCCTTAAAGATAGGTCCTTACACAATACCTTATAAAATAGAAAAGGCATATATGTATATATGTTAATGTAATAAGCGTACGTGTATTTTTGTGTTTGTGCTTTTTAGCTTTTGCAAATCGCTGGAAATCTCACTCTGCTTTCTCCATCTTTAGTTGTTCACACTGCCCCGTGCTCCGGTGTGTGCAGCTCGACTCGCTTTAGCTCCCCGTGGGATTTCACCGCACACACCCACTGCATTTCTCGTTACCCACTGCTGGACACATAACCTGCCTCCAACTCCTTGATATCACAGTGTTCCAAAGAAAACCCTCATACAGCTTGACCATAGAAGCCTATTCAAGAATTTCTCTGGAATACATGGGGCACCTGGGTGGCTCAGTTGGTTAAGCGACTGCCTTCGGCTCAGGTCATGATCCTGGAGTCCCAGATCAAGTCCCATATGGGGCTCCCTGCTCAGCATGGAGTTGCTTCTCCAGCTGACCTCTCTCATGCTCTCCCTCTCTCTCTCAAATAAATAAATAAAGTCTTTAAAAAAAAAAAAAGAATTTCTCTGGAATACAGGAAGAGGATTGCTGGGTCACAATGTACAATCATACCTAATTTCACTGTCTTTATCAGATACCTGTATCCAGTGGGGATGTCCGTTTTCCCACATCTTCACCCACACTTGATATTATCTATCTTCCAAATTTTCTCCATGCTTGTCATCACTTTAACTTTAGTTTCCCTAATTCTTCATGAGTGTGAATGTTTCTACATATACTTGTTGGCCATTTGGGCTTTCCCTTCTGTGAATTGCCTGGTCATAACTGTTACCCATTCTCTTGTAGGGCTTCCTGTCATTTCTTCATTGATCTGTCAGAGTGAATTGCATAGTATAGGTTATAGTTCCCCTACCTGGGCATTGTTGATATTTGGAGCTGGATGATTCTTTGTTGTGGGGGACTGCTCTGTACAGAGTAGGATATGTAACAACACCCGTGGCCTTGACCCATTAGGTTCTAGTAACCTCCCCACTCTTAGTCATGACAATCCCAAACATCTTCAGATATTGCTAGTTACTCCCAGTTGAGGGCCACAGACGTAGAAAATAACCCCTTGTACCAGGATATATTTCTGCTGGATCTCTGGGATGAGAGTGGGGTCAGCACTGGGGAATTCGGATTCCATCTCTCTACCCACAACACAAACAACCCGGTTGCCACAGCTACATGCCTCACCTGTGTCTCCACGGATCCTTGGAGCTGAAGAGGGACGGCCTGGACTCTGGGTAGTAGCAGTGGTAAGAGTGGATCCAGGTCTGCCTGCGGTGGGTGTCCCCTCGGGCGGAGCCCCTCCAGAAGGTGTATCCCATGTCCAGGAAGGCTCGTAACTGTCCTCATTACCTTGAGAGATATAGGGAGAAATGAATCTCGTTTCCCTTTATTGTGACCCTCTGCTCCTCCTGGACCCCAACTCAGGTCTTATCCTGTCTCACCTGCACCCCCCACAATCTCCTTCCTGACCTCACAGCCACCCCGGTGACTCAGCCGAGATGCTCTGAACTACTAAGAGCAGAAACTGGGACTAAACCAGCTTATAAAATAAGAACAGTTCTTATTTCAATGTCCTGATGTCCCGCCCCTACTCATTCTTTATTTTTCCCTCGGGGGGAGGGGGACACCTATAATATCTTTATTAATGAACAACCAGGAACATTTCTGTAGCATTTTCACTATGTATTTTGGATGAATACACTTGGATAATCTCTACATGACAATTTTATGTAACATATAAATGTATAATATCCAGTGACCCTCGAACTCTACAGATTATGCAGAACCACCTGTATGTGGATTTTTCCCACAAATACAGTACAATACTATACTGTACTTAAAATTTTAGTAACTTTTTTCTCTAGCTTACTTTATTATAAAAATACAGTGTATATTGGGGCGCCTGGGTGACTTAGTGGGTTAAGCCTCTGCCTTCGGCTCAGGTCATGATCCCAGGGTCCTGGGATGGAGCCCCGCATCAGGCTCTCTGCTCAGCAAGAAGTCAGCTTCCTCCTCTCTATCTCTGTCTGCCTCTCTGCCTACTTGTGATCTGTATTTGTCAAATAAATAAAAAATACACTGTATAATATATATAACATACAAAATATGTGTTAATTCTTTATGTTATCAGTAAGGTTTCCTGTCAACAGTAGACTATTAGTAAAGTTCTGAGGGAGTCAAACTCTCTCATCTATATGTAGATTTTTGACTGCATGGGGGTTAGTGCCCCTAACCCCCCCCCCCGCCCCGTGTAATTCAATGGTCAGATATGTGTTAATTGTTATGTTATCAGTAAGGTTTCCTGTCAACAGTAGGCTATTAGTAACGTTCTGAGGGAGTCAAACTCTCTCATCTATGCGTAGATTTTTGACTGCATGGGGGTCAGTGCCCCTAACCCCCGTGTTATTCAATGGTCAGCTGTGTAATATAAAAATTAACTATTTTATAAGTATAATGTAAAATATAATGTAAAATACACCATTTTATATAGAGAGAATTGAAAGATTGAATTCAGTCTTCTAGCTTGGTGGATCAAAAAACTTATTTTAACAATAGTTTTTTCGGGCTCCTTGGTGGCTCAGTCGGTTAAGTGTCTGAATCTTCATTTCAACTCGCGTTGCGATCTCAGGGTTGGACGAGCCAGTCCTACGTGGGGCTCCACGCCCAGTGAGTCTGCTAGAGGTTCTCCCCTTCCCCCTCTGCCCCTCACCTGCACTTGCATGCAAATGTGCATGCTTTCTCTCTCTCTCTCTGGTAAGTAAATAAATCATTTAAAAAACACAATAGCTTTGATGAGATATAATTCGCATGCCTTAATGTGTACAGTTTGGTAGGTTTGAGTGTATTCACAATGTTGGGAAACCAGAAACTCCATGTTCCTCCCCTCCCTTCACACACTGCCCCTTGCCCACCTCTCTGACACCCCCTCACCGTGCCGCCTTCCCCACAGGCTTGCTGCTCACACCGGACCCCAAACCTTGAGGTGTTCCCATCTAGCCTCGGTGCACCTCTGAGCTTTTGCCCGAGCTATTGCCCCCACCTGGAATTCCCTTCTCCACCATAGACATTTTCCCACTCTGCACATGAAACCAGCAGAAGGATGGTGTCTGACACACTAGGCACATTTGTCCTGGTCACTTTGAGCTCTGCGGCTAGGTGTCCCAGTTGCAGAAATCCCTGGCTCTGTCACCTGCTAATATATTACATGGGTCAATTTTCACCTTGATGCCTGGCATTGCCAATACCTCAGTCCCATCTCCCTATTATTAACCGTTCTTAATTAAATACCTTCCCCATGCCTGTCCCCATACTCTAAGAGGGAAACTATGAAATCCTACCTGATGGTCATACGCATTAGGAATTTTAAGAACCATTAGCCTTATTGTTAAAAAATCAAAAATGGAAACAAGCTTAGGGGAAAAAAACCCATTAGCGGTGAAGATGTCTTTTCAAGATGCTGGATTTTAGGAGAACTCCACTGAGAACACAAATTGAACCCCGTTACAATGTCAGTCCACCAACTGCAGGCATACTCCTTGGGTCTCTGTGTTCTTGAACTGTGCTCTAAGATCTGGCCACCTGTGGGGCACCTGGGTGGCTCAGTGGGTTAAGCCTCTGCCTTCGGCTCAGATCATGATCTCAGGGTCCTGGGATCCAGCCCCACATCGGACTCTCTGCTCGGTGGGGAGTCCTGCTTCCCCCTCTCTCTCCACCTGCCTCTCTGCCTACTTGTGATCTCCATGTCAAATAAATAGAATCTTAAAATATATATATATATATTTGTACTTTAATATATATATATATATATATAGCCACCCGTCCATTAGTGCGGGGTCAATTTGATTTTTTTCATTACAATGTGCATTTTAAATTTAAGCAGCAGCATTGCAGAGTTACAGCCCTTGTGAGGCCCAATCACCTCCCTTCCCCCAAAGGACTCTCTGAGGCCATATTGTTTCTCCATGTTTTAGCTTCCTAAGTTGTAGATTTGCCCATCTACATAACACTGTGTAGTTTTATAGCTTGGATGTGGGCATGGCCCTTCCTAGCTGGGTGAGCAAGTCACTGAACTACTCCATGACTCAGTTTCCTCACCTGTAAAATGGGTACCATGATGATCTACTCCATAGGGTCGCAAAGCCTGGCATGTGATAAGCTTATTCTTTGAATTCAATTCATCTCTCTCTAGCTCCTTCTTTTTAACCTTCATTTAATATTCTGTTGTACCAACATTCGTCTGTGCCCTGTTGACAGGCAGGTAGGCTATGGCTGTGGCCAATGTTTTGCTGTTACAAATACAGCTGCAGTGAACTCCTTAGATCTGTGACCTTGGGCTCAGGAGTGAGAACTCCTCAACACCTAATTGTATAACTATGGTGTGGAAGGTAGAGGTGTCTCCCTAGACATTGTTAAACTGCCCTCCTAATGAGGCGCAGATTCGCATGCCCACCTTTACCCCACAACCTTTGTACTGTCAGACATTTTAATTTTTGGCAATCTCATGGGGAGAGGGTGGCTGCCGAAGCTGCTGTTTTGCTACAGATGACCGAACTAAAGCCCAGAGAAGGCAAGGAACTTTCCCAAAGTCACACAGCCAAAGAGCAGTGTTAGGCTTCAGACCCACACAGGTCTACCTGGTCCTTAATGGAGACCTCTTTCCCTTGAGGTGCAAATCTACTGAGTTTTACCCCACTCCTCCCCTGGTGAGCCCCTTCCCCCCTCAATAAAGTCATGCCTGCATAATGCTTCCTGTGTTCTTCAGAGCTAATTCTGTCATATACTCCTTCCCTGTGTCCATGACTAGCGTAGTTAAGAGTGTAAATCCTGGAGTTAGAATCCAAGCTCTGCTGTTTGCTGTACTAGCCCTCTTTGTACCTGTTTCCTTATCTGTAGGATGGTGTTAGGTGTTGTACTGATCTCATAAGGTTCCTTGGGGGAGGAAGTGAGTTAAGCCATGTGATGCTGGTAGATGGTTCCTGACACATGGGGTACATTCAGTGAAAACTAGCTATGATTGTTAATATTATCACCCAACCTCTGAATTTAATCTTGCATTTACTCTTGGATCCTCTCCCCTCTGCATGACCTCATGCAGCCGTAACATACAACAACAGCCCAAATCCATGAGTCATCCCACCTTCCAAGCTGGGTATGGGAGGCCCATGAGACACGGCTAGCTGTCTGCACAGCCTCATCCATTCCCACAGCCTCACATTCCACTCTGTAAATGTATATCTTCAGCCCAGGCACTCCGCAGAGCTCCAGGATGGTGTATCTAATGTCTGCACCTGGGTGTGTCAAACACATCACCAATAGATCTAATATTCCCACTGTGGATCCTGTGGATCCAGCAGCAGTGTTCCCTGATCCAGTAAAAGGTGGGTCCCCATCTCCCACTTCCCTCTTCTCACACCCCACCCAACCCCTCACTCGAATCCATCAGCTCAACTCCCAGAATATAGCTTACACAATCCACTTCTTAGTCTCCACTGCTACCCTGGCAGAGACCAGTGTCACCTTTCCAGAGACCTCTCCATCTCCCTGTATGCACTCTGGCTCCTCCATCCATTTCCCATGCAGCATCCTGAGTGACTGCTGAAAATGCACTCATGACCGTGTCCTTCCTAGCTCAAAATGCCCCACCAAGGGCTTCTCACTGCATAGAGAATAAAACTCAGAGTCTAGCCCTCTCCTATCACTCTCACACTACCTGGCTTACTGTGTTTCGGTCATGCTAGCATCCTTGCCATTCTCTCAAGGTCTCACCAGAGGGCCTTTGCATGCACTGCTCCCTCCGTCTGGAATGCACCCTTAGCTCCATCCAGGGTCCCCATTGCAGATCTCATCTCCTGCCATCATTCCCATCGACCACTCCATTTCAGCCCCGCTGACCTTGAGGCCATTTCTTCAACCAGCTAAGCACGATTCTACCTCAAAGCCCTTGCATGCACTGTTCCCTCTGTATAAAACATTCTCCAACCAGATATTTGCATGGCTTTCTCCCTCTCCTCCTAAAGGTCATCACTTAAAGGGCACTTTCTCCGTAAGGCATCTCTTGGCCATCCTATTCTAAATTGCAAATCTCAGCCTCCCTTTCCCTTGCTCACCGCTGTGTTCTCAGGGGTTAGTATTCATGCCTGCCGCACAGCAGGCGACAGGTATGTAAATGTCTATGTCTCCAAATTCTGAGAAGCCTCAAGAAATACTGCTTCAATGAACTGGAGGCGACAGGCATGTAAATGTCTATGTCTCCAAATTCTGAGAAGCCTCAAGAAATACTGCTTCAATGAACTGGAAAGTGAAATTCAACCTTTTAAGCTTCTAGCTTCGGCTGTTACATTCATTCAACAAGCGTGTAAGTCTTCACGGAGTCTCTACAGCACGATTCGGTGGTAGACCAGTGGGGGAACCATGCTCCCCCAAAGACGCCTGTACCCTAGTCCCGAGGACCTCTGAATAGGTTACCTTATGTGGCAAAGGGATATTGCAGTTGTGATTAAAGGTGCAGACCTTGAGAGGAAGAGATTATCCTGCATCAATCCAGGTAGGCCCAATCCAATCACACAAATCCTTAAAATTAGGACAGAGGAAGACATGAAGATAGAAGGAAGGTCAGAGAGGTGCAGCATTGCCAGCTCTGAACAGGGAGGAAGGGGCCACGAGCAAGGAATGTGGGGACCTCGAGAAGCCGGAAAAGGTAGAGAACAGATTTTGTTCTAGAGCCTTGGGAAGGAACACATCCCTGCTGGACTTCTGACCCAGGGGACTGCAAAGTGAGCCTGCACTGCTGCAAGGCAGTACCGGGCGGTTATGTCACGGTAAAGGCCGGATGGAGCCAAGGGTCCAAGGAGAGGGCAGTGTCCGGCGGGCAATGCCCTTTAACCCCGGCCTCTGCCCCCCGGAGAACTCCCTTCCTCCTGGTGTCTTCTGTTGGGTAATGCCATGTCCTCGGCGAGGCCCTTCGGCATCGCCCTACAAGAAACAATGGCTTCCCTGGGATCCTGCAGCGGCCACATTCACGCTAAACCAGCCTCGCCACCAGCGTTCCGAGGTTTTAAACAGTTTCACACACATTTTGTTCTTGGGATCAGGACCCGAGGTCGCCCGCTAGTTCTAACCCCGGAACACCCCCGAGAGCTGGACTAAGCAAGTCGCTGATCGTTAGCTCAGTAACTCCGTCATCTCTCCCAGTCTGAAGAGCGAAATGTGTGTGGAATCACGAAGACGGGCCTTAGCAGCAGCTTTTGAGTTTCCGCTGAGGCAGATTTGCCCCCGCCGCAGCCCGGGCGTTCGCCGCAGGGCCCAGGTCTCCCGGGCGCCGGAATCGCGTGCACCCCGCACCGAGGGAGCTGTGCGGGGCTGTTTCCCACAGGAAGAAGCAGGCTCAGAGAGGCGCGTCCCTCTTTCCCAGGGTCACCTCGCAGTGAGGGGGGAGGAAGGCGCTTCTGTCCTTCCTCCCATTCGCCATCTGGCCTCCTTATCACTGGACCTGGGACTACCCCGACTTTTCCCAGGCGCGGCTCGCGACGCCACTCCGAGCTCATGTCACCGACTACTCCCCTCGCCCCGCACCCCAGTAGGCGCTCCGGGCCCCGCATCTGACCGTCTCTGCCACGAGGGGGCGCTAGAGGATAGCCAGGGGTCTGCGCCCCGCTGCAGTTCTAGAACAAAGGCTCTAGGACCCCGGCCGCCCGGCACCCAGGAGCAGCACCTCGGACCGCCGGGCAGGACAAGCCCGACCTCACAACTCCGATCCCTCGCCCTAACGCGCGGCTGCCCCTCGGCCCGCCCTTCCTCTCCGTTTCCCCCTCACCACCGGCCCAACCTCGCAGACAAGTCACCGCTCTGAAAGCGCAGTAAGCGCCTCCCGCCCCACCCCCTGCTTTTATTGCCGCGGGCGTGGGTCAGCCGGCCAATCAGGAGGCGCAGCGCCCTGTGACGTCACAAGCCGTGAGGCGGATTGGGCCCATTCCCCGAGGGCCGCGCGTGCGTGCGGAGCTCCAGAAAAAGGCGGGAAAATGCCCGCGGGGCGGGACGCCCGGTTCCTGAGGCGACGAGTCGCTCAGTGAAAGACTAGCAGAGGGACGCGGGGCGACAGGCAGAAGGGGGACCTTCGGAGGGTGGGAGACCACCCGGAGAAGGGAGAGGGCAGCGGGAGGGTGAAGCGGGGGCACAAGGCTGGGTGGAGTGAAACAGGCAGGGCCGGGGCAGGAGGAGCCATTGGTGAGCAGAAGCTGGAGTCCGCGCGTGGGCACAGAGGGGCGGCCGGAGGCGCAAGTGGCCGGGCGGGGGGCAGGCAGACAGCAGCAGGGCAGGCGGTGGATGGTCGGTGGCAGAGAGAGCAAGAACACGGAGGGTAGAGGCGTCGGCAGGGGGAGAACAGGAACGTGTGCACTGGATGCGAGCACATGAGAGTGACGGTGACAGACAAGTGGACCATGAGAACAGCAGTGCGACAGAGACGCGGAGTGGGCCAGTGGAAGAGAGCCAGCGGGCTGCGCGGGAGAGGACCAAGGGCCGCGGACGTGTGCACAAATGCACAGGCACATGCGCAGGGACGCAAGGTCCGTAGAGCCTGCGAAGCCCGTAGAGCACGAGCTCACGCGCAGGGATGCGGGGCTAGACAGACGCCACAGGGAAGCTTGGAAGGACACTGCGCACGTGCATGGACACGGGGACCCCCACGGGGAAGCAATGCACATGCGCAGGGCCACAGGGCCTGGGAGATGCTGCGGGGAAACCACCTGAGCAGCATGCGCTGGGAAAGCACGGGGGCTGGGGTGCACAGGCTCCGGGTGTGGTCGCAGGGGTGGAAGGACACTCGAGCCGCAGGGACAAGCTCTAGGGGGCTGGGGGATGACGTGGTGACTTCGGCCCTCTGGGAGGTCTCCGGGCTCTGGATGGAGGGGCCCAGCCTCAGGTGTCATGGCTGGTTTGCTGGAGGACTGTGGGCTTGGGCCCTGCTGAGCCTGGTCTGATTCTCAGAGACACACGGGGGTCTCCTCTTAAAGGCTCTAGAGAGGAGCCTAGGGAAGGAACGTTTTGGGCCTCTGGAGCCGTGGAGAACCTGTCCAGGATCTCCGACACCCAGGCCAGCTCCAGGGTCTCTCGGAAGCCCGGCTGGGAGGAGCACACAGGTCGATGTGGCCCCATCTGCACCCTGGCCTTACACCTCACCTGTGTCCGGAAGACGCCTTGTCGCCGGAGAGGGGGCGCCTGGGCTCTTGGTGGTGCCCCAGGAGAGCGTGTGTCCAGGTACCCCAGCGGTGGTGGTCAGCTTGGCCAGGTCCTCTCCAGAGGTGGGATCCCACGTCCAGGGGGGATAATCATCCTCATCGGCGTGGCCTTGGGAGAAAGTGGGACATGGGTTGAGTCCCTCCCTGCCTCAGGTCCTTGCTGCTGCTCCAGATACCCTTCCAGAACCTTCTGGAGTGACTCTGGGTGCCCCACCCCATTCCCAGTACCAGTGCAGGTGAGCCCCACGTCTTCCTCGTGGTCACAGTTGTGCTGGCCCCACGCCCCAGCAGGGCAGTCACTCAGGGAGGCCTCGATTCCCTTGCAGCCCACGTCATCCAGCCAGATGGGACCGGTCCCGGGGCCGTAGTGGGTTTTGCCCACTCGGGACCGGACCCTTCCACAGCCCAGCTCCCAGCAGGCCACGGTACTGTCCCGCAGGTCCCAGCTGTCATCGCACACTGTCCCCCAGCGCCCAGCATGCCACACTTCCAGCCGGCCAGCACACCGGTTGGGCCCATCGGCCAGACGCACCCGGAACGGGCCTGCTGGTAGAAGACCCCAAGTCAGGAGGGGTCAACAGGGGTCAGCCTCACCTCTTCATGTTCCCCCCACTCACCTGATCCCCTAGCGGTGCTCCCAGTGGGGGAGGGGGCTGGGTCTTTGGAAGAGTCTGGAGAACCTTGTGTTGGGGTCTCAGTGGATGGCTCCGTGGAGGCCAGAGGGATTTGCTCCACTGTGGCCTCAGAGGTTATTTCTCGGGGGCTTTGAGTGGTCGGTGTTGCCACGGTCTTGGCAGTCCGTTCTCGGGGGGCCCGGGGAGTCCGTGTTGCAGTAGTATGTGAGGTCATCCTGTGGGGGGCTTCAGTGCTCAACCTGGCGGTAGACTCAGAAACTGTTCTTCGGGAGGCCTCAGTGGTCAGGGTCGTGGTGGTCTGTGAGGTCAGTTCAGGTGGCCTCTGGGTGCCCAGGACCCTGGAGTGTTTAGTGGTTGGAATCACGGGGGGCTGAGTGGTCAGTCTCCTTGCATTTTTGGTCACCCACTTCTTAGAACCCTTGGGGTTTTTCCCTGGGGCTTTGGTGGTGGTTTTCTCGGGAACACTGGGGGTCAGCTTTGCTGGGGGCTTGGTTGTCAGCTCCCCAGGGAGCCAGGCATCCGGATCTCTACCCAGGCCAGGGATCCAGCTCCAGCTGAAGGGGTCTGAGATGGAGTCCAGGCCAGGAGTGTCTGGAAGTTGGGAGGAGAGGACATGGAAGGTGGCAGACACCATAATGACAAGGTAATCTTTTGGATCCCCCCTTCTCCCTCATCTCTTTGTTCTTTATTCATTCACTCCTGCATGTCTCCAACATTTATCCAGCATATTCTATCACCCAGGCACTGTGCCAGACTCTGGGGATACAAACCTGCTGGCCAGACACACCATCCCCTGCTCCTTGGCTTTTCCAGTTGGGACATGCCTGACCCTCTCTGCCCTTCCCACATCAACCTGTCCACTGGCCACCCACGGTGTCACTTCCCATAACTTCTGACAGTCTCCCTTTCTCCTTGTCCAGCTCTCACCAGTTACCAGAGTGGTACCAGGTCTGGCGGGTCATTCCCCAGCTGAAAACCCTTCTGTGGCTCTTGTGACCTCGGGAGGAGAGGGAAAGGGCCTTAGCTTCTGTGACGCCATTGTGTGGGCCACAGCCCTTGTCACATTTCTCTGATTAGATTAGCACGTGTGTGCAGTAAAGTGTCACCTCTGCCCAAGGAAATGTCTGGCCACTGGCTCATGGGGCTACCCAGAGAGTCAGTACCAATACTGTGACTCACGGGCAGCCAGTGGGCAGGCAGCCAGAGGTCGTAGCCAAGCTCCTGTAAAAACTCTGCACCCGAGGCTGGGGGGACGTCTCTGCTGGGCAGTACTGCACGTGTGTGGTCACTTGCCCCTGCTGGGAGAGCTAAGTGGTCTCTGCATGGCTCCTCAGGGAGGAAGGCTGGGGGCTCCCTGCAGACCTCTCCTGCATCAGCCCCTGCGCCTCTGCCCTCAACTGGTTTTTATGACGGCTTTTCTGATTTTTTGGGAGTCCTTCTAGAAGATTATAGAACCTGAGGGTTGTCTTGGGGCCTTCTGAATGATACCGTGTTGCACAGGTTTGCAGAGATGTGTGGGTGCACCTTTATGTCAGTGAGCTGTGAGCATCCCAAAGGCCAGGACTGGGCTCCTTCTATCTGACACCCCAGCACCCAGCTCAGTGTCTGGCACTCGTAAACGTTAGCAAACGACAGACACAACAAAGCTTGTGTATACTGCAGCTGGCCCTCACCTTGGCCTCTCTCCAGCTCCCGACATCCCTGTCCTCACTTCCTTTATCTTGGGGAGCATAAACAGGAGGAGCAGAAAGAATCCCAACTGTGCCACTTAGTTGCTGTGTGACCTTGGACAAGTTACTGAACCTCTCTGTGCCTCAGCTTCCTCAGTAAAATGAGCATAACACCCACCAGCTTGTACTTATTGTGAGGCGTGAGTGTGGTCACATGTGTGGGAACAGCCAGCCTGGGCAGGGGGCTTAGGAAGACATGCACTCAGAAGATGTTAGTGCAGATGTTAGTTCCCATTCCTTTTTCCAGGAAGCCCTCCAGGAGCCAGCAGGTGGTCAGGACCTCCTTACCAGTGCAGGAGATTCCAACATCTTCATTGTGAGCACAGTTGTGCTTCCCCCAGGGCGAAGCGGGGCATTCTGAGAGTGAGGCCTCGGTCCCCAAGCACCCCACGTCATCCAGCCAGATGGGGCCAGCCCCCCAGCCAAAGCGGCCAGCCGCAGGGTCCTGCTGCCGAGCTCTGCCACAGCCCAGCTCCCGGCAGACCACGGCTGAGTCCTGCAGGTCCCAGCTGTCATCACACACCGTCCCCCAGAGTCCATTGTGCCACACCTCCAGCCGGCCCGAACACCTGCTGGGTCCTGCCACCAGGCGCAGCTGGGGGGACCCTAGGGTGGAAGAGACCCAAAGACTTAGACAGGAAACTGTCCAGCTGTCCGTCCCTCTGCCTGCCTTGCATTCATCCAGCCTTCTGTTCATCTGGGCTTCCCCATATCCGTCCATCCTGGTGGCAGGCACAGGGATAGAGTCTGGCATGGTCTGGGTTCCTCGATAAACGGGACACGGAATCCCTGTATGATCCAGAAATCCCACTGCTTGGGCTTTACTGCCGGTAAATGGAGGATGGCTACTCAGACACGTGCTTACGCACAGGGTCCTGGCACTGTTCACAGCAGTCCAAGGATGGACACAGCCTGACTGTGCATCCCTGCATGGAGGGATAGCAGAGTGAGGCCTGCGCACGAAATGGAATAGGATTCAGCCTTTCTTAGGGAGGGAATTCCGTGACCTGCCCCGTGGGTGAAGCCAGAGGACATCAGCACAAGTACTGTAGGGTCCCATCTGCACCCGGCCCCTGGAGGAGTCTAGTTTATAGAGACAGTAGAAGGGTGGGTGCCTGGGTTGGGCCAGGGGGATGGGGAGCCCACGCGTAATCCGTCTGGGGTGTCTGGGATGGTGACAAAGTCCCACAGCTGGATGGTGGTGGCTGCCCGACCTCATGAATGGGTTTCATGCCACTGAACTCATGCTTAAAAACAGACGAAGCGGTCAATGTTACATTGCGTATAGTTGACCACAACGAACCAAACAGAGGACGTGGGCTCTGGGATGCTCTGCCTTCACCTATGTCTTAGCCATGTGGCCTCCTCTGTAACACGGACAGCATGTTGCACTCAGGGCCCCGTGGCCAGGAGTGTCCCCTGATGGAGACAAGGAGCATGCCTGCAACAGCGCTGATCACACACAAGCCCGTGAGCGCTGAGTGACTCAGGAAAAGGGGGAAGTGGCCTCCAGCAAGAATGCGTTTCCCATCCTGGAGGAGTCAGTTGTGCTAACCAGGCCTTTTTATTGTCTGTGTGTCTGTCTGTCTTTCTTTCTCTCTCTCTCTTTCTTTCATTTGATTATGGTGGGGGGAGCATGAAAGGGAGAGGGTCAGAGGGAGAAGCAGACCCCCCGGTGAGCAGGGAGCCTGATGCAGGACTCAATTCTGAGACCCCAGGATCACAACCCAAGCCAAAGGCAGTCACCCAACCAACTAAGCCACTCGGGTGCCCTACAGTCTGTTCTGACGCTTTGGTCTCTCAGGGCCTTGCTGACCCTGAAGGGACCACCCCTGGAGGGCTACCTAAATCAAGAGACAGGAAGCCAGCAGAGCGGCCTCCTGTCTGCACACCAGCCAATCCAGAGCCCACCCCCCCCACCTGCTCACACTCTGGTCCACTGTCCACGTGGCCTGGTGCCCCACAACCAGGGGCAGCCCTGGTGCCCCACAGCTCTTGGAAACCATCCAAGCAAGCTGACCCTGAGCTTGCTTACTCGGCCTTGCCCGCCCCTTCCCACAGAAGCCATGGTCAAGGGGCGCCTGGGTGGCTCAGTTGGTTAAGCATCTGCCTTTGGCTTAGGTCATGATCCCAGGGTCCTGGGATCAAACCCCACATCAGGCTCTCTGCTCAATAGGGAGCCCGCTTCTCCCTGTCCCACTCCCTCTCTCTGTCAAATATTTTTTAAAAAAAGAAGAAGAAGAAGCAGCAGCAGCGGCAGCCACGGTCAAGGTTCTAGCTGTGTGTTCCCCTCACTGCCCCTGCCTCCTGGCCCATGCTGCTCCTTCCCTGCCTGGCCTCTGTTTCTAGAAACCCAATATCTTTCCAAGGGCAGTCCCGTCCTGATCTGCTGGCTTCACCACACCTGAGTAACACGGCAGGGCATTCAACCAAGCACAGAACCTTGAGGGCACAGGGCTCTGTTCCATTCACCATCCTTGTCTTTCCCCCAATGAGAACTTATGAGCAGGGAGAAAGGGCAGGGGTTGGGGGGGGGGGGTGGAGCACTGACTCTGGGGGAGGAGGCAGTCAGTAAGACCCTGTTTTCTCAGGGAGCAGAACGGACTCACCAGCTTCCGGTCCAGTCTCCCGAGGGACAGTGGGGGAGGCAGGAGGAGGTAGGATGTCTGCTGTGCCTAGGGACAGGGTCCCTGTGGGGGCCGAGGGCCTGGACACTGCCTCCTGGGACGAAGAGCGGTTGCTGTCTGCTGCTGGGGCCGTGGGGGGGACATACCCCAGAGGCATACCTGGGGCAGGGAAGAGCCAATCACCACCATGGGTGATCCCAGGACCACAGATTCAGAGTGAGGGTCCATGCATCAGAACAGGAGAGAGGGGTGCGTCGGGTGAGTGTGCCAATGCCCCACGAGCCCCCCACTTCCTGTGCCTCCACTTGAGGCTCCCACACCCCCAGCCTCTCCCTGTGTCCTCCTCACCATCACACACGGCCCCGGCGTCCTCCCGGTGGTGACAGTCATGCTGGCCCCAGGGCCGTGTGGGGCAGAATCGCAGGGCTGTCTCGTTACCCCGGCATCGAAGGTCATCCAGGAGGATGGGTCCAGCCCCTTCCCCGAAGAAGGCACCCCCAGGGGCGGCCAGCGCGCCCCCGCAGCCCAGCTCCCGGCAGGCCACAGTGGCATCCCGCAAGTCCCAGGCATCATCGCACACCGTCCCCCAGCGGCCGCTGTGCCACACCTCCAGGCGGCCCGCACACCCGTGGGGTCCATCAGCTAGACGCAGCCGGGGAGCTGGGCCTGGACGTGGGGAAAGGGAGGGGAACAGACAGACGGGAGACTGCAGTGGGTGAGTGGTGTGAGCTCGGAGGGCAGGCAGCCACGTGCGTGCGCAGAAGCTGAGCTCTCCAGGGCTGGGCTTCCGGCCCATGCAGCAGTATTCAGGGGAACAGGAGACGCCCCACCTTCCGTTTGCCGATGGGGAAAAGGCTCCAGGATGGGAAGTCACTCACCGGGAGTCCAGCAATTGTCTGTCCACCTCCCAGTGCCCCGTTTGTGCAGAAGCAAGCCCTGGGGACACTGGCCCTCACCCCATATGCCGGCTGCCTACCCCAGTCCTGTACGGCAGGCTTCTTGACCTCAGCATCACCAACATCAGGGGATTGTGTGGGGCCAAGCTGTGACTGTAGGATGTCCACAGTGTCCCTGGGCTCCATCCCCACATGTGAGGGACATCCACAGTGTGACTGACTTTGCCCAGTGTCCCCTGGGAGGAGTTGGGGGTGGGGGGAGATCACACCCCACCCTCTGCAAAGAACCCCTAGTCTGCGGACTAACCTCTTGCTGGCTTTAGGGTACATTTCTGTTGGGTCTCTCTGGGTAAGACTGGGGTCACCACTGGGTAGTACAGAGTCCATCTTTCTACCCCCTAGTTTGGGGGGTACATCACCCCCACCCCCATCAGTGCTCTGAAGAAAAGAACTGAGCGGGGAGGGGTCAGACATGAGGAGCTGCCTTACAGGACTGCTCTGGGGATTAAGGTGTCAGTAAGGCTCCAAGCTTCCCCAGACACCTCAGTAGCCTTCACTTCTTTTCCCCAGCCACTTAGCCTTCCCTGGGGCCTCCACTTACCTCCCAATCTGGTCTCTGGAGAACCTGCTTCTGCCTCTCCAGGCTGTCCATCCTGCACAGCACAGTCCCAGCCCACTGCTCAGGGCCCCAACCCCCATGGGTGGCCTCCGTCCCCACCACTCCAGGCTTTAGACTCCCGCCCGCACAGCAGCTCTGTCTGCAGCGGGATAGACATGGCTGGTCAAGTTCTGAGTCTGGGGCTGAGTCCATAACCTGGGTCATTTGGGGTCCTTCTCCAAACCTCATTTCCACATCTGGGAAGACAGGATGAGAGCACCCACCCCAGAGGGTATCCACGTGGTGGTGAGGCTCAGACACAGCCGGGAGGTACCCAGCACACTGCTTAGCACAGAGCAGGACTCAGGATAATGTCCTCTTCCTCTTCCCGTTCACATCAGCCCACGGAAGCACTGCCCACCCCCTGCCTCCCTGCTCTGGTGGGCACCCACTGTCTACCTGCAGCCCCTGTGCTTTCCCACCCCACCACTCTGGGTGGCCGTCACCCTGTGCCTGTCGGGTCCTGCAGCAGACCCGCTGTGAGTCCATGAGAGTGAGGACTGGGTCTCAAGCTGTCCCTGCCTGGAGTGGATGGGGTTCAAATGGTATTGGGGGAGGGGGAGAGAAGGGGGGAAGGAGAGAAGGAAGGAAGAGGGGAGAGAACTGGGTGGAGAGAGGAAAGGGAGAGGGGGAGGAAAGGAGGAAAGCAGGAGGGAGGGAATGGAGAAGGGGGAGAACTGAGGAAGAAGGGAGAGTGGGAGAGAGGGAAGTAGAGAGGTAGGAGGGAGGGATGGGAGAGGCTGGGGGGAAAGAGGAGGGAGGAAAGGAAGGAGGGAGGGAGGAGGAAGGAAGGGAAGGAAGGGGGGAGAACTGAGGAGGGAGGAGTGAGGAAGGGAGGAAAGGAATGGGGAGAGGATGCAGGGGGAGGGAGGGAAGAGGGAGAATGAGGATAGAGGGAGGACAGAGGAGAGCCCTAGTGAGAGCAAGTGCAGCAGATGGGGTGCAGGGGGTGGGTGGTGCGGGCGGGGGCATACCAGTGCAGACCAGCCCTGCGTCCTCGCTGTGGTCACAGTTGCTCCGACCCCAGGGGCTCCGGGGACAGTCCCGCAGAGCCTGCTCCCCGCCTCCACACCCCACGTCATCCATCCACACAGGCCCCGAGCCTGGGCCAAATCTGGCGCCTCCGGGGGCGGCTAGTGCGCTCCCGCAGCCCAGCTCCCGGCAGGCGACAGCAGCGTCCCGCAGGTCCCATCCGTCGTCGCACACAGTCCCCCAGCGGCCGCCGTGCCACACCTCCAGGCGCCCGGAGCACCCGTGGGGGCCTGAGACGAGGCGCAGCCGCTCTGTGGGGGGATGGGCAGGGAGGGAGGGGGTGGTGATTCTCATGCCGGGCAGTTTGGGAAAAGCAGATTCAAACACCCTTCATTTTCCAACTGGGAAAACTGAGCCCCAGAGGGAGCAGTGGTCCGAGATCCACCTGCCTGCTGGGCCTTTAAGAGTGCTGGGGTCCCAGAAGGAGCTAGGTGTCTGGGGCAGGAGCTGCCTGGGGCCCCTGACTGGAGGGGCGGGGCATGGGAGTCTGGCCCGACTGAGGCCCCGAGGGATCTGGCGCACGCCGGAGCCCTCCCAGGTACCAGCTAGGAGGAGGCCACCCAGAGGTCCCCAGGTCAGTCCAGGCCAGGCCAGAACTGTGACAGGGAGGTATGCAGAGAACATACCCTGTCGGGGAGCTCTAGCCGTTAGCATGGGGGCCCTGGTGGATTTGGGCTGCTTGACTGGCTTCAGGCTCTTCTTCCTGGAGTTGTTCTGTGGGGTCCCAGCTTGGCGGGGGGCTGCGAGAGACTGTGGTTGGTCGCTGCGGATCCTCCCACCAGGCCATACCGTGCTGCCTGGGAGTCCCTGAGGGTGCGGCAGGGGGCCCCTTGAGGGGGTGAAGCCCCTGCATCCTCTGTCCCCTGTCCCCGGGACATATCAGTGCGGAAGGCCCTGCCCTCTCCCTCCCAGCTGGATGCACGGCCAGAGTGGGCTCACCATGGGTCATGGGAGGCTCCTGAGAGCCAGGGCTCAGCTCCCCAGACGGCCCTGGCCAGAGGTCCCCCTCCAGGATGGAAGGCGGATCCTCCCCGTCCCTGGAGTTGGCCACTCGCTGACCTGAGGGAAGGAGAGCACAGGAGCTTGGCTGGGCGGCCCTGACCAAGGCCGGCATGGGGACACCTCAGGCAATAGTCAGTTGGGAGTACCGCAGGGAGACACCCAGTTTTCGGAGGGGTGGGGACACCTGGAAGTCCAGACCCTCTGAGTCCCTGGGGTCATGTCTGTAGGAGTGCCCCCCGACGGAGGCTCCAAGACCTCTCACCTGCACAAACGACGCCCGCGTCCTCCTCATGGGAGCAAATGTGGGCCTTCCAGCCGCGGTGGGGACAGAGCCCCAGCTGTCCCTCGCTGCCCCGGCAGGCCAGCTCACTCAGCCACACAGGCCCCGAGCCCTCCCCGAAAAAGGCACCTCCAGGGGCGGCCAGTGCACCCCCGCAGCCCAGCTCCCGGCAGGCCACAGCGGCGTCCCGCAGGTCCCATCCATCGTCGCACACGGTCCCCCAGCGGCCGCTGTGCCAGACCTCCAGGCGGCCGGCACACCCATGGGGGCCGTCAGCCAGACGCAGCCGCTCTGAGGGGACAGAGGAAAGGCTGGGACACCTGGGAGGCCCGGTCCCCGGGAATGGCAGGGCCAGGGGCTTGCCTGCAGGGTGTGGGTGAGGCCAGCCACCCTGGCCACTGGTGGGGGTCCCAACTCCTGGGTTCTCAGGAGAGAGGTGACCCCCATGATAAATGGGGGGTTGGTCACCAGCGGTTCTGGAGGAGCAATGTCCAAGGTCATAGTTGCCCGCAGGGCTGCTGGGGTTCCCCTGGAGGGGGAGACTGGACCAGGTGGGTTGGAGTTGGACAAGGCCAGACAGAGGTGCTCAGGGCCACTTACCAACAGCCTGGATCCCCATCAGAGCCGCTGGAAGGGAGGTTGGAGGGGTGGGGTAGAGTGAGGACAGGCCCCATGGGGGTGCTTTCTCCTGGTTTTAAATACCCAAGCAAGTGCGAGCACACGCCACACACACACACACACACACACACACACACACACACACACAAAATCCGCACTCCTCTGAACCAGAAACCCCTGCTGGGAGGCAGGACTCTGGACAGAGGGCTGGGCAAGACTCAGGTCCCTGAGACGGGCGGGGCCCCACATGCCTTGGGTCAGGACTAGGAGCCAGGCCCTTTGTGCTCCCCCAGGGGCCTGGTTAATGTCAAATGGGAGTGACCCCCCCCCCAAGGTCAGGGCCAGTTGCAGGGGGAGTAGTCCCTGGGGTCTTCAGAGGGTGAGATGCATGTCCAGAGGCTGGGTCCCTTGGGGGGGATCAGGCAAGGACGACCAGATGTCATTCATCCCAAGCACTCGAGACAGGGCCCCGGAAGTCTGAGTCGCTTAAGTGTATGAGCTCAGGGGTCAGAGGTCCCTGAGTCCCCATGGAGAAGGGGTCACTCACCGATAAGGCAGGCCAAGACCCTCATGTTTGCAGACTCCAAGGCAGGGACGGGGTGAAAGGGGACTTGAGCAGGAGAGGGGAGGAGGCTGCGGCCGGTCACCGGAGGGAGGGAAGGAGAGAGGGAGAGAGGGAGGGAAGCGCCTGCCAGAGGCGCCCTGGACCGGGGAGGAGCAGGCAGTGGCTGGACGCTCTGCCAGAAGGAAGAGAGACTGCCTGCCGAGGAGGCAGCAGGGGACAGGAGCGGGGGCAGGGAGGGGGCTGGCCGCAGCGGAGGCCTGAGGAGGAGGGGGTGGCTGGGGGGGGGGGTGTCCAGCTGCAAACCCCCACAGGGAGCCAGAGCCGCCAGGCCCGGCGCCCTGCTGTGCTTAGAGATGCTGCAGGGAGGGCGGGCCCCGGTAAAGGGACCCAGTAGAGGCACGCACAGGCCGCTACCGTCTGCCTCCTCTGTACAGCCAGGGGACGCGGTGAGACCAGGGTGGAGCGGGTGGACCATGGATCCTGACCGGCAGCAAGAGGGCTTACAGCTAGACACCAGGAAGGACTTCCTGGATTGGGAAAGGGGACTGAGGAAGCCCTCCCGGCTGGCCCTCGCGGGGCTGGATGCAAACCCTTTGGGCCCCCATCTGAGGGGGCACTGGGTGAACCCCAGGGAAGCCGGAGATGGGGGGGGGCAGGCGGACTAAGTGCTGGGTGTAAGGTGAAGGAGGGGGACTCCACACGCACACTCACATACACACACAAACCCACACTCACTCACTCCCCCCACCCCCCACTCTGCACCAGGCAGCTGTGAGTCGGAAAAAATTCGGTAATGGGGAGCGTGAGTCAGAGGGCTGGCAGGGAGCAGGGCTGCTGTGAGCTCACTGCCTCCCCCTCTCCCGGTCCAGCACCCCCAGCAACAATTAATGTCAAGTCGGGGAAAGGAGAAGCCAGACAGAAGGGGGGGGCGCTCAGACGCGGACTGGAAAAGGCATCAGAGAGAGAGCTCTGCACAAAGCAGTTTCAGGCTTTATTAACAATCGGGTGCAAAAAACCAGATGGGTCTGGCGGCCCCTCTCAGTTCACCTTCCGGGGAGGGGCCTGGCATGGGCAGCCTGGTGCCCACCCTGTCCTGGCCAGGGCCTTCTGCTGGGTAGGCTACCCTCCTTTGCAAAGGCTCTGCTGACCCGCTCCGAGCAGTCAGTAAACCCCTCCCCACTCCCAGGAGGGCCTCGTCCCTACTTGGGGTGCCCTTGCCACAAGTCCTACCCCATATGGCGGGTCCACTCTCCTCCTCCCCATTTCTCTCTCCCGGGCTCAGGCCTGGAACACAAATGGTGCAACCTTGGCACCAGACTGAGGAGGTCTTAGTGCAGACAAAATCTGGGTTGGGGGCTGGACAGTTGACCTTTATGAAAAGTTCAGACACTACAGTCAGATATTGGCCTGCAGTGGGGTGTCTCGCCCTCTGCAGACCTGCTTCTGGGCCCTGGGCAGGCTGGGCATCCACCAAGGGAGAACCTGCACACCGTCAGCACTCACACAGTGCTCTCCCTCGCACGCGGTCCGGAGTCACAGGTCCTTGCTGAACTCCCTCACCAGCGTGTACCCCATGCAGCCCCAGCTCCCCTCAGCCTGGTAGCCACACCCCTCCAGCATCCCCGCCACACCCCACGCTGCCACCGCCACAGGGACCACGAGCCGGGCCCGGGGCTCCCCCATGCCGCCTGCCCAGGCCCGTGCCCGGGATTCGGCAAAGGCCAGCAACCGCCGGCCCACACCTCGGCGGCGGTGCCAGCGAGAGACAGAGAGGCGGGTGACCCGGGCCCCGTCCCCAGCGCTGGAGCCTGGGGCCAGGGCCAGAACCCCACACACATCGCCTGAGCTACGCACGGCCACCCAGGGGCCCCCCAGGCCACCTGGCGGAGGCAGCGAGCCCCATCGGGCCCGCAGGCCCAGCTTCATGGCTGCCACAGCCAGGAACACGGGCAGGAGAAGGGCCAGGGCAAAGGAGGCCAGGACGAAGCGCAGGCCACTGCTGGCCGCTGCCAGGAGGAGCAGGGCTGGTGGCCGCGTCAGGGCGTGGAGGGTCACTCGGTTCTCCGTGTCCTTCACACCTGCCTGCAGGCGAAAGGCGCTGTCAGAGCCGGGGTCCTGGGCCTTCCCTCCCACCAGGGCCCCCATGGTAGGGGACCTCCAGGGAGAGGAGAGGGGGTGAGCTGTGCCCAGGTAGGGGCAAAGGGGTGGAGGAGAAGGGAAGGCGCTGTGTTGGGGCCTGCAGCCAGGGAACAGGCAGGGAACAGCCCACATCTGCTGTGGCTCCGGTAAACAGAGTCCGGCACACTGGGTCCTGAGCGAGTGAGTGAGGTGGGAGCTGTGGGGGGACATACGATGCAGGGGAGCTGCAGGTGTGAGGCTGAGCCCAGAACAGTACAGGGGACTGGCCCAGTTCCGAGGAGGACCATTCTCTGGGCAGCAGGAGGTGGCACTGGGGGGTGGCAGGTGTGTGTGGGGGGTTACTCAGGGCCAGGCTGAGACCCAAGGGCTATGCTTGGAGAGTGCTGGGGAGGCTGGCTCCTGTGGGCTGGCGGGGGGGGGGGGGGGGGGGGGGGGGGGGGGGGGGGGGGCGTAGGGCAGGCTGAAGTCTGCAAAGGGAGTACAGAGCTGATGCCACACGCATCTCACAGCTCTCCAGCTATGAAAACTTTTAAATAATCTCTACATCCAAAGTAGGGCTTGAACTCACGACCCCGCGGTCCCCAATGAACCAGCCAGGTGCCCCTAAAACCTTTTTGACCCCATGGGTAGGAACAAGGCACTAGGAAAGGAAGGGACCGAGCCAGGAAGCCTCTCAGGAGGAACGCATCCTGCTCCGGGAGTGCGGGCTGGCTCAGGCAGGTGTCCGGAGCCGCTCAAGAGACGTCCCCGCCGGCTCTCACCTTCAGCATCTCCAGCACAAGGGGTCTCTCATCTTCCCTCATCTCCCGCACTGACAAGTGGCCGGGGGCCATGGCAGCCCCCAGGCTCCCGCACCCCCGAGGGGAGCAGGCGTGCACCTGGTGAAACAAGCAGGCCAGCGTCAGTGAAGGGCCCCCCTCGTCCCCACAGCGCCCCAGGCATGGGGACCAGCAGCAGCAGGGTCCAGATGGGGACACTGGGGACGCTCGGGGCCCCCGAGCGAGGTTCCAGGCAGGACGGGATTCACCCTCCAACCTGCGACCTTTCTCAAGTCTCCCGGACCACCGCCCCGCTCCGCCTGCCGCGGTGCTCAGCAAATTCCCCCCAAAAGCCCTGCAGACGCCAACACCCCGCAGCCCGCGCTCCCTCCCAGGCTCTGGGGCTGCCCTGGGGAGTCAGCGGAACTCCCCCCGCCCCCAAACAGCCAGGGTCTGGACCACGCTCCCTGCCCCACAGGTGTCCCCGACCCGCGTCGCGGGAGCAGGCACCGCAAGAACCTCTGCAGGTCGCCTCAATCCTTCCACTAGGTGAGGGGGCAGCAGGGTCGGGAAGGGGTCGCCTGCGGAAATAACGTCACGACCGCGCTCGAAGGGGGCGGGGCCCGCACCCTGCCTTAGCAACGGTTGCCAAGCATCCTGGCCGGGGCGGGAGGGCGGTCGGGTGGCCGAGGAGGGACGGGAGCGGGGAGCAGCGACCCCGGCGGGGATGGAACAGAGGGAGGAGCAGTCGCGGAGCCGGGCCGGAGGGGACGAGGGCGGCGGGGCCGGGCAGGAAGGTACTTACGCGGCCGGCAGAGGAGACGCGCACGAGGGCGGTTGCTAAGCAAGCTGCAAGGCGGGTGGGGGCCGGCGACGGGAGCGCCCCAGTTCTCATTGGCTCTGCGGCCTTCGCGGGAGGGGCCGCGTCCCGCGCTCCCAAACTCAGATCCGACCCCAGGAACCTCCACCCAAGCCACCTGGGCTCTATCTCAGGGAACTTCGGGACAGGGATTCCCACCCACCCATTTTCCAGATGAGACCAGTCGGGTGACTGACGGCGAACAAGTGGCACAACCCGGATTTTAGATCCCCACTCTTCCCCACTCTAATGACCACCGCGCCTCCTTTTCTTGGAGAACAAACAGAACCTCACTTAGAAGTGTCTGGCTCCCAATCGCAAAGTCAGTCCCCTGGGAGCCAGGAAGCAATAGAGAACAAGACTCCGAGCTCCCAAGCAGTGGCTACCGCCGTGACATTGCCCCCACCGCAGCCGCCCCCAAGAGAACAAAACCGCGGAGAGGAAATTCCGGTCTTTATTAGCAAGCGCAGCCCGCAGCTTCCCTGTCCCGCTGCGCAGCCCAGCCCAGCCCAGCCCAAGCAGGGAGTCCAGGTCTCTGTGTGGGGCCCTCAAGAACCCAGTGGTTCTTTTCAAAATGTGTGCACCAACTGGACTGCGGGCAGAGTCTGGACAATCTGGATAGAAGGCAGGCCCTGTGGGGGCATGCCTCCGGGGGCAGCGCCAGTGGGTACCACTTGGACCATCTGGGAGGTGGCTGCCGTGGAGATGCTCACTGGACCAGAGGCTTGGCCCGGTGGTGGAGGGGTCAGCAGCTGCAGTGTGGGAGCGCCTCCCCCACCATGGCTGTTCTCCAGCAGCTCCGTGGCCGGTGCGCTGCGGATGATGAGCAGTTTCTGTCCCGGTGGGCCTGGGGCAGGAGGCTCTGCCAGCCCAGTGGGGAGGGTCTCTACCTCCTGCACACATAGCTGGGTCTGCTCGCCATCTGCCCCGCTCAGCACCAGGACGCTCTGCAACCCCTCGTCTGTCTGCAGCGTCTCGAAGAGCACATCCTGGACGACGCCAGTACTGGTGTCACCATCACCGGGCTCCCCGGGGCCAGGGCCCGCCAGCAGCTCCTCCGCTGTACCACTCTGAACCACCAGCAGGTTGGGGGCCTCAGTGGTCACTGCTCCCCCACTGGGATTGGAGAGCTGGCCTGCCACAGGCTGGAGCTGGACCGTAGTCACCTCCTGAGCTGGCTGGAGCTGGACCGTGGTCACCTCCTGGGCTGGCTGGAGCTGGACCGTGGTCATTTCCGGGCCTGGCCGAAGGGGCTGGAGCTGGACCCCACTCACTTCCTGGGCCCCTGCCTCCCCACCCCCTACATTCTGTAGAACGATGAGGCTCTGCCCTCCCCCGCTGGCCCCTGCGTTGCCCCCGCCCTGAACCCCCAGTCCCCCAGGACCTGGCAGCCATACTACTCCAGGCGCCTGACCGGATTTTCCTGCTGCCCGTGGGCCCTGCCTACGGCGGCTGCTCCCGGCACCAGGACTGGACGAGGGCAGCAGGATGAGCTTGGGGGGAGCCGGTGGGGGCGGTGGCGTGGGGGGCTGGACGCTGCTGGGGATGAGTTGCAGGCCCTGGGCGGTCTGCACCAGGAGAAAAGTCTGGGAGTTGGGGGCTGCCTGGCCTGGGGGCGGGGCCGGAGCCTGGCCCCCTGCCACCTCGAGGGAGAGCGTGGCCTGGAGGTGTGGGAGAACGTGGACGTCTTGGGTGGCAGACGCCGCTGGGGCGGCAGCCAGCGGGGCGGGGGGCTGGGAGCTGGAGGCGGGGGCTGCGGGGGCTGCGGGGCCGGCGGCGGCCGTGGGCGCGGGGGCGTGCGTCCTCAGGTGCCGCTGCAGGTAGGCCGCCATGACAAAGCTGCGGCCGCACACAGGGCAGGCAAAGGGGCGCTCGGCAGAGTGCGTGCGCTGGTGCAGCAGCAGGTTGGACGAGTGCGTGAAGGTCTTGGGGCAGAGCGGGCAGCGGAAGGGCCGCTCCCCCGTGTGCACGCGCTGGTGCTGCCGCAGGTTGGAGGTCTGCGCGAAGCTCTTGCCGCACACGCCGCAGGCGTGGGGCCGCTCTCCCGTGTGCACGTGCCGGTGGCGCCGCAGGCACGACGTGTTCCGGAAGGCCTTGCCACACTCCCCGCAGGCGTAGGGCCGCTCACCTGAGTGCAGCCGCAGGTGGTACTGGTAGTGCGAGGACCACTTGAACGTGAGGCCGCACTGGCCACACGTGAAGGCCCGCAGGCCCGTGTGCACGCGCTGGTGGATGGCTAGCAACGAGGAGCGCTTGAAGGCCTTGCCGCACTCGCCGCACTGATAGGGCCGTTCGCCCGTGTGGTCCCGCAGGTGGTAGCGCAGCCCCGAGGAGCCCTTGAAGGCCTTGCCACACTCTGCGCATTTGTAGGGCCGCTCGGTGCCCGCGGGGGCGGGCGCCGGCGCGGGGACGGCGGTGGGCGGGGTGGGGACGGCTGGGGCCAGGGGCTCCTGGGGACAGGTGACCTCGGCGGCCTCCGCCTGGGGGGGCGGGCGCCCGGCAGCCGCCTCTTCCACGTGGCACTGCTGGTGCGCCAGGAGGCTGGCCAGCTGTGGGAAGGCGCCGTCGCAGCTGCCACAGCGGAACGCCTGGCCACCGGCCGCGCCATGGCTGTGCTGGTGGCGGGAGAGGCCGGCCACCGTCCGGAAGGACTTCCCACATGGGAGGCAGGCGAAGCCGGGGGCTGCGGAGGCAGGAGGGGGCTGCGGCGCGGGGGCCGGCGGGGACTGGGAGGGCAGCAGGGCGGGGTCTGCCTTGGGCGCTGTGGTGCCCTGCCCGTCCTGTGGCGGGGTGGCGGCTTCGGGCCCGGGACAGGGCTGGTGCTCCATGAGCAGCTCCTCGCTGCCGAAGCCCAGCTCGCAGCCCTCGCAGCGGTACACCAGCTCCACCGTGGTCTCCGCAGCAGCCAGAAAGAGCTCCGGCACCACCGGCGGAGGTGCGGGCGGCGGCGGCGGCGCGGGCGCGTGCAGGTAGGCGTCCGACACCAATACCTTGGCGCCAGGCTCGTGCTGTGGCGGGGCAGGAGCAGCGGCGGCAGAGGGGGTGGGGGCGGCGGCAGCCGCGGAGCCGTGCGTGCGCTGGTGCAGCAGCAGGTTAGACGAGTGCGTGAAGGTCTTGGGGCAGAGCGGGCAGCGGAAGGGCCGCTCGCCGGTGTGCACGCGCTGGTGCTGCCGCAGGTTGGTGCTCTGGGTAAAGCTCTTGCCGCACACGCCGCAGGTGTAGGGCCGCTCGCCCGTGTGCACGTGCCGGTGGCGCCGCAGGCTGGACGAGTTCTTGAAGGCCTTGGGGCAGTCGGGACACGGGTAGGGCCGCTCGCCTGTGTGCTGCCGCAGGTGGTACTGATAGTGGGAAGACCACTTGAAGGCCAGGCCGCACTGGCCGCATGTGAAGGCCCGCAGGCCGGTGTGCACACTGCGGTGTATCTGCAGTAGTGAGGAGCGCTTGAAGGCCTTGGGGCAGTCGGAGCACTGGTAGGGCCGCTCGCCCGTGTGGCCCCGCTGGTGGTAGAGCAGGGCGGACGAGCCCTTGAAGGCCTTGGGGCAGTCGGGGCACTTGTAGGGCCGCTCGCCCGTGTGCGTACGCTGGTGGTGGAGGAGCCGAGATGACCACCGGAACGACTTGCCACACTCCCCACACTCATACTGGGCCGCCGGGGTGGGGGCTGTGGGGCCGGGCTTCTCCCCGGGCCCCTCAGTGGTAGAGGCGGGTGCCATGTCTGCGTGGGAGCCGACCATCACACCTGGCGGGGGATTCTGGGTCAAGGGAAGGCGGGAGCTCACCCCACCTCCACCCAAACACCCCATCTTCTCAACCTGGACATACACCTTTGCCCCCGAAGAGGCAGAGAGGACCACCCCAGCCCCCCAGCCAGGGATAGGGAGACTCCCTTAAAATGAGGGCCCCTGGTGGTCCAGGTCTGCCCCAGTGCAAGGCTTTAGGTGCTGAAACAGAAAGTTCTGGAAAATTGGGAGGAGTGCTCACCAGCCATAGGGTGCTGGCCATCCCCTCCAAGCCAGACAAGTCTGAGAAAGCTGTGCGTGGTCTTTAGGAGGCCCAGCACTTTCCCTAGGACTAAGCTCCTTCCCTCTACAGATAGACACTGTCCTTGAAGAAGCGTGGGGTCTCTCTAGCACACTGGCATCTGACACTTGACCCTTCTCCCTCTAAAACCTCATCTTCCACCCCACCTCAATACCAGTTCCCACCAGTTCCGAATGCCACTGTAACTAAAGCCCTGCGAGCATTCTACCCTCCACCACGCCCCATCCTGCTCACCTTCTCCCTTTTGGGTATTAATCAAAGATCCCTAACCTCCCCTAGACCCATAATGCCTCTGCGCCCAGCACCCCATCCACATCTTCACTTCCTGTCTGGCTGCAGTCTCCCTTTTTAAAAAATTCTTTATTTTAAGATTTTATTTTTCTTAAAGATATATTTATTTGAGAGAGAGAGAGAGACAGCCTGCACAAGCAGGAGGGGTAGAGGGAGAGAGAGAGAATCTCAAGCAGATTCCCCGCTGAGCATGGAGCCTGATGTGGGCCTTGATCTCATGACGCTGAGATCATTACCTTAGCCGAAACCAGGAATCGGCTGCTCAACCGATTTGTGCCACCCAGGTGCCCCAAAATTTTATTTTTAAGGTAATCCCCATGCCCAATGTGTGGCTTAAACTCACAGCTCCATGATCAAGAGTCGAGCACTCTACCCAACCAAGCCGGCGGGCGGCCTTGGCTTCAGTCTTCCTTTGCACTCTCACTCGAGCATCTCAAAGTTCCCAGCACCGCTCACACTGCCCTCCTCTGTCCATTCACCACACACACTCCCACCCAACAGGTGGTACTGAACATGCCTCTGCTCCCCTCAAACCTCTCTCCTTCTGCCCCCTCCTCTTAGCAGGTGACCTTGCCACTGAGAACATAAAAGCAAGCAGAAGAGAACGTTCCCATGTTCCAACTGCAAAAGCAGTGATTCTCAACGAGAACAAATGATGACTCTCCCATCCCAGGGGACGATGCCTGGAGACTCGAGCTGTCACCTGGAGGGGCTGGTGCTCCCAGCATCTGGTGAGGGGAAACCAGGGATGCTGCTGGACACCTTCCAGTGCACAGAACAGGCCTCCACAGCACCAAACACCACTAGCACTGAGCTGAGAATTCCGGAACTATCCCGTCCCCTGCCTGCTGCTGGCCCGTGGACTCTTGACTTCCCACCTACAACTTTTCCTTATCTCCTAGACTGTTTCAGTGTATCCACGAGCTGCATCTCTCCTCTTTAAACAACAAACCCTTCACCTTACCACGCCCTCCAGCTATGGCCTTATTTCTCCCCACCCCTTTTGCAACAAAGCAACTCCAAGTGCTGTCAAAGTGCGCCCAGGTGGCTCAGTCAGGCGTCTGCCTTCAGCTGTGGTCCTGATCTCAGGGTCTTGGGATCAAGCCCCGCACTGGGCTCTCGGCTTAGCAGGGAGTCAGCTTCTCCCTTTCACTCTCCCTCTGCGTTGTTTCTTTCTCTCAAATGAAAACAAAAAGCATGCAGTTTTTCCCTCTCAAACCCCATCACTCAGATGCTCCTCCCCTGACTCTACTCCTGGATTCCTTGGTGCTGAACTGCATGGTCTCTGCTCCTTACCTACTCTCCTCACCTTGGGGCACTGGTGCCTTTTCACCTCCCTGACTTGTGAACTCAGTCCCAGACTCTGCACATCCTTGTCCTCTTCCTCATCCACACTGTCTCCCAAGGAGCCCCCACTCATTCTCAGATCTCAGTCTGTATCTCTATTTGACCCGGTCTCCTCTGAACTCTAATCCCTCTGCTACAGTGTGCCATACGGACGCCCCACAGACAACTCAAACTTAACATGCCCCAAATCTAACTTGGGGGGGCAGGGGTTTACTCCTGCTTGCTTCGTTCTTCACCCACCATCTCCCTCCCTGAATACCACTCAGCCCTTCCCCAGGCATCGCCTCTTTCTCTCACCACCTATGCCCAACCCATCGGTGGGCTCTCCTGTCCCAGCACGAACATATCTGGAATGTGGCCACTTCTCTGAGTCCCCCATTGCCACCTTTGTCCAGGGCCTTCCTCCTGGGCAGCAGCAACAGCCTCCTAAAACAGATCTCCATGCTTCCAGCCCTACCCCAGTGTGCGCCCAACACAGAGGCTGTGGGGAACTTGCCAAAGGCCTCTGCAGCTCCCACTTCAGAGAAGACAGATGTCTTGCAGGAGCCTGCAGACTTCCCATGCCCTCGGCCACCTCCCTCCCTGACCTCCCGCTAGCTTCTCACACCACCCAGGACCCCCACCAGGGACCACCCCCTTCCTGCCAGGGTGCTTGCTGACATGTCACCGCGTGGAGGCATTCCCTGCCCCAGACGTAGACTTGCAACCCCTTCCAACACTCCCCGTTCTCTACAGCACTTATCACCTCCCAACCTGCTTCTCATCAGGGTTTCCAACCCTCAGCCCTGTTGAGATGTGGGGCTGGCCAGTGCCAGGGACCTGTCCCGAGGGCTGTGGGGCGCTCGGCAGCATCCCTAGCCCTCTGCCCGCTAAATCGAGTGGCATCTTAGTCACTGTCGCACTCCAGCGCCTAAAACAACGTCTGGCAGAGCGAGCCCAGCGAAGATGTGTCCTGAATGAAAAAGGCCGGGCTTCCCCTTTAGACGGGCTATCAAGATTCCCTTTAATACGATGAGCGTCCTCTTTAAAATGGAAGTAAGTCCTTTTACGAGAAGCTGCACGTGCCTCTCGGAAGGCTGAGTAGGCCTTAAACGAGAGCGGTCCGCCCTGGGCCCGAGCCGGACCCATCCTGCCCAAAGCCGGACCACACCCTTCCATCAGGCCCGACTTCCCCTTTAAGAGGCTGCTCCCGCTGCCCACCTAACTCCTTTTGCTCAGCTAAGCTAGAGGGGGCGTCGAAGCCACCAGGGCTCATAAACTACCCCGTCGATGTATGGGACACTGTCCGCGACCTTTCCACAAGAGGGCCCGTCCTTAGCGGAGAAAAACCGGGGACGGCGGGGAACCGCACAACCTGACCCGCCCCTCTAAAAGCAGCCCTTGCCCTTTAAGAGGGCGGAGCCCGCCTAGCGGACGAAGTCGGAGGTGAAGTAGCGCCCTTCCCTTTAAGGCGTCCCTTCCGGTTTCACGCTCTCCGTTTCCCCAACGTCTCCGCCCTCCGGTCCCTCCCCCCACCCCCACCCCTCCGGTCTCTCACCTGCGGCCCCGACCGGGGGAATGAGCGGGGGAGACCTAGGGCCTTCCCGCGGGGGCCGACGGGAAGACGGGGCCCCGGCAGCGGCGGGACGGGAGTCGGGGCCTGAGAGGGGGGCGGGGGCGCGCTCCCTCCCAACAGCCCCCGGCGCGAGGCACCCAACCTTTATCGGCGGCCTCTCGCGCACACAAACCCCTACGTCGCCGTTGGCGCGTCACGACGCCACGTGCGCCGAGGCCCCGCCTCGCCCCTCCCGTTGGCCGGCGGCAGTCGCTCCTTCCGTGGCGTAAGCGGCGCGCGGCATTGTGGGAGTTGTAGTTCTTGCCCGGCCCCCAACTTCCCGGTCGTTTTGGAAGTCCGCACAAGGCCCAGGGAGGCCGGGCCTGGACGTGGGGTAACCTGTTCCCTTTTTTGACTATTGATTCTCCCTCTCTGTCTAGAATCCCTCTGCGGTACCTTGGTTTGCGAACGGCCTCGCCGGCCAGGGCTGTGATGCTTCCTGGCCCGGCCCCCAAGCCCTGGTCTCTAATTGCCCTGTTGGGGAAACTGAGGCCCACGAAGCTTCCTGCCCCGAAGAGGTCCCAGCGCTCGCGGTTCCTGGGCGTCTGCTGCGTGCTCGTGTGTGTGGTTGCGCATGAACCAGCTATGCTTTCTCTCCTTCGTGGCCTGGGACCTTAGGGAACCACTGAGCTGTCCCGGATCCCCATCCCTCCTTTCCATGACAATGACAGCCCAGGACGGCCTCAGCCTTTTGAGCCATACCGGCTCTTGCAGGTCATCCAGCTCAGCTTCTCAACCATGGGACTCGTAACATCTGTGCCAGACCGTTCCTTGTTGTGAGGGCCATCCTGAGTCTCGTAGGGGGTCAGTAGCCTCCCTGTGCCGGGCCTCCACCTTCTCTCCCCCACATGGCCCCTGGTTGAGAACCACTGCTCCAGGAAAATCCCCCTCAGCCTCAACTGTTTGTTGGACCAAAAGGCCCCTCTACTCCTACCCCACACCTCCTCAACTCCTGCAGGAAAACCCGCCATGCTAGGTGGGGTCCCCTTACAGACCCAGCCGCACTCAGCCATGATTCACCCGAACATCTGCAGCAACCAGCAAGGTTCTGATCGGAAGCAAGTGCTACTCTTCATTGAGTGAGCCTCCCAGGCGGTTTCCCAAGGCCCCCAGGCAGGCCCAAACTCCGCTGTGACCAGAGTGGATGTGGACCTCTCCCGGCCCTACAGGATGGTTTTTGCAGTCTCCAGTGAACTCGTACATGGAAATCCTAGGACTCCAGCTTAGCCTGAACATCCCTTGCACTTCAGCTTTTACCTCCTCTGCCAGAAAGGAAGCTGCCCAGGGACTGGCAGGGACATAGGAGCAGAGCTCTGAGCTACAGAAGAATACAGAGGGGAAGGCAAGAGTTGCAGGCACCAGCATAGAGTTAGGAGGCCCAGGCTGGGGGGCGAAGGTGGGGGGTTGGTCACCACCTGCTTCTGGAGCTCCCCAACTCCCTAAGGTTGCTTCCAGATGGAGGACTCCACACGGGGTCAAGGTGTGGATGTGGAATGTATGGCCCAGCTGGCTGTGGGGAGAACCCAAGCCCACCTGCTTCATCTCAGGCCATTGGGGTCCGCAATAGTGAAAGGAGTTCTCCATGCCAACAGAGCCCCAGCCAGCCTCCCTCTACCTGCCAGTCAGCAGGTACAATAAGAGAGGTCAGAGGGCAGAGTCCCAGCACCTGCCCTCCTCTGCCATCCCTTACTCTGGAGCCAGAAAGTAAGCAAAGGTTTTGAACCCAATGGCCTCAAGCAACTGGCTGTGCAGATTTAACTTCTTTTTTCAAACAGTAGTAGCTAGACAACATGTAGAACCCTCTGTGAGGGGCCTCATGGGACCTCATACGGACAAGCAAACTGGGAGTCCAGGCATCTGAGACACAGATAAGATCACAGGAAATCATCAGAAGGGCCCAGGTTAGGCCTTGTGGTGTCCAGACCCTCTGTCCTGATCCAGGCCCCTCCTGGGTCTTGTCTTTAGAGCTGGGGACAAAGCAATAGGGTGTGAGGGCCACAAAAGTCTTGTCCTGGTGAGTTTATATAAAATCTAAACAAGTGATAATGTATGTCGCATTCTACATGCTAAGAAAAATAAAGCAGGAGAGGTGGGTATGGATGAGTGAAGACCTCTAGGAGTTTAAACGGGGAACTTAGCAAACACCACTGTAGACCCCTGGCGTTCTTGTTTCTGGCCAGCCACACCCTGCCCCCGGTGCTTTTGGGGGAAACTAACCCCCTTGACTAGATCAGGCATCTAATCCAGCCCCAGGCCCTCTGAGCCCCTGCCCCCTGCCTTACCAGCCAGATGAACCATTCATCCTGGAGAACAGAGCTGGGCATGGGGACTGCAGGCTTTGAAGGTACCTGAGACCTACCTGACCCTTCCCAGGGACCTCGGCTGTTACTCTTGCCCCAAAGGCCCCTGTGTCCCTCTCTGTCCACCAGCATCCCAAAGCTGCCAGCCAAGAAAGGGTTGGCAAGGATCTGCACTCCACCCACCCCCGATTCCAGAGAAAGGCAGCCCCACCCTCACAGGTGGTCAAAGGAGAAGAGAGACCCTGAGAGGAACTGGGGAGCCTGAACCTTTCCCTCTTCCTCACACTCCCCCCTCCCTTCCCTGACAGCCACTCTGTGGGTCCTGGGAAATGTGTCCTGGGTTTCTGAAACAGTCCAGCTCCAAGGTGGCCCAGGCAGGATGAGAGCCTGGGCCTACCCTCTTTGATCACAGGGTGGTGCTCCCACATGCTCAAGCCCTCCAATCCAAATCCCTTCCCTCTGGAAGGAGGGGGCTTGTGATGTCGGGCTGTGTGGAATTAGATTCTGGTTTGGGCCACTCTGCCCATCACTCCATCTTTGTGATGACCACCTGTGCTCCCTAGAGAGGAAAGGATTAGGGGCTGGGGTGACAGATGTCCCTGGAGCACCTGCTCCCCCTACACACATAGCAGGAGGCATAGGGACCAAAGAAGGACTCCCAGGGCCAGAGGCTAAAAATAAAATAACTTTTTTCATCTGAGTGCAGGAAAGAGAGCAGAGATGCACATTAAGCAAGGTGGGTGGTGGGCAGGAGCCCAGGGGGTGGCCTATGCCTCCCACAGACTGAAGATGCTCCTTTCTGACATCTCTTGGGGCTCCCATGGGTGCCCAGTCAGCCCTGCCCGAATGGGCCTGTCTTAGGGAAGGAGTGTGATCCCCACTTGACTGGGGGGTAAGTAGAGGTCCTCTGAAGTCTCTTGGCCAGGCACAGAACCAGGAAGTGATGTGACATCCTGAACCAGGAAGTGATTCCTGTAACCCGGAAGTGATGTAACCAGGAGTGTCTCCAGCCCCGGAGTCCACCCCCATCCAAGGCCCATCTAGCAGGTCCCCATGTGCATGGTCACATCCCAGCATGGGGGCCAGAGAAGACTCCCTGGCAGTCACCCTGGATCACACAGTCCCTTCTGTACAGGGAAAACACATCCCTCTGTTTTCAGTAAAAAAACGTGGACAGGGACAGATATGCACCAAATGGCCTCCCCAGGAGTGACCACCACTTTCCATGCCAATCCCCAGTGACCCATGCCCTTGTACACCAAGTGCCCTTTCTTCAGGTGGCCAGTGGACATGACAGACATCACTCCCATGATAGGTTATGTGATATGGTGAAGGTGAAGGGATCTGGGAAGGTGCAGTCAAGGCTCCCTGTCATTTGATGTTAATCAAAAGGAAATATAACAGTTAATTTTATGTGTCCACCTGACTGAGCCACAGGAAGCCCAGGTATCTCGTTAAACTCGATTTCTGTGTGTTTCTGTGAAGGTGTTTCTGGAAGAGAGAAGCATTTGCATCAGTAGAATGAGTAAAGCCAATGGCCCTCCCCACCGGGGGTGGCCATCACCCAATCCCCGGGCTGGCTAGAACAAAAAGGTGCAGGAAGGCTCGATTCTCTCTCTACCTGACTGAGCAGGAAAGCTGATCTTTGCCTGCCCTCAGTGCTCCTGTTCTCAGGCCTTCAGACCCAACCCGGAATCCACACCATCGGCTCTCTGGTTCTTGGGCCTTGGAAATACACACTGGCTTTCCTGGCCTCCAACATGCAGATAGCAGATCATGGGACCTCACCCATAATTGCATGAGCCAACATCATATAGTAGATCTCTTTAAAATAAGTGTAAGATACATAACATCTCTCTCTGTCTCTTGATATAGAGATAGAATAGACACCAATATAGATCCTATTGGTTCTGTTTCCCTGAAGAGCGCTAATATAGAAAGGTTGCCCTGGGTGGGCCTGATATTATCAGGCGAGGTCTTTGAAACTGGGGCTAGAGGTGAGAGATGTGAAATGTCAGTTGATTCTGCCCTTGAAGCCATCTGCTTCCATGGGTTCTACAGAGGAAAGGAAATGAGTTCTTCCACGTGAGCCCGGAAGAGGATCCCAACCTTGGACGGGACTGCAGCCCCAGCCTACACCTTGAACACAGCCTCATGCCTGACCAGAGGACCTGATAAGCTGTGACGCCTGGACTCCCTGACCCATGGGAACTGTGAGAAAATCAGAGTACATGATTTCAAGCCATGGTAATTGTGGTTCTTTGGGACACAACATAGATAACTAATATACTTCTTGTGTTCGTTTGCTGGGGCTGCCCTAACGAGGTCCCACAGGCTGGGTGGCTCAACCAACAGAAATTTATTTTCTTATATTTGAGACTAGAAATCCAAGAGCAAGGTGTTGGAGGAATGGTTTCTTCTGAGGCCTGCCTCCACAACTTGTCTTCTCCCTGTGTCTTCACATGGTCTTCCCTGTATCTGTCCATTTTCAAAATTTCCTCCTCTTATGAGGACACCAGGCATATTGGATTGGACATAGACATATGATTGAGTTTAGCTTAACTACCCCTTTAAAGATCTTATTTCCAGGGGCGCCTGGGTGGCTCAGTGGGTTAAGCCTCTGCCTTCAGGTCAGGTCATGATCTCAGGGTCCTGGGATCGAGCCCTGCATTTATGTGTCCACCTGACTGAGCCACAGGAAGGACTCTCTGCTCATCGGAGAGCCTGCTTCCCCCTCTCGCTCTCTGCCTGCTTCTCTGCCTACATGTGATCTCTATCAAATAAATAAAATCTTTATTTTTTTAAAGATTTTATTTATTTATTTGACACACAGATCATAAGTAGGCAGAGAGGCAGGCAGAGAGAGAAGGGGAAGCAGGCTCCCCACTGAGCAGAGAGCTCGATGCAGGGCTCGATCCCAGGACCCTGAGATCATGACCTGAGCTGAAGGCAGAGGCTTTAACCCACTGAGCCACCCAGGCACCCCCAAATAAAATATTTTTTAAAATAATAAAGACCTTATTTCTGAATAGATACATTTTGATGTATGTGGGTTAGGACGTCAGTGGATGAGTCTAGGGAGACACCACTTAGCCACACCATGGTGTGAAACAAATATGACAGGGTTGGTTGGCCACTGAGTTCTTGGTTGGGAACATCAGGAAACTGCCACCTATAAATTTTCACAATAAATTTTAAGGCAAACAAAGTCCCTCTGGGACTAGGTAGAGAGCTTGCCAATAAGCAGCATGGAGGCAGGGAGAGACAAGGTTTTTTTTGTTTTTTTTTTTTTAAGATTTTATTTATTTATTTGACAGACAGGTCACAAGGAGGCAGAGGCAGGCAGAGAGAGAGGAGGAAGCAGGCTCCCCGTTGAGCAGAGAGCCAGATGTGGGACTGATCCCAGGAAGCCCGAGACCATGACCTGAGCCGAAGGCAGAGTCTTAATCCACTGAGCCACCCAGGCGCCCCTGGGAGACAAGTTTTGTCTGGGCTCCTGGCCTGATCCTGACACCTCAGTACCCCCCGCCTCCAAATATTAGAGGGGGATTCAGGAGTGGGGTCCCCGCATTCCAGGTGCAGCGAGGCTGGGAAAGGAGGTTTGGGGCAGGGCCCTGAGGTCTAGGCAGAAGTCAGCTTCAAACCCTGCATAGCTCCTCCTCATTCTTGCCTTCATAAGCCAACTCCTCCCACCTGGCCTACAGAACCCTGGGGCTTCTGTCCACTTCTCTGACTTCACCTCTTCCTCTTGCTCCCTTTGCCTGTGAAGCTCCTGGCTGCCCTCTCTTCCACTCAGGCTGCAGGACAGTTGTCACCTTCTCAGACCTTCTCCCTCCCTCCCTCCCTCTCCACCCCTTCCCCATCCAAGCTCCATCACTCCCAGACTCCTCCAGGGACAGACTGTGCTTGTTCTGCTCACTGCAGGTTTTCAATCCATGTTGATTAAACAACTAAACGACCTCCTCCCCGGCTTACCCAGGACGTCGCAGGAGGAGAGGGGCCCGAAGGTGGGCCGCTCCCGCCCGGCATCGCTGCACTGCCCTGGGTGTGGGCGCCCCCTGGTGGAGCATCCCTAGGCAACAGCCGGAAGGGCGGGCGGCCCTAGCTGCGGTCCGACCCCACCCGCTGAGGGACAGAGCCGGCCAGCAGATGCTGTCCTTGGTTCCTGGTGGCGTGAAGCCAGGATAGGAAAGGTCACGCCCAGCCATGCATCGGCTGTCCTTGAGCCTGAGCCCGGCCCTCCAGAGGGTCTTCTCCCCCACAGCCCCTTAGCCAAGGGACCCTGTGCGGTCCCCTCTGGGCCTGAAAGTCACAGGACAGGAAAACTTCCAGGCTGTCCCACAACATCACATGCACGCCCAGGATGCGCACACACATGTGAACACACACACACACGCGCGACTTGCCCAGGCCAAGGGACAGGGACGCAGACTCTGAGAGACCCTGTAGAGACAGAGACAGAGAAGCTGAGAAGCACAGCCAAGCTGGGTGCTGCAGTCAGAGACAGTGAGGAGGAGAGGACAGGAGACACCCAAGGAGGGGGCTGGAGACCCTCAGAGGCACCCAAGGCGGACGCTTGGTGCCTGCTGCTGTCCCATCCCCAGCTGGGGCCGGCCTCTGTTACCGTCTCCCTCCAAATGACCCTGCCCACAAGGGTGTCCTGTCAGGGCCTCTGGTGCCTCGAGTTCAAATCCCAGCTAGGCCACTTACTTGCAGTGTGAACTTGGAGACGTATGGGCTGCTCTGGAGGCGGGAAAATATGCGGGGGACGGCTTCTCGCCTGGAGCCTCCAGAAGGAACGGGGCACTTCAGCTCAGAAGACCCATCTTGGACCTGTGACCCCCAGAACTGCAGGAGAATAAATGTAGGTGGTTTTAAGGCACCAGGTTTGTAGTAAATCATACCCCAAGGACTCTCCCACCCACTTCCCCCAGCACAAACCTGCAACACAACCCCCCAGAGCAAACATGGAGATGCTCTCCCGCCACAGCCCAGACCAGGGTCCCCCACTCTGGCCAACGCCCTCCCAGAAAACAAGAGGACCCCACTCCTGACGCCCCAGAGCCAGCCTCTCCGCCCACCATGTCCCAGCCTATTCTCTGCTTCCCCCAAACACCAAGGGCCCCCTAGTCCCTCAGTAAAATGCCTTCAGGGAAACCACACCCATGTTTTCTCTTCCCCTCCCATGGCAGCAGCCAGGCTGTGCCAGGAACAATCCCTCCTGTCACCCACCTAAGCAACTAGTTCAGCCAGCATATGTGCCCCGCCCCCTTCCTTGCTCGCTCCTGCTCCAGCCAAAATGCAGGGTTTGGGGCTCAACCCCACACAGAAGCCAACCCTTCCTGCTGGCTGGAGGCCTGGGGCACAGGCAAGCCCCTTCTCGGAGCCAGTTTCTCCAGGATGCCTGGCCAGAGCCCGGGAAGGCACGGGGTGGGGTGGGGGGTTGTACAGCTGCAGGTGGGTGGGCAGATGTCCATGGTCTGGCGCAGCTGGAGGCTCCCAACACCCTCCCAGGGAGCCATGCCCCCTCCCTCCCAGCCTGCACCCAAGCCTCCTGCCGCCCCCTCCCCTCAATTCCCATTAAGGGTCCTCAACACTAATCGATGCGGTTGACTCAGCCCATGGCCTCGCCTCCTAATGAGGCCTTTGTGCCTGTAATTGGCTATCTCCAGGCGCTTTTCTCTGCCCCCCACCATGCTGCCCTGTCCCATATCCCAGGTCCAACTATGTGCTAATTGGGTCTCTGGGGAGGGGCACGCATAAAGCCCCCCCCTTCCCTTCCTGTATCAGCCCCCACCCACCCACGAGTTCCTCGAAGCTCAGCATCCAGCCTCCAGGAGGTAGGGATGGGGCTTAGGAAGGAGGACCGGTCCTAATTCCCTCGGCCTGAGCCTCCTCCAACCAGAGCCCTGTCTCCCCTCCAGAGTTGGCCTGCCCCTCCCAAAGGGCCCCTCTCCTCCCCTGTCTGCTTCGCTCCCCAGCCCTGCGCTCCCAGCCCTGGCTGCTCCTCTCTCCTCTGAGTTAGGAGCTCCTTTCTGAGCAGCCAGAATATTGTGGAGAAGCTACGCTGTCGCCCGGCCATGCACCCCGGGGTGCCTGCAGTCCCTGCAGTCTCTGAACCCAGCCCCCGGGAACTGTGTGCCTTCGTGAGCGGGGCCACTACCCACATGCTGCGCACCCTGCACCCCCGGCGGACCCGGCCCCCCAAAAGGAGGCCCAACCACAGGAGGTTTCTGCACAACCAGATCTGCAGGTGAGGGGGGGTGGAAGAGGGGAGGTGGGCTGGGGGGGGCAGACCTCTCAGAGTGGGGGAGATGGGGCCCATATAGAACAGAGAGAAGGGGACCTCGGGAGACAATCAACACTCAAGATGCATCTATTGAACACTAACTGTATCCCGGGCCCGCAAGATCCATCGTGCAAGGCAGACAGAAGCCCCTGCCTTCATAGAGCCTGGGCTCCAGCAGGAAGGCAGCTGGTCAGGGACAGTGGATAAAGTAAGTGATACATGGATGGACCTCGAGAACATGATGCCGAGTGAAAGAAGCCCAACACGGAAGGCCATGTATCGCCTGATGCCATTCATGTGAAACGTCCAGAACAGGCAGGGCCGGAGAGTCAGGGAGTGGTGCTGGGGGAGGGCCTTGGGGCTGCTTTCTAGGGTGACAAAAGGTTCTGGAACAAATTAGAGGTGGTAGTTGCACATTGTAAAGGTACGAAATGCCACTGAATTGCACACTTTAAAGTGGCCCGTTTTAAGTTCTGTGAATTTTACCTCCATTTTTAAAAATTATATGGCATGCTATGAAGTGGTAAGGGCTATGGATGGCATGCTGGGGGAGGACTGACCTTTTAGGTAAAGTGGGTAAGGCTCTATGAAGAAGGTGACAACTGAGCCAAGACCTGAGTGAAGCCAGGGAACAAGACTGTGGATGCCTGAGGGAAGAGCATTCCAAGCAAGAGACAGCCCCGTGCAAAGGCCCTGAGGCAGGAACATCCCTGGAATGTCTGAGAGCAAGTGTGGCTGGAGCAGAGTCCAAGGGGGAGGGAAACAGAAAGAAGGAGATCCCCATTTAGCACTATACCATTCAGCCTCTGGGCCTTTGCACATCTGTACCCTTTGTGGGGCAATATCCTTCCCTCCCTCTGGGAATGTAGAAGGGGACCTGAACTCCTTCAGGTCTGTGCTCACGCTTGTCCCTCTCACACTCCACCCAGCCCCATCCCACCTTGCCCTGTGCTCTCCCCTCCCGCTGTGACAGTAACCTGCTTAAGAGCACCTGCTGTGGGCCAGGTCTATGATACTAAGGGTTTGACATACAATATGTTCCTTAACACATATGTTATGACATACAAGAACATACAATATGTTCCTTAACACATATGTATGACATACATATGACATACAATGTGTTCCAGTGGATCTGCTCAGTAGGTTGACTTTGTCCCTACATTACAGACAGGAGGCTCAGAGAGATTCGACAACTTATCCAAACTACATAGTTGAAGAATGGATTCAACCCAGGCACTCTGAGTCCAGAGCCCGTGCTCTGTACCACTTTGCTGTCCTGCCTGGACTTGGGACTTGGGATGATGATGATGATGATCACATGACAATGACGATCATCACATGACAATAACAATGATGTGATTATGGTGATGACGATGATGGTGGTGGTGATGGTGGTGATGGTGATGATGATGACGGCGATGATGATGGCGGTGATGATGGTGATGGTGATAATAGTGATGGTGATGATGGAGGTGATGTTGGTGATAGGGATGATGGTGATGGTGATGGTGGTGATGACGCTGGTGATGATGGTAAAGGTGGTGACGATGGTACTGGTAATGGTGATGGTGGTGGTGATGGTGATGGTGATGATGGCGGTGATGGTAATGATGGTGATGATGGTGATGGTGATGATGGTGATAATGGTGGTGCTTGTTCTAAGCACTTTAGTATAAACTTATCACACTCACTCACAATGAACATTAATCCCCCATAATAACCCTATTATAATCCTCATTTTTCAGATGAGGAAACTGAGGCACAGAGAGGTAAAGTGACTTGCCCAAGGACCTGCTTTTTTCAAAGCAGGCTTTTCTCCCCACCAGCCTAGGACCTTGCTCCGAGAGGCATTGGAATCCAATCTGAGTAAATAGGAGCCTGGTCCCACCTAACTCCTGCCTCCTCCGCACTACAAGCTGCCTTCCTCCAGGATGCCCAGCCCTGGCTACGCCCAGAATGGTCCCGGCCACCACCCTACACACCCATTATTGAAGAGGAAAACATGTGTCTCTTCAAAGAGGGTCCAGCGCTAGGTCCCAGGGCCTTCTCACTGCTCTTCAGCCCCTCATCAACCACTCCAGGACCTTCCCCATCTCCAACCCCATCTGGGTTCCCTGCCCACCTCCAGTCCGGACCCTTGGTTGATGCCAGCCTCTCACCTCCCAGGTTCCCCATCTACTCTTCCCCATCAGCCTCCCCGCTCCCAACTTATCCCCTGTAGCATCCCAGACATTCCCAGCCCCATGTCTGGCTCTGACACACGCTTCCTGGAGACCCAGGCCACCCACAAGCTGTCTCATGGGCAGCCCGGGGAAGCTCTGCAGCATATCCCCCTGGGCACCCAGCCTCAACCCGAGAAAATCCAGGTCAGAGGCAAACTATCCTCGGCACCTTCCCACCCACGTCCTCCTCCTCCCTCCAGATCCCCTCAGGTCCTGCTCCCTCAAGGGCCCCCTCCCACCCATGCATGTGGATTTTTGACTTTTTATTGTGAAGAACTTCCAACCTTCCAACTTCCAACTTCCAACAGAAAAGTCAAGACAGCGGTCTAACACAGCAGTTCTCAAAAAGTGGTCCCCAGACCTGCAGCATCAGTCCCTCAGCACGGTGTGGGCGTGTGCCAGAGACACAGATCCGTGGACGCGACCCCAGGCCTGCAGAACCCAAACCTCGGGGGCCTAAGGGCCTGTGTTGCCAAAGCCCTCCATTGTGCACTCAAGTTTGAGAACTGCTGATCTAAAGATCACTCACGTACCATCAATCAGACTTCACTGCCCATAACATCCTAGCCTATTCCCTTCCTCTATATTCTTAAAATAGCTCAAGCAAATCACAAATGTCATGACTCTTCAGCCCTAAATGTCACTTATACCAAGTCTGTTCAAGTCAACTCCTCCTCTCTCTCTTCCCACCCCCATCCTGTGCCATTTAACCTGACCTCCCATTTCTGAACATTTTCCCTGGGGACTCAGAGAAAAGCTTCTCCCTGGCATCAAAGAGAGTTCTGGAGTGGCAGCTCACACTTTTTCCTTGGGGTAAAATTCACCATTTTGAATGTCTTAGAGTGTACAGTTCATTAGTGTTTTGTATATTCATAATGTTTTGCAAGCAATTACCTCTATTGGGTTCCAGAACATTTTCATCCCCCGCAAGGAGATCCCATACCCATTGTTAGTCGTTCCCATTCCCCCTCCCCCAGGACCGACAGCCACCAGTCCACTTCCTGTCTCCAGTGACTGGTCTGTTCTGGACATTTCACGTCAACAGAAGCATACAAGGTCAGCTACCTGTTTAAATAAAACCTCTTCTGGAAGTTTAGCAACTACAAGAAATGCACACAGTACCAGCATAGAGCTTGACGGATTTCCCCAAAGGGAACCCACTAGTGTAAACAACACTCAGATCCAGGAACAGGGCCCTTCGTGCCGCCAGAGGTGCTCATGGGGTCTCCTTCCCATAAACTGGCATTGTGATTTCTCATGTTCTAAAGTACTGAGGGTTCAACCTCCAGCATATGAATTTCAGGGAGACATAACTGAGCCCATCACGGTTTGTGAGTTCCGTCCACACAGTTCTTGACAGGAAGGAACGCTAAGGGGAGGCCAGTGAAGTGGCTATTGTGGTCATCCAGATGGGAAAGTTCACCAAGTTCACCAAGGATTGGTGGAGATGCGGAGGTGGGCAGATTCAAGAGCTCTGTAGGGAGCAGAATCCACAGGGCGTCACTGTTACACATGCCCCCCAGCCCACAGCATGCCTTGTGTGGAAGACACTTTTTAAGGCACCCTTTCCTTCAGATGTTTTTTACTTTTATATGTTGGGATGTGGCCATAATAAGTCTAAATGTAAAAAATGTGCATTGTCCTGAACCAGAGGTGCCGCCTTGTGCAGTACACAACCCCCACAGCTGTTCAGAGCTTCCCTGTGAACAGGGTTAGAAAAACTGAATCGTCAGACTCAAGAAAGTGAAACCAGGTAGCCTAGAGTAGAAAGATGGAGAGGAGGAAAAGGGAAAAACTGGTCCTGGGATGGCATACAGGGGCGGGGGGATGCTTCATGGCTAGTAATGCTTGTCTCCCTGCAGGCAGTTTGCCAAGATTGAAGCTGCCACCCAGGAGCTGGCCCTGTCTATCCTGTCCCAGGAGGCACCTCCACAGAGACCTCCGCCCCGAAGACCACCCCCACCGCCTCCGTCCCCCTTCCTGGGGGTGGCCTGTGCTGTGGCTCCCACCGAGGCACCCTATGCCAGCCCCAGCCTGAGCCTCGCGGCCTTGGACGCCTCCACCCTCGACCTCTTTGATGATATTGCACTCACCCCAGAGTGTCCCTCAGTGCCATCTGAGTTGTCCTGCTGCACTGGGGGCCAACCAGACCTGAGGCAGCCTTCACATTTCTATAATCCCCCACCCCCTCCCTCAAATGCCCTGGAGGGTGTGGACGGGCCCTGGGCTTCTGAGGGGGATTGGGTGGGCAGGTGGGAGGTGCCCTGTGCCTGCCATTCTCAGGGAATCCCTGAGGGTTGGGGGACCTACTCCCCATAATGTTCAACCACGACCCAACCCAGGCCCATCGCCCCCAGACAAATCAGAGGCCACCCTTACAATAGCTCAACAGCTGCCCCCAAGAGCCCCTGCCCCGTCCACTCCCCTCCTGGCAACTCCTAGGAGCATGAGCCATCCCCAGACTCCTCCCACCTCAGACCACATCTTCTGCTCACCCAGGTCCCCCAACTCTGCCTCTGCCGGGGTGCCCCCTTACACTCTCCCTCCCCCACCTTCTCCCTCTTTCGTCCCAGCCCCATCTCCGCAGTGTCTGCTGCTCCAGCCTCCTCACCTTGGCTCATTTCTGCCTAATGTCTGGTCTTGCCTCATTTATTCCCAAATATATACCGAACACCCACCATGTGTCAGGCCCCATCTAGGTGCTGAGGATTCAGCAGTGAGTAAACAGACAAGATGTCTGCATCTAAGGGCGTGAGGCACGGGTACCGGTAGGGGGGAACTGACAATGAGGACATTTTTACATTTTCTTAATGCAAGATAAATTTCCGATTTCAGATTGGAATTAGTGCTGTGAAGAAAATAAAAGAGAAACTTGACTGAGTGGCTGATTGACATCAGGGGGTCAGGGAAAGCCTTGAATGACAAGGAGGGGTTTAAGCAAAGGTCTGGGGCTGCAGGCTGAGGAAACAGCATGTGCAAAGGCCCTGAGGTGGCTGGAGCAGTGTGAGCAGGGCAAGTGGTAAGAGATGAGGTCAGAGAAGTTCACAAAGGCAAACAAGAATTGGGAATAGTTTGGATTTTATTCCAAAGCTAATGGGGAAATTCTCTCCCCAACTCTTCCTTAAGCCCCATTTCCAAGCACAGAGTCTAAATATTACAGACACGACGCAAAACAAACAAATAGCCAAACACCACCCTAGGAGGCAGGTGCCGTACGGATGGAAAAACAGACTGAGCAGGGTTGGGAGGGCTTAAGTCCACTTTCCTGGAAAGTGCTCGGGTCTCTTGGTAAATTCCTGTCTCTAGCCACCCACAAGAGCCAGCGTTCGAACCCCAGGCCTGCCTCTGCCCAGGGTACGCTCCTCGCTCCCTGTTCCTCGGCCTCCCAGGTCTTGTAGGAACAATGCGGGTGGCCGCTACCCACCTATCCAGTTGGAGTTCGCTCTCTCTGCACCCAACGGCGCTGTTCCGCCCCGGGCCCGCCACTCACGGCCTTTGCGGCTTCCCATTGGTCGGAGGCGCTGCCTTCCCGCCCCCTCCCTCAGGCGGGCCAGTCACGCTCTCAACGTTGCCAGCGTGCCCTGCACCGCCCCTCCACGGAGGGCGAAACAGCCTAGCCAGTAGATTGGCCGGCGCAGGGGCGGAACCGAGCTTGTCGAGCACCGACTGGGTGGCTCGGCCTGGATGGGCGGGCGCGGGGGCGGGCCACGTGTGGCGACCTACGAAACGGTAACCACAGCCGTGGAACCGGTCGAGAGGGGCTGAGCGGCGTTAGTCCGGGCTCGGAGAGGTGAGTCTCCCCCGGGCTTCTCCAGCGGAGGGCCGGGCCACCCTGGGGCCCGGCACCTTCCGGGTAAGGCCCCTGGCCCCGAGCGCTGCAGAGGGACCGATCTTCCCGCCGCGCAGATGGGGAAACTGAGGCTTTGCCAGGCCTCCCCTTGGGAGGCCGAACTGGCTAGCCAGGGACTCGGGCCCTCCACGGGTCGTGCCCGCCCTGTCTGCATCCCTGGCCGAGGTTTGCATCATCGCCGTGGGGTGGGTGGCTTTGACCCCTGTTTGCAGGCTCAGACAGAGCGTGAAACTTGCGAAGGGTCACACAGCCAGAAGTCCCTGCTGCAGGGCTGCCCACCCCCCAGGCCACGTGGGGATCTAAGCGGCACCCCTTCCCTGCTGCTGCCCCTCCTCCTCTAGCCTTGGACTCCCTCCACCCAGAGCTCAGTTCTGTACTTTCTCACCACTACCCCAGGGCACCCCCAGATCCGTCTCCAATCCAGACCTCCCCATATGCCCACGCACACTCACAGATTACCCGCTCTGAATTTTCCATCTTCTTCCCCAAACCAGTTCCCCTCTCCAGGTCCCCAGTTAGTACCTGGGACCTGCCACCCATGAGCCAGAAACCCGAAGATCTTCCTCCTTCCCCCTTACCCCACAGCCATTTGCACCTGACCCTGAATCCCTCTGTTCTCTCCTTGACCTAGAGCCCAGGCCTCACCCTTGCCCACCTGGACTGCAGCCTTGGTTTTTCCTTCCTGGCCTCCCGCTCCAGTCCAGCCCCACAGAGGCCAGTGAGGCCTCCCCCGTTTTATCTGATATTTTGAAAACTTTTTTATGGAGGTATACTGCATATGCAGGAAAACCACACAAATTACAAATACCTAGCAAACACTCTGGTGTAAACAGCATTTGAACCCAGCCAGAAGTAGAACATCCCCCACATCCCAGAAGCCCCCCCACCTTGAACTCCCTTCTTCACTGCCATCCAAGGATAACCATTCATTCATAATTTTACCACCACAGACTGGTTTTGCTGGGTTCTCACCTTACCTGAAGATTATATTGTATTTTAGATGTTACAGAGCAGATTGTCCAAAATCCAAAAGGAACAGAACAGTGCAAATAAAATCTTCACACCCAGTGGACACCTGCTCCCTGGCCTGAAGTATGTGGTCAGTGTAGAGAGGAGGGCTCCACTGGCTTTTCTCCCTGGATTGGGGCACAGATGTCCTGTGCTGCTTCATTGCACTGCTAACCTCTCTTGGACACTTTTCCACTCTGTTACTTAAAGAGCATCCTTGGCATTCTTCCTGGCTGTGGAGGATTCCGTAGTGTGCATGGGCCGTGACAGGCGGGCAGGACCCGAGCCGCAGATGTTTACATTGATTTCTCTTCCTTCGCTCAGGGGAAGAGTCCCATGATGTGTAACCTAGGTCTGGTGGTGAATAACCTGGTGTCATCTCCCATGGGTGTCTGTGGGGCCAACACTCAGGAGCAAGTTTTCTGGGTCGCAGGGTTCAGATAACTCCAGTTTTGAGAAATGTGGCCCCACGTGCTTCCCTCAGGGTTGTCACAGTACACACCCCTCCAAGCGTGCTGGGGAGATCCTTCTTGCTCCAGAGAAAACCCTGATCTGACCTTGACCCTCCTGCCTCCTGAAGACTCAAGGGAGTGGAAGTGAGACTGAGCGCCACAGTGGGAGGGAACCACGGGGAAAAGTCCTGGCGGGGCAACACGACCTGGCCGAGGCTGTAGGGGTTCTCAGCACCTTGCAGGACCAGGGGGTCACCTTTTAGTCCTGAGGACAGAAGCAGCCACGCGGGAGGGTGCGGGCTGAGACCGGGGAGCGGCAGAATGCACTTTGTGTTTTCCGAGTGTTTTCTCTCCCTGTCTCTGGCCGCTTCCTTGGCGAGAATTCTGCACTCCGCCAAGATAGATCAGGTTCCCTAGAAATCCCAGCACTGATCACGGTTGTAATTAGGTGGTTAGCTCATTCACTGTGATACTGTTTTTGTGGGAGATGCCGTGCTGTTTTGTTCTTCGAGAAAATTCACATAGCATAAAACTCCCTGTTGTAAGCATCCATGGGTTTTTATGTTTTAGATAGTTGCCTGTAGAAAACATTTTCTGTGGTAGATGTGTTTGAGAGAACACCCATATACGCCTGTGTGTGCTCACCACCCCGCCTTCACACCTCCCCGGTGTTAACCCTTTGTCCTTCACTGGGCCAGCAGGGTCTCCTGTGTCCCAGATAAATTAAGGAGAGCAAACGAGTGAGAACGCAGAGGGGATGAGAGCTGTGCGCAGAAGCCTGGCCAGGGCCCCCTAGTTTTGCAGCAACTTGGGCACCCAAAGACTCAAGCTTCCTGGGGACATGGCTGGCACATGCTGAGACTTGCGGTGGCAGGGCCCCAGGTGCTAGAGAGGAGCCACTCTGACTGGGAGACTTGCTGTCCTCTACTCGTGCAAAACCTCAGGCAAATCAGGGACCCCTCTGGGTCTCCGTGGACCACCCCCCCCAGAAGGGCTGCTGGGCAGACGGCTCCACCAGCCCTGCCCCTTCCTTCTCTCTCTCTCTCTCTCTGAAGTTCATGTAATGAAATTTACCATTTCCACCATTTTTAAGCGCAGCAGGAAGTGGCCGTTACAAACACTGATGACGCTGTGTAACTGTGGCCAGCACCTAGTTCCAGAATGTGTTCATCACTCCAGACGGAAACTGAACACCTTAGGGGGTCAGTCCTGGTCGCTCCCCGCCCCCAGCCCCTGGCAGCCACCAGTGTGCTTCCTGCCTCTGGGCTTGATCTCTGTGGACAGTTCATATACACGGGCTTGCACAGCGTGGGGCCTTCAGGAACTGGCCCCTCTCCCCGAGCACAGCGATTCTGAGGTTCATGCATGATGTCCCACAGGGCACCACTCCATTCCTTTCTATGGGGGGATAACATTCCTCTGAGAGGGGACCCCCGCCTTCCTGTCTAGGACCTGTAGGGGTTGTGCAGCCTGGGCATTGCACATTGGGGTAAACCGAGTTTCAGAGGCTGAGTGGGAGGAGTCCAACCTGACGGAACTCGGGCACCAGGCTCTTTTGTCCTCAGGAATCAAATCAGCTCGGTGTTAGCTGCTGTGGGCCCTTGGATGGGTCCTTCAGGCTTCAGTTTCTCCCCTGAGTGCTGGGTGAGGATTGCAGTTGGAGCCTGCAATGTGGCAGGAGAAAGAGTGATCTTGAGGAAGGAGAAGGCTTCCCAGGGCCCTGGGATAGTGAGGCTGGAAGCACCAGGGCAGTCAAGGTCAGAGAACGTTTTTCGGAATGTGATCTCCCGGCTGAGTAGGACACACTAAGAAAGAAATGGATTCCGGGCACCGGGAACCGCAGATAAAGTGGCCTGCGGGTGGGAGGACGATGGTTTCCAAAGCCCTGTGTGGGACCCTCAAGAGTCTATGTACGTGGACGCTGGGTGTGCAGAGAAGCCCCTGGCCCATCTGACCCTGCCGCCTCAGCTCCTCTGCCCATCCCTAGGACATGGCAGCTGTGGGGCCCAACCTGGGCCGAGTCCTCCCCGGATCATCCATCCTATTCCTGTGTGACATGCAGGAGAAGTTCCGTCATGTTGCATACTTCCCCCAGATTGTCTCTGTGGCTGCCCGCATGCTCAAGGTACAGCCCCTTCTCCCTCAGACCTGGAGTCCAGGCCCCCAGGGCCTCCTCCCTCAGGCTAGGAGTCCAGGCCCCCTGCCTCTCCTCTCTCAGATCGAGGAGTCCAGGCCCATAGCCTCCTCCTCCCTTAGACCCAGGAGTCCAGACCCCCAACCCCCTCCTCCCTCAGATCCAGAGTCTGACCCTACAGACCCCTCCCTCAGGCTCAGGCCTTTGTCCCTTTTTCTGGCACAGGTGGCCAGGCTCCTGGAGGTGCCTGCTGTACTGACAGAGCAGTATCCAACAGGCCTGGGCCCCACGGTGCCTGAGCTGGGGGCTGGAGGCCTGCGGCCAATGGCCAAAACTTGCTTCAGCATGGTCCCCGCAGTGCAGCAGGAGCTGGACAACCGGCCCCAGCTGCGTTCTGTGCTCCTCTGTGGCATCGAGGCACACGCCTGCATCCTGGTGAGACCCCTCCTCCCACTAACTGTATCTTCCCTGGCCCAGAACCCTCCATCCTGGCAGGACCCCATCCCTACAAGACCTGGGACCTTCATCCATACTCAGGACCCCTCTCTGCCTGCTGCTCCCATCCTGCCCTGATCGGACCCTCCCTAATCCCTGTTCTTGCCTGTGCCCCCAGAACACAGCCTTGGACCTCCTAGACCGCGGGCTGCAGGTCCACGTGGTGGTGGACGCCTGCTCCTCTCGCAAGTGAGCGGATCCTGCTGGGGGTGGCACACATGGGGTACAGATGGGGTGCCCAGGAAGAACCGGGGAGTGGGGTCCCTCCTTAGTGTGCCAGGGATCCAGGTGGCCCGGCCAGGGTACCAACAGCTCTCCTGCCCCTCCCAGCCAGGTGGACAGGCTGGTGGCACTGGCCCGGATGCGGCAGAGTGGGGCCTTCCTCTCCACCAGCGAAGGGCTGATTCTGCAGCTCGTGGGTGACGCTGCCCACCCCCGGTTTAAGGAGGTACTGGCCCCGCACCCCTACCTCCTGCGCCTCCCTTTCCAGCACCCACCACCTATCAGTTGACAGAATACATCTGGGAACACAGCAGGCGGCCGCCTCCAGGCGAGCAAAGTACTACGTTCCTTGAGGGAAGCTGTCCGGGGGGCCAGGAGGACAGGAGAGCAAGAAAGCAAGCGAGGGGACTGGGAGGGCTAGGGTGCAAAAGAAGGGGGCTGCACGGGGTGGAGTGGGAGGCCTCCCGGGAAGAGAGGTACAGGAGGCAGACAGGCACGAAGAGTCTGGCAGAGGCACTGCCGATGGGAGCCCTGTGACCCAATTTGTCCATTCCTCCAGCCCCCGCAGCCGCCACCGCTGTCCCTGAGGGTGGCAGGAGGCGCCCAGTCCCCCAAGGTCTGCCCTTTCCCTCCTCCTAGTTCAGTTCTGTTGAGCATTTTCAAGCACCTACTATGGGCCAGCCTCTGTGGGAGGTCCTGGGGTGACAGCCAAAGCCCGTCTGTCGTCAGTTACACATTGTGGCCAGAAGCTAGAAGGACATGTTCATAATGTGTGAGGAATAAGATGGGGGTTGGCTGCAGGGAGGTCCTTCCCTGGGGTGGCCTTGAAGCAGAGACCTGAAGTCGGACAAGCAGCCATTCATCCAAAGTGTGTTCCTGGCAGAAGGAACAGCTAGGGCAGAGGCCTGGAGGTGGGGCTGAACTTGGCCTTATTCAGAGAACCGAGCAGGACATGGTGAGCATGGGAGGAGGGGAGGCAGAGAAGAGCCTGAGCCCCCTCTTCTCACAGATTTGAGGGTTTTGCCCAAGAGAGCGGACCATGGTCAGATCTGCAGTCTGGTTCTCGGTGGCCCATGGATGTGGGGCGGGGGCAGGAAGGAGGGAGACCAGAGTGGGGGCAGTGGGGGTGCATTTGGGCTGACTTTTCTGGAGGCAAGCACCGTGGGGCCTGCTGGTGGGTGCGGTGTGGGGCTTTGGGGGAAGGCAGCCCTAGAGAGGGGGCTGAGCATCTGTGCCCCTGTGGTCGACAGATTGGGGGAAGACCATTGCCAGTTTGAGAGGTCAGGTGGGGACCCACCTCTAAGAGGCAGTTGGATCAATGAGTCCGGAGTTGAGGGGCAAGGCATGGTCTGGATTTAGAGGTTGAGAGGGATGGGAGAGGTGAGATTACTTAAGCAGGATCTGGTATAGACAAGAAGCTCCAGGACAGGGCCTTGGTGCAAGCCAGCAAAGCAGACCAAGATGGCGGGTGATCAGGCACTCACCCAGGCAGCCATGGTGGAGGGGCGCCCAAGGAGAAGTTTCGAGAAGAGGGAGTGGTTGGCTTGGCCAGTTGCTGCCAAGGGGGCAAGGCATATGAAATGGAGATCTGCCACTCCACATCAGTCACAGAGATGGGAACTCTTGACGCCTCCTGAGCCCTCCTCTTCCCCCTACAGATCCAGAAGATCATCAAGGAGCCTGCCCAGGATAGTGGGCTGCTAGGCGTCTTCCAAGGCCCCAACCCCCTCTTCCGCTGAACTCCTCACCCCAAGACCACCCTTCTGTCAACGGGACCTCAGTGGAATCGCTTCGCCCCCATCCTTGGCTCCCAAGAGTGGTGCAGTCCACCGGGAGTACCAGCCCCTCGGGAGGGGAGGTGAAGCGCTACCTTGCCATTGGTCCAAAGCGCCCGGAAATGCAAATAAGACTCCTGGAAGCTGGGTTGCAGTTGGCTGAGCTGAGCTGGGGGCGGGGCTAGGCCCCGGGCCACTTCACGGGGTGGGGAGGGGCGGGGGAGGGAGTGTCACAGGCTGTGGAACCCGGACTTGCAGAATAAACACTGATGTGGCTGTGGACCGAACCATTCGTGGACTTGGGGGGTGTCCCGGGGGCGAGTAGGGGCCGCGGGTGGGGGGAAGAGGGGTCCCAGCAGGTGGGGAGGGGGAGGTGCCTCTTCGCTCCCAGCCGGTGCCAGGCGAAGGCAGGCTGGCCGCGGCTGCATCTGCACGGGAGCCGGCGCGCATCTGCACAGACGGGAGCCGCCGGCCGGGTCGCACACCCCACACGCCGCCGGCCGCCCCCCACCAGCGCGCGCACACGCCCAGCCGCTTGGCTCGCAGACACGCGCTCGCTCTGCCTCCCCGGCCGGCCCCCATCGCCACCGCCACCCCCGACGCCCCAAGGGTCCCGAATCTGGAAAGTGAGGTGAGCGCGACCGCACCCCGGTGCGGAGGGGGAAACTGAGGCACTGGGGACAAGGGGACGGGAGGAAGAAGAGACCGGCATGCGGATGGATGGATGGCCGGGAAGGACAGACGGCTTCACCTGAGTGCTTCCTGCTCCCCTAAGACGCAAGAGCCTGGGATCCACATGGGGGCTCTCAGAATTCTGCAGCCCGCACGGAGACCAGGGGCCCCGGGCTCTACGGAGCCCCCAGGCAAGACCCCTCAGCCCCTTGAGGTTTGCAGTCCTTGCTCCCCACTCCTCCAACCTTGGAGACCTGAAAAGGCAACCTCTGAATCCCCCATAGACCAAGGCGTCAGAACTCCCAACTAGCCCGCCCCCCACTGGGGAATCTGAGTCCCCCCCACCCACCCCCGCCAATTCTGGGATCCCACACCCCTCCCAGAAATCCGGGTCCCCGGAACCCGGCGTCAAGAGCACCCAGCACCCCCTCTCCCCAGGAACCTAGGAGTCCATCCTCCCCCCTCCTCCAGGAGCCCCCGGGACAAGCATTGGCGCCCCCGGCCCCCGCCTTCCGGATCCAGGTGTCCCCCCTCCTCACCCCCCAGCCTGATGCTTCGCGTCTCGGAGGCCGCGCTCGCGTCGCCATGGCAACGGGAGTCTATTTTGCGCTGGGAACACACAGCTCCCGCTGCAGCGCCCCCCCACCCCGCCCCTCCAACCCCGGCCTGAGTGAGAGTAGGGGGACCAGGGAGGAAGACTGAGGTCCGGGGTGGGGGGCACAGAGATACTCAGAGGGTCAGAGATCTGTAGATAGCAAACCTGGGAAAGAGACATACAGAGACAGAGACAGAGAGGCAAAGAGATAGGGCTGTGGGGGTTGGGCGTGGGGGGAGACACAGAGACAGGATCTAAAGAGACAGAGACAGACTGGGCAAAGGGAAGAAGGGACACAGAAAACTGAGACTCAGAGAACGGGACAGCGCGTGGGGGCTGGGGAGGTGGACAGAGACTCAGGGATGCAGAGAAGCGATGAGATATGTAGAGGCACAGGCTTGGAAGACTGTGACCCAGGGCAGATCCCTAGAGATGCGAGGGGCCTGCTGGCGGGTGGGAGGCGGGGTCGGGGAGGAGGGGTGGGCAGGGAGATGCAGAGACATCCAGAGTCAGAGAGGCACAGAACACAGGAAGACCTGGGGATGGGGCGCAGGGACCAAGGCTGGGTGAGCCTCTGGATGCATCTGGTGGAGGTTCCTCATCCCTGAGTCCCTGCTGCCTGGGTGCCCAATACTGGGATCCCTGCTGTACATCTGGACCCCTCCCCTTCTCCCTCTGTTCTGCTGCAGCGGCTGATGAACCCACATCCTCTCCTCCTCTGGCCTGCTTTCCACATCCCTACCTCAAACCGACCCCTCGACCCCAGATATGCCTCGGATCCCCTCCCTTTGCACGCCACCCAGACCCTGCATGTGTCCAGACCCTCTCTCTATCTCTCAATGCCCACTGCGTACCCTCAGCCCCCCTCTACCGCCACTTGCAAACCCCTCCAGCCCCCAGTTTCCTGAGGCCAGGTCTTCTCTCTCTGGGTCTTACTCTTCTGTGGGTTTCTGTCCTCCCCCATTCTCTCTCTCCTCTCTCTTTCTCATTCTCTCTTGGCTTCTCAATCTCTGCCACTTCCCAGGTGTCTGTGCCCCTCCTGTGAGTATCTGTCTCTCCCCAGCCTGCTTGCCTTCTGGGTCTCTGATCCCTGTCTCTGTCCCCCTCTCCCTGGGTCTCTCTCCTCCTTTATCTGCCTCTCCCCCCACCAACCTCCCAAGACTCTCTCCCTGTCCCTGTCCCTACCCCCCATCCTCTCCATCTCTCATTCTCTGCAGCCACACATCTCAGGAGGGAGGCTGGTCACCTGGTCCCACCCAGCCCCAGCCCCCATCCCCAGCTGGCAGGATGTGGAGTGTGGGGCACAGGACAATGCAGGCACTGTGAGGTCTCCTGGAGCCCAGGGACCGAGCAGGGCCTGCTCTGGAAATCCTTCTCGAGTCCACTCCCCTGACCTCTGTCCACCTCTCAGGTCCTAGGCTAGCGCCGGGGTCCATAGTCCTGGCCCTTGGCTGCTGGGGATGCATGCTGCAGGAAGGAAGGACATTGGGGTGAAGGGCCCCCTTCCTCTCCAGCTATGGGGGAGGAGAGTGCCTGTAGGGGGGGGGTGCGGGAAGGCTGTGTCTGTGTGTGGGGGGGTGTCACATGCATGCTTCCGGACCCCACCGCTGGGTGAGGGTGTGCTGGCCCCTGTGTGCACCCGCAAGGCTGCCTGGTGGTGGGCTGGCATGTGTCCGGTTGTGTGTCCGCGTAGAGGTGACTTGGGCAGGTCCCTTGATGTATTCCGGAGTTGTGTGTGGTCCCCATGTGTCGCAGTGTCTGAGATTGTCTGGGTCTTGTGTACTGTGGGTGGAAATGCCCAGAAGTGCACAGCCGTGTGTCCACGTGGAGCAGTGTGCATGTGTTGGGAGGAGGCTACAGGTGCGCCCACCAGGATGACATTGGGTGTCCTTGTGTGTTGTGTCTACACACCATGCGGGTGTCCTCTGTTGTTGTGTGTATACAATGCTGTGTATGTCTATGTGTTGTTTTATGTGAGGCAAGGTAAGAATGGGTCCCCCTGTATCCTTGTGTCCAGACAGGTCACTGTGTCCCCCGGTGTGTGTCCTCCTCCCTCTAGGAGGTGTAAGGCAGGGACAGGAGGCCACGACTCCCCCCACTGTAGATGTGCTGTGTGTACTGTGTCTGGGTGCATCACTGGGTCTGAGGGGATGGATGCCACAGTCCCCATTCCCCAGAGTTGTCAGTGGTGTGGAGTTGTGTCTTCCTGGGCATGTACATGCACGTGCAGTTGGAGGGGACAATGGGACTCTGTTAGCAGGGGGAAGAACTGTGTCCATGGAGCTCAGTTGGAGGCTTGGCACAGAATGGGGACTGAGTAGGCAAACTGCTAGCCCATACAGCGCCTTTATGCCAATGACACAAAGGTACCCCCTGGCCCAACATAGCTCCCCTGTGTCTGTGGTTTGGCAGGCAGATGGCAACCTTGTGTGAATTCTAAAGGGTGCCCCTTCCCCCAGATGGATGCAGTCCCACCAGTACGCCTTAAGGATGAGAGCCTGGCTGGATTCCAGTCTCTCAACCAGACCTCTTTGCACAGTGCCCAAACTGCCCAACTGTATGTGGCAGCCTTCAGTGAATGAAGAAATCCACATCACTGCATGCATGTGGATTCACTGATGAAAGGTGTGTGTCTGTGTGCATGTCAACCCACGTTTCTCTGCATGAGATAAAGGTTCTACAGGTAGCAGTGCCCTGAGACCCGAGTTTAGAGCCCAGCTCCAATGCTTGGGTGCTATAGGCCTTGGGCAAATGATGGGACCTCTTGGAACCTCAGTATTTCATCTGAAGTGTGTGTGTATGAAAGAGAGAGCAGTCCCACCTCTCACACTTTCTTTCAATATTCAGCCATGCAGTAAATGTTTACGGAACACCTCCTGGGTCCGGCACAAGTGCTGGGTACTGTGGGCACTATGGGGAACCAGCAGATGAAACAGTCCACCGTTGCGGGGCTGATGATCTAGTGGGAGAGACAGACAATAAGTCCCAACACATATAACTTGGGAAGTAGAGATGCGAGCTATGACAAGACAGAAAGCAGGCATGGGGACCAGAGCGGCTGGAAGTCCTGCTTTATTTATTTTTTTTAATTTTCAGCTTGCATTTCTTTTTTTTTTTTTTAAGATTTTATTTATTTATTTATTTGACAGAGAGAGATACAGCGAGAGAGGGTACACAAGCAGGGGGAGTGGGAGAGGGAGAAGCAGGCTTTCCTCAAAGTGGAGAGCACAATGAGGGGCTTGATGCGGGGCTCGATCCCAGGACTCTCGGATCACGACCTGAGCCGAAGGCAGACGCTTAAGGACTGAGCCACCCAGGCGCCCCTGCTTTAGACAGGACAGGGAAGGCTCAGTGAGATGACCTGTAAGGGACACCTGAAGGAAAGAGGGGGGCATAGACTGGTATGTGCAGCAAAGGGAGGGCCCAGGCGAAAGGAGCCGCAGGTGCAGTCAAGAGGAAGGGACTCCCTTGGGCTTGGGAAAGGCATGAAGGGACAGGAAAGGGAGAAGGCTTCCCATGTTATCGCAGGCATGGCAGGAAGGCAGTGGGCGGTTTCAGCAGGGGAGGGCTTGATGTCATCTGACCTATGTTGGTGTTTTTTTGTTTGTTTCCTAAAATTGTGGTAAAATACACCTAACTTAAAATGTACCATTTAAGCTATTTTTAAACTGTTTTAAGGGTACAGTTCAATGATACTTAGGACATTCATCAGCACTGTCTCACACAGAATATCTTCATCCCCCCAAAGCAGTCCCTCCACACTCTTCCCAACCCCCAGCCCCAGGCAGCCACTAATCATCCGCTGTCTGGCTTTATGGCTTTTCCTGCTGTGGACATTTGAGATACACGGGATCACACATTATGTGACCTCTTGTGTCTGGCTTCCTTCCCCTGATGTTTAGAGGCTCACCCACGAGGAAGTGTACCAGTGCTCCTTTAAGGCTGAGTAACGTTTCGTTCTCTGGACAGACCACATTGGCTTATCTGTTCCTCCCTTGAAGGCCATCTGGGTGGCCTTTGGCGATATTAGGAACCGTGTTGCTATGAATGTTCGTGTGGAAGTTTTTGTGTGAACGCACATTTCCAGTTCTTAGGAGTGGAACTGCCGGGTCATGTGATAACTGTTTGACTTTTGAGGAACCACCAGACGGCTGTCCGCAGTGTGGGCTAAGCCGCATCTAAGATGCCTATGAAACACCTGGAGTGAGGGGTTCTAGCCCAGAGTGCAGCGGAGGGGCCGAGCCGGAGCTAAAGGGAGAGTTGAGGCCCCAAGCGGGAGGGGAGCCAGCTACGGCGTGGGGAGTCTCAGCTCCCAAAACCCTCTCTCCACGCCAGCGCCTGCGACTTGTGGGGGTAATGGTGTGGTCCCCAGACACAGAGGCGCTCAATGGAAAGGAGCACGTGACAGTACTACCCCGTCATGCTTACTGGATTAGTCCTACCCGCCCTCCCATCCCCTTGCGCCGCTTTCCTGTAGCCGTGACTTCTTCAGGATTTCTTAATACTCTTCACCACAGTGTCCCCCGCACTCCACACGGGCTTCTGTCTGTGCACTGGTCCTCTCCCGCCGCTGGGCCCTGAGCCCCATAGAGGCGGGGACCCCGTGGGTCAGTCACCGCGGTCTCCTCGGGGCTCAGTCCCCTCGGGGCTCAGTCCGCGCGGCGGGCGTCCTCTGTGCGGGGGCGGGTGGGGGCAGACCCGCTCCGCCTCCCTGTTCCGTCCTGCGTCCTGCTCTCCGCCCGCAGCCACGGCGGCAAACACCGGCGCGCCCGCCTGCACAGTCCGCCTGGCAATAGGCCCGGCTGCTCCGGGCTCCCTCCACAGGTTAACCCTGCTCATCCTCATAACCGCCCTCTGAGAACCATCCTTACCCCCATTTTACACATGGGGAAACTGAGGCACGGGAATTTGGGGTAAGAGCCTTGCAGTGTCAGGCAGCTGGCACACGGTGGCGTTCTGCCACCCTGCCTCTCCCGCTGTGGCTCTGAGACGCTTCGGGCCTGCAACTGGGAGAACGTCTGTGTGTGCGTGTGTCGGTGTGCGCATGTGTACGTGTGTCTCTACGTGAGCCTCTGTGTGCCTGTCTCTGTGTGAGAGAGAGACATAGAGACAGGGCAGATGAGGGAGGAAGGAAGAGGCAGAGAGACAGATGCTTGAGACCCCTGGATTACCCAACCTAAATGGAAGAGAAATCAGCCTTTGGGGCGGCTGAGGACCGCCCGGGTCTAAGCCAGTCACTCTCAGTCGGGCTCAGTTATGGCCCCAGGCGGACATTTGGCAATGTCCGGAGGCATCTTTCGCTGTCCGCATGTGAAGAATGCGAATTCTCCTGGCACCTAGTGGCCGCACCCCCTGGGTCCACGGGCCTGGTCAATAAACTCAGATTCTCAACTCCAATCTCTCTCTCTCTCTCCCCTTACCCACCCCTCCCTCTCTCCTTCCCCATTTCCCCTGCTCCTCCCATCTGGCCCACTGCACCTCTGTCTGCATTCCCACCCCCACCCGCACCGACCCACCCCACCGCCCTCACCGCTCCTCCTCCCCCAATCTCCCACGGCCGCCGCTCTCTCCGCCCCCTCCGCCCTCGCCCTCTCTCCTTCACTCCCCTGCATGCTTGCCTCTCCCCTCATCACATCTTGCTTCTGGTGTTCGTCCGTCTTTATTTCCGCTCACCCCTCTGCTATCTTTGACGACCTCCCCAATCTCTGCTCCTGCCCTCATCGCTCACTGTGATCCTTTCCCCGTCTGCATGTTACCACTTCCATCCTCCCTGGCCGCGTCTGGGCATATCTCCGTACCCCCCACCGTTGCCCTCCACCGCCCTGTGGGGCTGCTCACCTTGGGCCCGTGCATCGCCCGCTCCGTCCATCCATCCTTTCGCTCTCCTAATGCTTGTCTTCCTCCATCCTTCCACCTTCGGCCCGCCTGCCTCACCCTGTCCGGCCACCCATTTCCCACATCTTGCACCTCCGGCCGTCTCTCTCGCGCGCCGGCTCCCGCCTTGCTTCGTCCCCCAGCCTGGCGGCCCCATGCCGTCCCTCCTGCTCCTCGGGACCCTCCTGCTCCTGGCCTCGACAGCCCGCCAGGCCGGGGCGCGCCCGTCCAACGCCACAAGCGCCGAGCCACCGGGCCCGCTGCCCGCCCTGCTGGCGCACCTGCGGCGCCTGACCGGGGCGCTGACCGGCGGCGGGGGCACTGCGGGCCCGGGCGCCAACGGCACCAGGACCAGCCCCGCGAGCGGGACAGGCGCGGCGGCGCGGGCGCCCCCTCCCGCGGAGCTCTGCCATGGATATTACGACGTCATGGGCCAGTACGACGCCACCTTCAACTGCAGCACGGGCTCCTACCGCTTCTGCTGCGGCACCTGCCACTACCGCTTCTGCTGCGAGCATCGCCACATGCGCCTGGCGCAGGCCTCCTGCTCCAACTACGACACGCCGCGCTGGGCCACCACGCCGCCGCCGCTGGCCGGGGGCGTCGGGGGTGCTGGGGGTGCGGGAGGGGGGCCCGGTCCCGGCCAGGCCGGGTGGCTGGAAGGAGGCCGGGCGGGAGGCGCAGCGGGGCGCGGGGGCGAGGGCCCCGGGGGCAGCACGGCCTACGTGGTGTGCGGGGTCATCAGCTTCGCCCTGGCTGTGGGCGTCGGCGCCAAAGTGGCCTTCAGCAAGGCGTCCCGTGCGCCCAGGGCGCATCGGGAGATCAACGTGCCCAGGTATGTGAGCGCTGAGGTCTCATGGGGTCTGGGGGCGGGGCCTGGGCGGTGAGAGGTGGAGCCACCTGGCGGGGGCGTGGCTACAGGGGTGCGGGCCTATTCAGAGACCAAGGAGGCCACCGGGAGCCTGGGAGCCGCCACCGGAGCCTAGGGAGATGGGCGGGCACTAAGAATAGATGCGACAGAACGCACCTGGCTGCTGAGTGACAGGTGAGGCTCAGGCCTTCATTCATCCAACAGATTATTTTTTGAGGACTTTCTGTGGGTCAGGAGCTGGGGATACAGCAGTGATCAAGACAAGGTCCCCACTCTGCTGGGTGAACGCGACTTCCAACCCCGGGTCTGCTGTCTGCGAGCTGTGCGACCCTGGGCCTGTCCCTCCGTTTGCTTGTACAATAGACCTAAGAACTGTTCCCATCCATTCAGGCTGTAGCGAGGATTAACTGAATTGATTCATGTCGAGTCCTGGCACATGGCAAGCCCTGAGTAACTGTTGGCTGCCATTATCATTAAACGTTAGTGGCGGACAGAGTAAGCAAACAACCACATATGCAATATAATTTTAGGTGTTGATAACCGTTGTGAAGAAAAGAAAGCCGCATGACAGGTAGAGAGTGGGCCCGAGGGTGTTGCTTTATGCGAAGTGGTCAGGAAAGGCCCTGGAGCAGAGGCATGAAGGGAAGGAGCAACTCCTCCAGGGATCTGTGGGAAAGGCCTTCCCTGTGGACGGAACAGGGCGTGCCAGGGCCTGGTGGGAGTACTTGCAGGACAGGGAAGGGGCCCTTGAAGCCACAGAGCAGAGGGCACGGAGCAGGCTTATTCTGAGAGTGATGGGGGAGCTTCTCGGGGGCACTGAGTTCCGCGACGTGAAGCCGTCTGGTCATTGCAAGAGTCCCCGGGCTGCGTGTGTGCGGCCGGACTGCAGGGGACAAGGGTGGGCGCGGGAGACCAGTCAGGACACTAGCAATGAGCCGGGTGAGAGCAGGTACCGGGAGCAGCACCGGCGGTGAGAAGTGGTCCGCTGGGGATTTATTTTAGAGGCCGAATTTGCAGGATTGCTGAGGGGCATGAAAGAAAGAACACGGGAGTCCGGGATGATTGTATTGTTTTCGGTCGTATAACTGTACGACTGGGACGCACTTTACCGCCATGGGATGACTGTAAAGGAACAGGAGTGAGGTCTCAGGCTCAGGGGAGCAGGGGGCCGGGGGTGGGGGCAGGGTGTGGGAAGCACCTCAGAGGGGTTGGGTCCAAATGAATTGAGGCAGGGGCTGCTTCAAGCAAGAAACAAGGTCGGAGGAACATTTGGGGCGGGCGGCGCTCAAACTGACATTAGCGACGGGTGCGGCTACCGGCGAGGAGCCCGGCCCGACTGACTCCCGCAGAGGGCAGAACGGGGAGAGATGAGAACCCTGGGCGCTCTCTCTGCCTGCTCCACCCCCGTCCCCAGGCCGCTGCTAACCGTCGCTCTGCCCCTCTAGGGCTCTGGTGGACATTTTGAGGCATCAGGCGGGGCCCGGGACCCGACCGGACCGGGCACGAAGCAGCTCCTTGACCCCAGGGGTCGGAGGCCCCGACAGCATTCCCCCAAGGACGCCCAAGAACCTCTACAACACCGTGAAGCCCTCCAATCTCGGTGAGTGGAACCTGGGAGTCCGGGCTGCCGCTGCTGCCTCTGGCCGCGCCCACCAGGGCTGTAGCCCCGCCTTCCACGGCTTCTCCCGCGGCCCAGGCCCCGCCTCCAGCACTGTAGCCCCACCCTCCCCGATAGCCCCGCCTCCCGCGGCCCAGGCCCGCCCCCAGTCCCATCCACGGGCTTCTGCCATCTCAGAACCATCATGAGTGGGTGTCATGGACGCCGCAGAGATTTAAATTTCGACATTCCCAGCCCCTGCTCTTGAGAAAGTCCGTGTCTGAGCTCCCAACAGCCAAAGTCACAAAGTTCCTAACAATTGAATTAGAATGTGTTCTGAACCAGACAACCTGGGTTTGAATCCTAACTCTGCCACTGCTGACCTGGGGCAAACCATTTCACCTGTCTGGGCCTCAGCGTCCTCACCCATAAAACCAGGAGCACGACAGCATTCACCTCGCAGGGTTATTGTGAAGGTCAAAGGAACTATTGACCTAAGGCTGAGAGCAATGCCTCCCACAGAAAAAGCGCCATATAGATATGAGCAGCTGTTCGTGTTACTCTTATATTTTATGATGAGCTCATCAGTGGAGAAGTCCAGGGAGCTGTAGCGGGTTAGAGGAGGAGGAAGACTTCCCACAGGCAATGCTGTTTGAGTAGTGGCCTGGAGGGTGAGGGGGTTATTTGGGTCAATGGAGCTCTGGGCCGCTGCAGCAGAGTTTGCTGGGTCAGGAAGAGGGTGTTGGGAAGGACCTGAGCACCAGGCTGGGCTGAAGAGCTCTGCCGTTGTCCTGATGGCAGTGGGAAGCCACCATGGAGCTTAGAGCAGTGAGTGGAAGAATGATTTTTCTGGAATCCATGTAAAAGGGAAGAGATGAGAGGAAGAGGCTGGATGGTACTCCAGGCTGTACAGGACAAGGCTTGAACTGGGGTCAGAAATGGAGGGGAAGAGGTGGGTTTGAATAGTAGTAAAAAGGAGAAGACATTTGAGGTGGATCTGGAGGTATGAGTAGGAGTTCTTCAGGCAAAGAAGGAGAGGAAGGAATTCAAGGCAGAGAAAATATCAACAGCATGTGCAAAGACCCGGTGACAGGACTGAGCTAGGCTCCTTCAGGCAAGGCATCAGCTGAGACAAATCTAAGCCAAGTAATTCCTGGCTTCAATTTATTTATTTATTTATTTCACAGAGAGAGAGAGAGAGCACAAGCAGGGGGAGAGGCAGAGGAGGAGGGAGAAGCAGGTTCCTGCAGAGCAGGGAAAGCCTGATATGGGACTCAATCCCAGGACTCAATCCCAGGAATCATGACCTGAGCTGAAGGCAGCGGCTTAACCCACTGAGCCACCCAGGTGCCCCTCCTGGCTTCAGTTTTGTCCTGTGGGTGAGAGACAGACATGGAAAGAGTTTGTAACAGCAGCTGTGGGTGTTGGGAGTACAACCCTGGGGGGCTGATCTTGAAGATGGGTTGGCTAGATGGCCGGAAGGCTGATTTGATGATCCAGGAGGGAAAGGCAAGTCAGAGCAGAGATTCAGGAGGTGGGAGGGAATCAGAGCCAGGGACTGAGTGGACATGAGTGGAAATCCTTCCACAAGACCATGACAGCAGTGCCAGTGGGGGGCAGGTGACAGCAGTGACACCACTTCCCTTCTTGGTCCCCACAGATAATCTACACCACAATTACCTGCACCTCAACGTCAACAGCCCCAAGCACCATGCCGCCACGATGGGTACGGACAGGGGCTGGGCTGTGGGGAGGACAAGGCTCCTTTCCTCCCCTGCCTTAAATTGAGCCTGAGCTGGGGGCCCACAGCAGAGCAGGCGTGAGACCCTGTGAGCCTTGACCTCCCAGTCTAGCCAGGTAACCAAGCTAGCCTTGGTTTCCCAGTTGGGACACCAGAAGTGGTCATGTCTCTCCCACCTGGGTTGGTGGGATGATGCACGGAGTGGACTGCCGCTCCTGCCTGGGGCCAGGCCCATAGCACGTGCTGAGCAGGTGCTGGTTGCCTCTCTTCCTGTGCCCTGACCTGCTTCCCCAGCTATGAGCCTGTCTCCTGCGGCGGGGCAATGAGTACAGGGCTGGCTGCTGGGGTTCTGAGGGGCTGGAATCCCTGGTTTCCACTCCCTAAGGGGCTGGGGGCTGGAACTAAGGGGTCTGAGGGAGGAGGGGCTGGACTGACCCTGGCCACGCCCCTCTGCCCCAGACTGGCGCGCCGCTCCGCCACCCAGCCCCTCCTTGCACTACTCCACACTCTCCTGCTCACGGTCCTTCCACAACCTCTCGCATCTGCCCCCGTCCTACGAGGCCGCTGTGAAATCCGAACTCAACCGCTACTCCTCCCTCAAGAGACTGGGTGAGTGCCAGGAAGGGGAAGGGCACAGGCAATGGGGCAGGGTGAAGAGCCAGGGCCTGGGTTCAGAATGGTGGAGAGTGGCCCAAATGACGCTGAAGGTGTTTTTTTTAAATGCAGATTCATGCCCTCCTAAGAGCTACTGTATTCATCAGGACCTGTACTTAACAATTAACAGAAACACAACTTAAGACAAAAAAAAAAAAAAAAACCTACATTAGCTGGATAATGGAAAGTCTCTATGAGCTTTAGGTATGCCTAGATCCAGGAATTCAAAAGCTGTCTCCAGGATTCTATTTCTCTCAGCTATACTAAATGATGGGCTGGCTTCATTTTCAGACAGATTCTTCCTTAGCGGTGGCAAAGACTGACGTGAGGAATTTCAGGGTGTCATTCTGCCAGCAGAAAAGCATTCTTCCCAATGATTCCAGCAAAAATCCCAGGTCTGGAGTGTACTGGCCCAACCTGGGTCACATGCTTGTCCCTGAACCAATCACTGTGACTCCAGACATTTTTGGTCAATGGGAGTAGCCTTCAAACATTTTAAACTGAGAGCCCCATTAAGAAATACTTTTTATGCTATGACCCATGAGACACATATATCTATGCATATTTTTTAGTTACAGGAAAAATTTGAAATTTGTTATTATGAACTTTTTCAAATATACCCAGCATTAGAGGAAATTGTAAAATGAATCCCCATGTTCCCATCACTCACCTTAAAATGAGCAAAATTTCATTAATCTATACTCCCTCTACCCCAGTTTTTGGTGGATTATTTCTTTTTTTTTTTTTTTTACTTTTATTTTTTTTAAGATTTTTTTATTTAGAGAGAGAGAGAAAGAAAGAGAGGGAGAGTGGGGAGGAGCAGAGGGAGAGGGAGAGAGAATCTTAAGCTGAATCCAAGCTCAGTGTGGAGTCCACACGGGCAGGGCTCAGTCCCACAGCCCTAGATCAGGATCTGAGTGGAAACCAACAGAGGGACGCCCAACCCTCTGTGCCACTCCTGCAACCCTTTGCTGAATTATTTTAAAACAAACCGTAGGTACTGTCACTGCATCCATTAATATGTCAGTAACACAAACATACCTGAAATAAAAAATTTATGAATGGGTACTCACCCTTTTTCCCCTATTATGTAGATGCTTTTTTTTTTTTTAAGATTTTATCTATTTCTTTGACAGAGAGAGTGAGTGAGATCACAAGCAGAGGGAGCAGCAGAGGGAGAGGGAGAACATGGAGCCCCATGCGGGGCTCTATCCCAAGACGCTGGGATCATGACCTGAGCCGAAGGCAGATGCTTAACCGAATGAGCCCCCCAGGCGCCCCTGAATACCTTCTTTTTTATATAATTTTAAAAATCTTTTTCCCCACCACTCTCCTTAATTTTTTAATTGATTTTTTTAAAGTGGTATCTGTGCCCCATATAGGGCTCAAACTCAGGACCAGGAGATGAAGACTGGGAGGCTTTACCAACTGAGTCAGCCAGGCGCCCCTGTGTGGATGCATTCTGATAATTTTTAAATTCTATTTCATTTTCAAAATACCAGTCACGGGCGCCTGGGTGGCTCAGTGGGTTGGGCCGCTGCCTTCGGCTCAGGTCATGATCTCAGGGTCCTGGGATCGAGGCCCGCATCGGGCTCTCTGCTCAGCAGGGAGCCTGCTTCCCTCTCTCTCTCTCTGCCTGCCTCTCCATCTACTTGTGATTTCTCTCTGTCAAATAAATAAATAAAATCTTTAAAAAAAAAAAAAAAAAACAAAATACCAGTCACCATCCACAAAACTGACTTCATAACCCACGAAGAGGTGACATCTCCAAGTTTTGGGAGATGGGGTGAGAAACGAAGTCCCTCCATTTACCGGCCCACCATCCTGTGCGGGGCCTAGGAATCTGCATTCTGGTCACACCGGCAGCCTGATTGCTCTAATTACAATGTGGGACTCACCCACCTGTGCCCAGGCTAATATTGACCAGGGCGCTCCCGTGATGCCCAGGGCCCTCGTGGGGGTGGGACATACCGAAGCCAGGGGACAGGGGAGCTTCTGGGCTGGCTGAAGACTCACCCCTCTGGCTTCTCCCCCCTCCCCCAGCCGAGAAGGATCTGGACGAGGCCTACCTGAAGCGCCGGCCCCTGACAGAGATGCCCCGCGGGACGCTGCCCCTGCACGCGCTGCGGCGGCCCGGCACTGGGGGCGGCTACCGCATGGACGCCTGGGGCGGCCCGGAGGAGCTGGGCCTGGCGCCTGCGCCCAACCCGCGCCGGGTCATGTCCCAGGAGCACCTGCTGGGCGACGGAGGCCGCTCGCGCTACGAATTCACCCTGCCGCGCGCGCGCCTGGTCTCGCAGGAGCATCTGCTCCTGTCGTCGCCGGAGGCCCTGCGCCAGAGCCGGGAGCACCTGCTGTCGCCGCCGCGAAGCCCAGCGCTGCCCCCAGAGCCCGGCGCCCGTGCCGGCCTGGCCGCATCCCACTCCAACCTGCTGCTGGGCCCCGGAGGGCCGCCCACGCCGCTGCACGGGCTGCCCCCACCGCCCGGCCTGCACGCGCACCACCACCACGGCTTGCACGGCTCCCCGCAGCCCGCCTGGATGTCGGACGCCGGCGGGGGAGGGGGCACGCTGGCGCGCAGGCCGCCCTTCCAGCGCCAGGGCACGCTGGAGCAGCTGCAGTTCATCCCGGGCCACCACCTGCCGCAGCACCTGCGCACCGCCAGCAAGAATGAGGTGACAGTCTGAGGCCAGGCCCCGGGGCTGGCGGGCTGCGGCGGGCTGCGGCCTCGCAGGCCCCCACCCCAGCCGGGATCCCCCAACACACTGGAGGGGCCTGGGACCCGGGAGCAGCCCGTGCGCGGGACGGGGTGGGGGTGGGGGGCTGCCTCCGAGGACGCTGCTTTGGATGAACTCGTCACCGGAGATGAAACCTCCTTCTGGGATGTCATGGTAGATCCCTCCTCCTATGTCACTGTTTGAGGCAAGGCCTCTTTCCCATGACGTTATCACAGAGGAAGAGCACTGCCCGTGAGGTCATCACTAGTGAAAATGTCTGTGTTCTGTGATGTCATCACAGGGACAACACCTTCTTCCCATGAATCCATCACAGAGGAACAGGCCCACCCCTGAGGTCATCGCTAAAGGCCATGTCTCTGTTCCATGAAGTCATCACAGACTTTCTCCCTGTGATGTCACAGCAGAGACAATGCCTTGTCCTATGACATCATCCCTAGAAACAAAGATTCCTTCCTGTGAATGTCACTGCAGAGACACATCTCACCCTGATGATGTCATCTCTGGCACCGAGAGGCCTCTTTTGACATCATCAACACCAGAAAAATATTTCCTTCCAGAGAAGATGTCTCTGTTTATGTTGTCACTACAGACAAAGCCATCTTCCTAGGACACATCACAGGGGAGAGGCCTTGCCAACTGTGTCCTCCCTACAAGTAAGACCTTTCCAGGACACTGTCACAGGGACTCTGCCTCCTTCCTGTGACACCATCTTCAGAGAAGGTGCCTTGCCCTATGACATGATCAGAAGGACTATGCCTCTTCCTGTAATGTCATCACCAGGGAGGACAGCCCGGTTTTGGGATACCTCCAGGATGAGGGCCCTTCTGTGATCTCACCTCTGGACTCTGCCTATTCTGGGGTCATGCTCTAAGATGCCTCCATGCCAGGTCATGAGAAGGCAGGGCAGGCCCTGGATCCATGGCAACCCTGGGGTCACCCAAGAAGGTGCCCTGACCTGAGGAGTTGTTTGAGGGATTGTCTCACTGGGGAGGCAACCCCAACTGCAGAAGTCTCCACTGAGATGATGATTTGACTGTAGGTTGTTGGCAGCTGGCCCCCACTGAGGCTCCGTCCCAATGCTGTGATGTCATCACCAGAGACACTGCCTGCTCTGGAGGGCCGTCACTTGTGATGGTGTTACCAGAGTTTCTGCCTTGTCCTGCCATGACTTAACATGGTCACTCCTTTCCCTGACACCAGGGACACTAATTGCAGGGTCTCCAGCAGACTCTCCCTCTAAAGGGTGGTTGGGCCTCAGAAACCACCCTGCTCAGTGATGGCTTCTCCCGTGTGACTCCTGGAGGACAGGACTCCCAGACTGGCTTCTGCTCCCAAGGAAGCCACTCTAGCCCACCAGTCTCCCAGAGTCCTGGGACACATAGTGGCCCAAGCCCTTGTCACTTCTTTCTGCCATGACTAGAGATATCATCACATCTGTCAACAAGCTCCTGGCTTCCTATTGGGGGTGAGGTGGGATGGGGTTGGGTGGGGTGTACCCACTATTGATTTTGCTGATGATATCAGTACCGTAAGACTTCCACCACTCATGATGGCATTGTACCTGGGGTCAAATGCTAACCATGCCTGATAATGACATCACTTCCCAGGATTCCCTATGACCTATAGTGTCTTCATCTCCCAGGATCTACAACCATTGTATCATCATCTCCTAAGATCTACCATGACATATTAGGTCATTACCTTCCAGAATCCTCTATGGCTGATGGTAACATCCTCTACCAGAATCCACGAGTACTGATGATGCCACCATTTCCCACAGTCCCCCATAATTGTGGTGTCATCACCTCCCAGGATCCACCTCAACCATGGTGTCATCACCTCCCAGGATCCACTTCAATCATGGTGTCATCTCCCAGGATCCACCACAACCATGGTTTCATCACCTCCCAGGATCCACTTCGCCCATGATGTCATCACCTCCCAGGATCCACTTCAACCATGTCATCACCTGCCAGGATCCACTTCGTCCATGATGTCATCACCTCCCAGGAACCATGAGAACCAATGGAGTCATCATCTCCCAGGATCCACTTCAACCATGGTGTCATCATCTCCCAGGATCCACCATAACCATAGCATCATCATTTCCTAGGATCCATGGCATCAAAATATGTCATTTACTGGGATTCACTTCAACCATGCATCACTATCTTCCAGGATCCATCATTTTGAGGGTCAAGTACTAAAATGGCTGTATTTCAATTGTCTTCTGGGGTCCCATAGCACCTATAACTGTTCCTTTAAGGGGAACTAGCACAATACACACCATTTTTCCATTCCTTCAAAAATGGAATGGGTGGGGTCCCCTCTGATGACATCAACCTTAGCCAGCCCCTTCTTAATGATGTCACTGCCTCCCTCCTGACTTGAGCTGATGCCTGCATCAACCCCACCACAGACCTGGTCTTGGGCAGTCCCCATCACCCCCTGGTGAGGGCATCCAGGCCCCTCCTGATAACTCAAAGCCCTTCACCCAACCATCTGATTGGTGACAGGGTTAACACAGAAAGCTTTTGTCATCACGAGGGGAGTGGGGAACGGGCCTCATAGTCCTCAGGTGACATCCCTGCCCCTGTTACCTGGACCCCCACACAAAACAGCACTCCACTGGCTTGGGCCAAACTCTCCTCAGAGACCCCATGGGCTGGGTGGACAGCTGCTGACCTCCCTGGGGCCTTCACTTATGTCTTCTGCTGGCCTGGTCTTGGAGCAGGCACATCTGGAGGGCCATGGCCACTGCCAAGGCCATGGGGTGGAGAGGTGCTCTGCATCATCTCAAGATGGTGAGGAAGCAGCATTCTCTCCTTAATTCCCCCTCACACACCAGGGAGCCTCCAGGGGTTTTGGGGATTCCTCAATACCCAATGCACAATTTGCCCCAATTCTTTGTATATAGCCATGTTGGGGGGGCGGCCATTCCCCCACTCTTAAAGGGCTACATACCCCCTCCCCAGCCCCCAAGGCAAGGTGAGGGGGCTTCTTCTCCCTCCTCTGGGCCGTCCCCCTCCCTCTTCTTTCTCCCCCAAATATTGGCACCTCAGCTCATTCCTTCTCATCAAAAGCCTGGGGCAGATAACTGGCCCTCAGCTCCTAGCACCCAGGGGAACTGGGGAGCAACCCCAATCTACCTGGGCCCCCGTGTCCATGCTTCTAGCTGCTCCTGTGGGTTCCCTCAGTCCCATCCAGGGCCTCCCTGTGCCCAACGCCCCTCAGGCAGACTGTGACATCCCCCAGAAAGGAGCCAGCTTGAGCGCCTCTCCCCTTTCACACCCCCAGCCCTCTGTTCCCCACCCCCACTGAGCACTCAGCTTCCCCCCGCCGCCCCTGGAATATAGGGGCTTGGGGTCTTTCAGCTTTTGTACACCACCCCCACCCCCCAGACTTGCTGTCTCCTGGCCTGGAGTCCAGGTATCTTGTTCCCTTCCCTCCACTCACTGCCACAGGCTGCCTGACCTTGGGGTCTTGACCTCTGATCTCAAATAAGCCATAGTGGGGAGAGGTCTCCAGCAGGTGAGGAAGTGGGCTTGTCCTGCTTGATCCCCCTCCATGCCTCCAGCGCTGGGACCTCGCCAGCTGCGTCTTCCGGCCCCAGACAAGCGTGCATGAGCACACTCTCACACACACACACACACACACACACACACACACACACACACACCCTTTCTGGGGAGGGGCAGGGAAGGGGTGCCGAGAGAAGATAAACAGTTCTGGACCAGAAGACTCTCCACAGCTTCTTTATCCCTCCCTCTCTCTGCTCAACACCAGAATCTTCCCCAGAGTCCCTTGGTGAGGACAGCGGGCCGAGTGGCAACTTGGTATTTTTTTGGAATAAACAGATGTTTCCTGAGCCAGGGTCTCCAGGTTTACTGTGGGGAAGAGATGGGTTTCCACCTCCACGTTTATCACTGGGGAGTCCCCTGTGTGGCTGAGGAGGGGGCAGACATCTAGGAGGTGGTCAGGGCTGCCCCAGAGTCTGCCTCCAAGCCTGGAGTCAGGGGTGGAGCACAGTGCCTTTACGCCCTGGGCACCTTCCTAACCAAGCCTCTTCCCTCGGGGCATTCCAGCATGGTTTGTGCCTCCTTCTGGGTGAGTTCCCTGGCCGAGGCTCATTGAAGTGGGATGCTCTGGTCATTTGCTGGGGCTGCTGTAACAAGCAGCGGAAGCGTCAGCAACGAGCCACCTGCTGGTTCCCTGAGAGGTTGACGGGAGGGCTGGTACCGGGGCTTGCCCCCAGCTTCTGGGGCTTGGCTGGCACTGGCTGGGACCCCACCACATGCACAGCACCTTCCCTCTGTGTACAAATTCTCCATTTGGTGAGGACACCAGTCCCCACCCTCAGTGACTTCTACACTCAATCATCTGCAAAGACCCTATTCCCAAGTAAGGTCACGTTCTCAGGTCCCGGAGGCGAGCATTTCCACAGCTCTTTGAGGAGACACAATTCAAACCAGAAAGTGCATGTGGCATGGCACCGTTCATTCAAACACCAGCTCTTATGAGAACCAGGGAGCATTTTCCCCAGTGCACTAAGATATTAACATAGTGATGATAAGAGTTGCCTGCCCCAATCTTAGTGTCTTGACTATGAACCACAGTGGGGAGAAGAGGTACCTCCAAGGCTTGGCCTTCCTATGAACTTTAGGACACCCCTCCCCTGGGGGCATCCAAGTGTTTGCTGAGAATTGTAGGCTCTCTTGCATAGAAGGTCTCATTTTCACATCTCTCTGGGTGTGGGTTGTGAGCTGTGCATTTCAGTATTGACTTTATCACTAAGAAAACCCCTTCCTGGGGTGCTTGGCTGGCTCCATCAGTGGAGAATGTGATTCCTAATTTCACGGTTGTGAGTTCAAGCCCCACATTGGGTGTAGAGATTACTTAAAAATAAACTCTTGGGGCGCCTGGGTGGCTCAGTGGGTTAGGGCCTCTGTCTTCGGCTCGGGTCATGATCCCAGGGGCCTGGGATCGAGCCCCCATATCGAGCTCTCTGCTCAGCAGGGAACCTGCTTCCCTTCCTCTCTCTCTGCCTGCCTCTCTGCCTACTTGTGATCTCTGTCTATCAAATAAATAAATAAAATCTTAAAAAAAAATAAACTCTTTAAAAGAAAATAAAGGAAACCCCTTCCTCTCTGGCACATTTAAGTGTTTCCCCAAATTTTAGATTTTACTCTATCAATCAGGGTTCTCCAGAAAACAGAACCAATAGGATGTGTGTGTGGGTAGATTCATTTTAAAGAACATCTCGTGATTGTGGGAGGGCTGGCAAATCCAAAGTCTGTAAGGCAGGTTGAGAGGCTGAAAATTCAAGCAGGCTTTCTCTATTACAGCCTTGAGACAAAATTCCTTCTTTTCTGAGCTCCATCAGGTTTTAGTCTTAAGGCCTTCAACTGATTGGATGAGGCCCACCCATCTGATCGAGAATAATCTCCCTTACCTGAAGTCAATGGATAAAAATAATCACATCTGCAAGGGGCTCCTGGGTAGATCAGTCAGTTAAGCATCAGACTCTTTAAAAAAAAAAAGAAGAAGAAGAAGAAGAAAAGAAAAGATTTTATTTATTTGAGAGAGCACAAGCAGGGGGAAGGAGCAGAGGGAGAGGGAAAAGCAGACTTCCCACTGAGCAGGGAGCCCGACACAGGGCTCGATCCTACGATCCTGGGATCAAGACCTGAGCAGAAGGCTGATGCTTAACCAACTGAGCCACCCAGGCAACCCAAACATCAGTCTCTTGATTTCAGCTCAAGTCATGATGTCATGGGTCTTGAGATCAAGCCTAGCATCAGGCTCTGTACTCAGCAGGGAGTCAGCTTGAGATTCTCTCCCACTGCCCCTGTCCCCAACTCCCTATCGATCTCTCAGATCTTCTAAGAAAAAAAAAAAAAATCACACCTATGAAATACCTCCCAGCAAGATCTGGACTGGTGTTTGACCCAACAAGTGGCACATGAAATCTAACCACCACCTCCCACCATGTGCGGGGAGGTGTTTGCTTGTAGGAGGAAAAAGGGGGATCTGTGTCTGAGAAAGCCTCATCCTAAGTGCTAAGCATTCGGCACTGGCCAGATTTCCCCCACTCAGGCACACCTGCTTGGCTACAGGGAGCGGGGCAGGGGGGCTCTGAACATCACTATTGTGCTCACTTGGAAAGCGCCCCCCCTCGTGGGGAATTTAGGCAACATTGGCGTGGTCTCAGCAATCACCTCTTCCACCAGTGTCTTCATTGGGGCAGACGGGGCTGAGCAGGGAGGACGGGCAACTGTGCCATGCACCAGACCAGCAGTTTGCTGAGCACTCAGAGACTCTCCTCCTAGGGACACAGGATGGCCCTGCGCCCTCGAGATCAGATGAGCCCTTATGACTCTTGTGACTCTTGTGACATGGGAGCAGAAGTACTTTCCCAGGGAGAAGCTTGAGAGCCAGCAGCAGACGGATGCCTGTGTCCTTCCGTTTCCCCCGCCATGGGCCCAGGCGAGGCTTGGGCCTGACACGCACTCCATCTTCAGCAGCACAGTCTTGGTGAGCACGGCCCCAGTGGCTCCTAGACCTGACCGGCCAGGTTTGCAGTGTCTCAGTTCCACACCAGATGTGGTGTGTGTGTGGATACCGCCCCCTGCTTCTTTTACCTTTGTGTTTTGAAACAATTTCAAATTTGCAGAACGGAGACAAGAATACATCCACGAACCCTGTATACCCTTCGCCCATTCACCAACGGTTAACTTTTCCACACACCACTTCAGGATTTTCTTTCCCGACAAATACCCCCCCGCCTTTTTTTCCCTCTGGAGGCATCTGAGAGTAAGCAAGCTGCCTACGTCCTACCCCTTCACCCCAAAAAGGATGTTTCTGAAGAACAAGGACATTCTCTCACACATCCACGGGATGATTAAAACCAAGCACTTCAGGCTGACAAAGTCCACGTTCAAGTTTCACCGACAGTCCCCATATTGTCCTTTGGGAGCTGGTTCTTTTCAGTCCCTGTTATGTGGGGACGCAGCACTGCACCTGCTTATGTCTCCTGAACAGTCCCTCTGTCCTCTTCATGACAGTGATGCTAGCAGAGCACCACGGTAAACAGAAGTACCCCGGCCGAGGATCCGGTGACACCGCAGGGCCTTTGGGCTCCACTTGGTGCCTCCACGGCGCCTGTCCTGCCCATATCAGTTCCTGCTGTGCTGTTCGTCAACGGATAATGTTCAACTCTGACGGTTCCTCTGGCATTTGCTAGCATTTGCGTGTGACTTCCTCCCACCTCACCGCGGATAGTCCCTTCATCAGACTGTGAGACGCGCCAGGGATTCCAACAGCAAATTTACCAGCGTTTCCAACCGTGGCAGAGTTTTCCACATCTTAGGGACACGCAGACGTGACTATAGGACAGACATATGACAGTCCCTGCCCAGACACGCTCGGGCTTTTCCCATTTTTCACTGCTATTAACAATACCCTAAAGGTCATCTATCACACACCACTTGCTGCATTCACGTCTTTCTCCCTGCGGTGCGCTCCCAGATGAATGGCGGAGTTAGAAGGTTTCAAAGATCTGCAGCTTGGGGTTGCCTGGGTGGCTCAGTTGGGGAAGCACCCACTCTTGGCTGCAGCTCAGGTCATGGTCTCAGGGTCTGGAGATCGAGCTCCATGTCAGGTGCCACGCTCAGCAGGGAGTCTGCTTGGGATTCTCTTTCCCTCTCCTTCTGCCCCTACCTGCTCTCAAACCAAGTAAATAAATGAAACCTGAACAATGAACTAAATGAAGAGTTGCTACTTCAGGGCCAGGCCGCGCCCTGGAATGCCGTCTACTCCCGTCTACTCCCATCCTCGCCCATCCTCGCCAGCACCGATCTGCTGAATATGGGAGGGCGTCAGAGGGATTGGTTTTCCAGGCATCAAAGGAAGCCCCTAGCGCCGGAAAGCTCGTTTGTTCCAGCATGAAGTCGGCCCTGCTGTCTAGGGTCTGTGGAGTGGCCCCAAAGCCCGCAGTGTGTCCATCATTGGTGGGTACTGGTCCCCTGCAGGGCATGTTCACCTGTGCAGGACAGCCACCCCCACCCAGGTGAGCGCCGCCTTCTGCTCCAGGGACACAAAGGAACTGGCTTCTCCTTCATCAGTCACCGCAGGCCTGCGGACACTGAGCTGAGACCACAAGGCCACCAAGGGCAGAGGCCAAACAGCCTCCGACAGGAAGATGGAGGCGCATGCAAACGAAAGCCGCGGCGTCTGTCGTGACGGCATGGACCGCGAAGCCTGCTGACACCCAGGCTCATGCCTGTGTCAGGACATTGTACCCCTGCCTGGAACTGTTTACTCCAGATTCCCACAAAACATGCTCCCTCGCTTCCTTTTGCTCTTTGGTCAAATGCCTTCTTCTCCGTGGAAGTCTCCCCTGACCAGCCTGCCTAAAATTCCCTCCCCTGGTGTTCCGGATACTCCTTGCCCTGCTCTATCTTGTCCGGTGATGAGTATCACTGCATCCTCCCAAGTTGTCCTGCAAACGAGCCTACGATCTCCCGTCTTGGTGCTGAATCAAGTCTGCATCTGGGGCAAACCGGGACAGCTGACCACGCGGCTCTTGTCCTTATGGCTTCTCTGTCTCTGCCCTGCTAGAGTGAGTGCCCCAGGAAGGCACCGCTTGGTTTCCTGTCTTGGTCACTGCTCCATCCCAAGACCGTGCAACAGCACCAGGCAGAGGTGCTGGCTCACAGAGTTCAGCCTGCATTGTCTAGTGCCCCGAACCCTGCCTGTTCCACTTCTTCCACAGCTCTTGCTCCCTTCCATGCACCCCAAGTCTTACTTATTTGTGGACTGTTTTACGTCTGCCTGTCCCCACTGCGGGACAAAGAGTTACCCTAAGCAGCCAGGATGGTGCGCAGCACACAGCAGGCACTCTGCAAATACCTACTGAACGAATGAACACCTCTGATTCGTCAGGCACTCTGCTAGGGGCCCAGGAAGAGTCCCTGCTGTCCTGGGGCTGGTCTGCTCAGAGGGGACCCTGATAAACATGCAAGTGATCAAGAAATGACAAATTCTGGACCCAGATCAAAAAGGGCACGAGGGGCACCTGGGTGGCTCAGTTGGTTAAGCAACTGCCTTTGGCTCGGGTCATGATCCCAGAGTCCTGAGATGGAGTCTCATATGGGGCTCCCAGCTCCATGGGGAGTCTGCTTCTCCCTCTGACCTCCCCTCTCATGCTCTCTCTCTCTCTCAAATAAATAAGATCTTTTAAAAAGGGGGGGGCACATGAACAAGCGTGGGAGAGGAGGGGAGGGACAAGTGAGCCGAGGCCATGAGGAGGGAGAAGACAAGGGACCCAGACCCACACCCACGTGTCCTCCTGTGAGACCGCACGCTGGGGACCCACAGAAAGGCAGCCCAGGGGCCCAGGGCCAGGGGTTTAGTCAAAGCATAGGGTGGGGGCAGAAGACCCTGGCGAAGTTTTCAGCAGGTAAGGTGCCTGTCATGAGTAAAACTCCAGGCGTCTGTAAACAGCCACCTACAGGAGGAGTCACTCAGGCACCACCCGCCTCTGTAAACCAAGCAGGAATGGAACATAGCCCCCGCCCCCGGCCTTGGTCTGTGCACTGGTGAGGCCCCCGGGGCTGCAGCAGCACCGAGTCCTAGGTTAGGTCGCTGACCCCCATTTAAGGTGACTGATCAGGGCACAGGCGGCCCTTCCTGCGCCCCCACACCAGGTCTGGCTGACCGGCACAGACGCCCATCCCCTCTCCCAACCCCCAGGGACACACACCTGCGGCTGCGCCGGCATCTCCACCTCTCTCTCTGCTCCTGCCCAGACTGAAGGAAAGAACACCGTGCCTTCCTCGGCCTGGACTTGGGACCTCCCTGCCTCTCCCCCGGGCGTCCTCCACCGCCAAGCTCACTGACCCAGCCTTGCCAGCTGCCTGACGGGGACGAGGTACCTGCTGTCCCTCTCTGCACGCTCTCCCCGCAGCTCCAGGTCCCCACCGCCCCTTTCCGGCCCCCCGGCCGAGGCACCCTTCTTCCGTCGACCGCAGTCCTGCTGTCTGGCCTGGCTGCCCCTGGTTAGCAGTGCGGGCCGCAGGCCTCCGCGCCTTCTGCTCTGCTCAGCCCGCAAGCACCCGCGTGCGCAGCCCCAGCGCCACAGTCCCAAGCCCGGTCCCCCCGCGGTCCGCACACGGGCTGCTGCAAGCACCGGGCGCGACCGCCACCAGGCACCCCGAGGGCGCAGTCGGGCCGCGGGCGTGCTCAGCGCCGTCGTTTGCACGCGCTCTCGTGGCAGGGCCTGGCTTGCCCCCTCGGCCTTGTCCCTGCCGGGGTATGGGGGCTGGGGCGGGGGCTGCGTGAGGCAGCCGAGCTCCCTTCCCTTCCTTCAGTGTCTGCGCACTCCCCTGGGCAGAGTGCCCTGCACCCGCGAACTGCAGGCCTGCTGGGTGGAGGCCGGGGGCCCGTCGCACACAGGGCCGTGCCTCGACCTCTCTCCCGCGCATCGCCAGGGACCCTAGCGTCCACCTTCCACGTGGGGAGAGAGAAGCCCGACGGCGTGACCGACGCCGGGACAGGCTGCCAGGCCACAGGCGGCCAAGCCCTCAGGGCGTGCGGCCTGCCTCTTCGCACCGCGCGACGCACGACACGGGTCACGGGACTCTGCCCGCACAAAATGGCGCCTCACAGAAAAATGCAGCCGACTTCCAGCGCCCACCCCCACCGCAGGCTGGAGAGCGGGCGCGGGGGCCGCGCTCACGGTCTTTGCATATACAAAACCGACGAATTTCGTTGGCTGCGAGGGGCTAGGCCCGCACTAGGCAAGCCCCCATTGGTTCCACTCCATTCGTCCCCGCCCCCTGACACCGCCTTCTCTGCCAAGAGCTGGCGCCCAGGAGCCTCTTGACGCCAATCTACGATGGCGCCTTCCTATTGGCCAGTCATCCTTCCATCATCCGTTTAAACCCCCCCCGAGTCCCGCCCATCCTGGCCCTGCCCCTGCTCCGCGGCCGACCGTTAGTCGCGTGCGCGAGTTCCTGGGCGTCGGGGCACGCGCGCGTACGCCGGGCAGAGGCGGTGTCTCGTTCAAACGGGCCAATTAGCGGTCGCGTTACCCCTCGCGTCTTTTCCCTCTCTCCCCTCCCTTCTCAGCGCCTCCACTCTCCAGGGACCCCATTACGACCCTCGCCTGTCCCCATTGGCCAACCCGCCGCGCGCCCCCGTCCCCAACTTCTCCGGCTTCTTCCCGCAGCTTACGGGAAGAGAGCGAGCTCCTCGAACGCCGAGGACCGTGCGCGGTGACGTCACGGGTCAAGGCGCGGCGCTCCGAAGCCGCGGGGGGGTGTGGCCTACGGGTGGCTATAAAAGGGCGGCAGTGCGCGCGCGACCGGCTCAGTGCGGCCGGGCACTCGGGGCGGGAGGAGTTCTAGGCGCGCTGCGCGGCGGCCGTCGGAGGCAGCGGGGAGTGGAGCGGGGCCGCCGGGGCCTCTCCAGGGCCGCAGCGGCAGCAGTTGGGCCCCCCGCCCCAGCCGGTGGCCCGGAGAGCGCAGGAAGGGGGCCGGGGGGACCCGCCCCCGGCCGGCCACAGTCATGGTGAGCGCGGAGGCCAGGCTTGGGAGGGGCGGCCGAGGGGCCCCACTAGAGGAGGAGGCGGGGTCTCAGGAGCCTCTCGCGGACGGCCGGGCGGAGTGGGGGGGCCCGCCTGGGGTCCCGGGCCTGGAATGGGCTGACGGGCCTTCCTGGAGGCGGGGCAGGAGCGGAGCCTGGGCGGCCCGCAGGTTCTCCGGAGGGGAAGGCCCGACTGAGTCCCGGGGAGGGCTCAGGGGCTTTGTGGCTCGCCCGTGGGTGATCTCGGACCAAGGACGCAACGCCTCCGTCTCCAGCCCCGAGCTGGGGTTTCAAAGAGGGTTTCACCAAGGTTAGGTAGGGATGGGGGGACCAGGGTAGGCCTCGGGCGTACCCGGAACTATGGGGTACCATGCTGGACTATGAGCGAGCTTTGGATGCTTCTGGCGAAGGTGGACCCATCCACAAGCCCCTCGAAAACCGCCCCCATGTCTAGTGGGAGGTCAGCTTGGGATGGCCATCTGAAGCCTACCGGGTGGGGGATCTGGGACGGCAGGTCAACACCAGGGTGGCCACTGCATCCTTAGATACTGCAGGAGGCCCCGACTCCGCCAGCTACTCACCCTCTTCTCTGTGTCCAGAACTCCAATGTGGAGAACCTGCCCCCCCACATCATTCGCCTGGTGTATAAGGAGGTGACAACGCTGACTGCTGACCCGCCTGATGGCATCAAGGTCTTTCCCAATGAGGAAGACCTCACTGACCTGCAGGTCACCATCGAGGGCCCTGGTGAGTGTGGGATTGAGAGGAGGAGGAGTGTGCTTGTAGCATTCTCTCCTTCAGTACAAGACAAACAGCTTATGGTTTCATCTATACGTGGAATCAGAAATGCAAACGAACACCAAAAAGCAGAACTGGTACAAGAACAGGAAGCCCCTGTTAAGAGTTGGGCTCTGCCAGGTGCTGGGGACTGCACAGAGACACCTCTTGGGGCTCACGGTTTGTAGGCAGGACTCCATAAGTAACAAATCATTGGGGATATTTTTCCAGCAGGTAGTGAGAAAACCCTGATCCCTGAGAGAGCATTTAAGGGGTGCCTTACCAGGTTCATCAGATGGGGTTCTCTGAAGGGTGGGCCCGATGACCATAGACCCAACTCCTTGCTGCTGTGCCTGGGGTTCCCAGGACAGGGAACCAGCCAGACCCAGTGTCTCAGGAGGGAACAGTAATAACAAGTGATCACATGTGTAGTGATGTAGTGAGCTGTTTCTACAAAGTAAGCTGAGAAGGTCCCAGCTGGTCGGGAGTGGGACAGTGGTGAGGGTGTCCGTGCTCCCCGATAGGCCGAGTCCTGAGGCAGGCGACCTGGATACTTGGTAGAAGCAGGAAGAAGAGACCGAGGAAGCTTTTAGGGCTTGTAGGATCCTGGAAGGAGTTTGGAAAGGAAGCCATTGGTGGGTTTCAAGCAGATGTGAAGGCTGCAGTGTTGAGCTCATGGGGAAAGGGTGGCCAGGAGACCACGGACCACTGGAGTTGGGTGAGAGGTGAAGTGGCTTGGCCGGACTAGAAGGTGGGGTCAAATTCAGGAGGGGACCAGGAGGTCAGCTGCCCAAGCTACCACAGAGGGATCTGGTGACCTAGGCATGAGGAACAACAGGGTCCAGAACCACTCCCACTTTTTCTGTGACATGAGCAAGTTGGGGGATGAGAACCATTCACTGATTGGGCAGATGGAAAGACTGGAGGTGACAGAACAGTCCCTTCATCTCTGCGGGCTTTCCTACCAAGTAGATGGTTTTCCAGAAAGACAAGTGCTCACGGGAAGTGTCTGCCCTTCTTGGGAAGGGTGTGTGACTGAGACACTTGAGAGACAGGCATTCGGGGTTGCTGTTGGGTCTGCTGGGAACCTGCCCCCCCCCCACCCCCCCCTGTCAGGGATGCCCCGGAGTGGTGGGGGAGGCGGTGGGACACTGGCCTCCGAGCCAGCCCTGGAGACTAGGTGGTGCTAGAGAGTCCGAGCTTCCTGATCAAGCCCCTTCTCCCTCACTCCAGAGGGGACCCCTTATGCCGGAGGCCTGTTCCGTATGAAACTCCTGCTGGGGAAGGACTTTCCTGCCTCCCCACCCAAGGGCTACTTCCTGACCAAGATTTTCCACCCCAACGTGGGCGCCAACGGTGAGATCTGTGTCAACGTGCTCAAGAGGGACTGGACGGCTGAGCTGGGCATCCGGCACGTGCTGCTGGTGAGTTCTGGGGTGGCCCAGGGGCCTCCCTCCGGACGTCCCACTGATGTCTGAGCCATGGTGCATGGTGTCTGTTTGAAAATCAACCCTGAAGGAGTTGGGATCTTCCGTGTAAAACTCCAGGTCCAGCTGGAAAATTCTGGAAGCGTCGGCAGTGTTTGAGCCAGGACACCTAAGTGCAGCTGTCCAGGCAGCGTAGTACATGGGGCGTGTCTGCTGTAGGGCCATCTGTGGGCCTGTGTCTTAGACGCTTTCCTGATGGGACAAGTCAGTATGCAGTTACGGAGCTGGTTTCCCTCCTGAGCAGAGTTTGCGGTATCGTCAAATCCAGCATTCTCAGGTGTGCAGTCCGTTAGTTGTCACCACTGTGGTTCTTGAGTATTTCAGTGAGCTGCCTGTTGTCCGCCAGCAGCGATGTGCCCCGTGGGGGCGTTTTGTCTTGTCTTTGTCATTTCTAGTGGGGCAGAGCAGGGGTCTGCCTGATGGCCCCCACAGCACCCTGAGCCAGCAGGACACAGGCGCTAAAGCAGTTAGGTCCCCCTGCCGGCTCCACCAAAAGAGCAGGGACTCTTGATCTTGACCTGAGTTCAAACCCTGTGTTGGGCATAGAACTTACTTTTAAAAAAAAAAAGGAATTTTTTGGGGCACCTGGGTGGCTCAGTGGGTTAAGCCGCTGCCTTCGGCTCAGGTCATGATCTCAGGGTCCTGGGATCAAGTCCCGCATCGGGCTTTCTGCTCAGCAGGGAGCCTGCTTCCCTCTCTCTCTCTGCCTGCCTCTCTGCCTACTGTGATCTGTCAAATAAACAAATAAAATCTT